>NW_012148174.1:9809769-9818208 GCF_000956105.1 Propithecus coquereli
CACGACAGTCTAGCTAACCTGGAGAAACAGGACAAAGGTGCAGAACAATCTCACCCTCACAACCAAGCGGAGTCGAGTACGAATTACCATGGCAAGCGCTCGCGCCCCGATATCTTCCGCTCGCGGGTAGCTTGGGACAAAAAAAAAAAAAAAAAAAAAAAAAAAAGCCCCGGCTGCGTGTTACGTCATCACTACGCGCTCGTTAGGTTTCTCCGTGCTATTTTGGAAGGTCCCGGCCCGGCTACCGTCGAACCACGCCAGAAATTTTTTTTTTTTTTTTTTCTCTGCAACCTTTGTTACATAGCGCCGAGGCTACGAGACCGTAAGTTCTGAGGGAAGAAAGAAGACGAGCGAGCGAGTGAGCGTTGAGAGAGATGCCCCAGCATAGTCTCCACCTCGGAAGCTCCCTGTGTTCTCAACCCTATCAGCTTCCTCTCAGCTGGGACCGCGCCGCGTCTACTTCCGGGCGGGTGCCCGCCAGCTCGGCCTCCGCCGCTCCCCTTCTTTGGCCCCTTTGTGTCCCCGCAGTGTCGAGGCGCGGGCCCTGGCAGGTCTTTTCTCGAGGCAGGGGACACCGTAGCGCAGGGAAGCCCTCTCTGTAGACAGGCGTGAGGCCTGCTGGGGGGTCAGGTTGGGGAACGCGCCTGCGAGTGCTGGGGTAAGAGGAGGTTGCACGAGGGTCAGCTCGTGGTTTGAGTAAGGAGGGGGCGGGTGGGGGAGGCGGACGCAGGGGAGTGAAAAGCAATGGAAGATTTTAAAAGACACCCCTGTCCACCTTCTCATCGGTGTGGCCTAACAATGAAGCGCAGCCGTAACAGTCCCGAGCCACTGGCATGTTTGCGGGCCCATTATTGCCGTGAGAATGAGCTGCTGTGGCTTTGTATTTTGTGTTGTTTTCATGGCCTTTCGTCTTTATTTTTTCCCTTCAGATAGTTTATATAAAGCCCCCAGCCCCCTAGGGTGGTGGTTTCTACCAATATGAATCTTTTCAACTTGGACCGTTTTCGCTTTGAGAAAAGGAATAAGATTGAGGAAGCACCCGAAGCAACCCCTCAACCCTCCCAGCCTGGCCCTTCTTCACCCATTTCTCTTAGTGCTGAAGAGGAGAATGCTGAAGGGGAAGTTAGCAGGGCAAACACTCCTGATTCAGATATAACTGAAAAAACAGGTGAGTTCCAATGTTGCAAATTGATGTAGCATCGAGGAGTATTTTGTAATACTTGCAAGGCAGAAGGGATTCTGATTTTTATTCTTGATGTCATACATATTGATGTATTGTCCTCCAGCGTGCCCTTTTAAGTACAGCTTTGGGACTGTCGTACGCACCACGTCCCTTCAAGTGAGCACCTGTCAATTTTTGCTTCATTTTTATATGAGTTCTTCGAGTAGGGCCCAGTGATGGAAGTTGAAATCAGAATTTAGGTCACCCTTAGGTCAGAATTGTTGCTACTGGAAGAGGAATGTTGGTGATTCAGTCCTATGACAGATTTTGAGGCTATTTTTCATTTCATTCCAGTATCCCTTCAAAAAGTATTGATCACCTACTATAAGCTAGACATTGATCAAGGTGCCTCAAGACAACCTCTTATACACAAGTGAAGACCAGATCATAGTCTTATATTGTCTCCACCTGACTTCCTGGATATCCCAGAATGCAAACGAATACTTGGTATTCTTGTGGTGAATGAACCATTTTTATCCTAATCGGCGGATTGTCACAGGCAATAGCATTTGAGAATAAGCCAAAATTTAAGATTTCCAATCTGTGTTCATTGAGCAGTTGACAATTAGAGGAATATATTTGAACTCTCACTGTGTTTTAGGCATAGTGCTAAGTGCTTCGGTCTCTGTGATTTAACTTGCACAATAATCCTACAAAATAGGTAATAATAATTCACATTTTGCAGAAATGAAACTCAGAGGTTATTAGGAACTTGATGGAGCCTCAGCTTAAGTTCAGGCAGTCTGATTCCTGTGCATAAACTCTTAATAATATACAGTTTCTTTCTTTTTTTTTTTTCTGACCACTCATTCATCAGCCATACATTATACAGTTTCTTATGAAAGGTGAAAGGAATGTTGGAAGTTTTGTTTTAATGTTTACTTCAGTGATACTTTTTTTATACAACACTCAGTATTTTTCACAAGCAGCTTTTAAATTAATGTATCCTAAAAGATTGGTAACATACATGTCTTGGTATCTTTTTGTTTTCCACTATTAAATGTAACAGCGATGGCAGATTCCTTTCAAGTTATTAGAATAACATTTTTAAATACTTTGGTGTAATTGGAACTTGGTAGGATGATTGGTAGGTTGGATTAAGAGATAATTAGGAGTCAGATTTCCAAAGGCTTTGATTATCTAAGGAGTTTTGAACTTGTCTAAATGCTGTAGGGAGTAACTGAAGGATTATTTGTTTGTTTGTTTTGAGACAGGGTTTTGCTCTGTTGCCTGGGCTAGAGTACAGTGGCATCATCATAGCTCACTGCAACCTCAAACTCCTGGGCTCAAGGGCTCCTGATGCCTCAGCCTCCCTACTG
This sequence comes from Propithecus coquereli, assembly GCF_000956105.1. Lineage (NCBI taxonomy): Eukaryota > Metazoa > Chordata > Mammalia > Primates > Indriidae > Propithecus > Propithecus coquereli. The sequence goes on from NW_012148174.1 coordinate 9,812,311, forward strand.
GCTGGGACTACAGGCCACTTAGCATCACTACACCCGCCCAGCTAAGTTTTTCTATTTTTGTAGAGAAGGGGTCTCTTCAGGCTGGGTCTCACTGTGTTGCCCTGGCTGGTCTCAAACTCCTGGCTTCCAGTGATTCCCTCACCCTGGCCTCCCAGCCTCCCAAAGTGCTAGGATTAACAACTAAAGGATTTTTTTTTTTTTTTTTGAGACAGAGTCTCATTCTGTTGCCCTGAGTAGAGTGCTGTCACCCTAGCTCATAGCAACTTCAAACTCCTGGGCTCAAACGATTCTCCTGCCTCAGTCTACCAAATAGCTGGGACTACAGGTGTACACCAGGCCCAGCTGAGTTTTCTATTTTTAGTAGACGGGTCTTGGTCTTGCTGAGGCTGGTCTCCAACTCCTGAGCTCAAGCGATCCTCCCACCTCGGCCTCCCAAGAGTGCTGGGATTTATAGACATGAGCCACCGTGCACAGCCAACAACCGAAGGATTTTAAGCACAGGAATGACATCCCTGTGTTCATTTTTTCAACGGATATTTGCATAACATGCTATAGTTAATATCTGAACATCCCGGTATTTTAGTGCTTTTCCAGTGAATACATTTATGTGTTTCTTAGGTGGTTAGACAGGGCAGGGAAGGCCAAGGAAGTCCAAGGTGTAGGCGTGGGATTTTGAGTCCCTAGAACCTCTGCTTCATTTTAGTTAAATGTGAAACATTGGACAAAAAGTCACTTAATATCCGTGGTTCACAATTTATTCCTAACAGTAAAAGAACTTTGTACACTGGATTTCAGTGGCATGTTTTAGTTACTTATGAATATTGGTAATGTGAAATCCTTAATTGCCTTTTGTGATTAGTAGATTTTTTCTGCTTTTTTCCCTAAGGATATTCCACTCCTCTACACTGGGACATACATAAATTTCATACGTAAGTTTCTCGTATAAACTGAGCTTGCTTGGGAAATCACATGGTCAGTCTTGATGACATTAGGAAATAAGAAAATTAAGTTTGTTCTAGGAATGGTGAGAATGTATCCTCATAGTGGAGCACTTTAAAAAAAGATTGTTATAAATGATATTGTGAATTTTGCAGAATCTTATAAACTAAGACTGACAAGTTTAGACTTTACAGTATAGGTACTAGGCGTCCATTAAAGACTTCATGGATAGAATAGCAAAGTTATTTTATAAAACAATCAGTTTAGCAGTAGTGACTACTATACATTGATAGAGGGTAGGGTTTGAAGGGAAAGAAATCACTTAGGAAACTCTTGTAATCTGTTGATGGCTGTAGCAATTGAGAAGGAGATGTGAGCTATTTCAAAGTAATGAACAGCAGAGTTTTACAAGTAGACCCCTGGTAAGAATGAGATAAGATGAGTGTTAAGATTTTTAGTGTAGGTAATTGAAAAAAAAAATGGTAGTGCTATGCATCAGAATAGATAGTAAGTACCCATTGTAAGCCATTGGGCAGGCCTTTAAGAATTCAAATAAGAATCAAAGGTCCTGCCCCCAGCTACTAAGGTAATTTAGCCTGGTGGAGGAGGGAAGGAGGGAGGGAAACAATTAAGTGTTGAACCTGTGGAGAGGACAAGATGCCCAAGTTAGATTTAAGGTCAGGACTGGAGGTGGAGATTGGTGAATCATCAGTAGAATGTGACTATTGACTTTTCTTCCTTTGTCATCATTTGGCAACTTTTCATGCTGCCCTTGTGGGATAATGCTATATTAGTTTATTTACAGTAGAGTGTTAGGATCTAAGTCATAGGATAGAAATTGTAGTCAAAATTACCCGTAATCACTCTTTTTCAACTAATCCTGATAGTTTACCTAATACCAGTTAAGACTTCATTTCCTACCACTCTCCTTCAGTTGCTGTGCCACATTGTTTCTTGAATATTCCAAGTGAGGTTCCACGTTTGCTTCTTCCCATTCGCTGTTCCTTTTCCCTGGAAGACCCTTCATGTTTGTATTTGCATATGACTCAGTTCCTTCATTTCTTCTTTTTTTTTTTTCCCCCTTCATTTCTTTAGGTCTTAGTGAAATACCACCTTTTGAAGAAGGCCTTCCTTGATCACTCTGAAATAGCAACCCACCCTGCCCTGTCCCACCCCAGCTTTACACTGCCATACTTTTCTCCATAATATTTATCACTGTCTGACATTACATTGTGTATTTGTATCTCCATGTGAGAGCAGAGACCTTATCTATCTCTTTCACCTGTTCATCTCCATTGCTCAGAACAGAAACTGGCATATAGTAGGCCCGCAGTAAGTGTGTTAAAGTAAGGATTATTGCATGATGAGCAGGTGATACCAGTACTTTTTAAATATTTTTAAATATCCCTCCTCCTTTTTATGACTTTGAAACAGTCCCCTTAGCCATCAGGCATTCTTTAGCCATGGATACTTGACTCTCCTTTTGGTACAGGACAGGATCCCTAATGCTCAAACCAGCCTTTGAATTCGAAGGGAGACACTTAACCTGTGCCCCCTGATTTATTTCACTCTCATGGTACCTAAAGTTATCAATTATTGTTATTTTCACATCGTTTCTCTCGTTTTCTTTGGCTTTGGCGAGCACAGTGGATTGGGGGGGTTAAAATAATGTCAGATGAGTGAGAGAGGAGAGAGCCTGCTATATTTTATGCATGAAGAATAAAACATGAGTGAAGCATGATCCTCAGAGAGCACCAGGAGAAAATGACATGTAAATATATAGTTAAAATATTGCGATATGATAAACCATATAATGGGGCAGAATATTAAGCAAAGTAGGATCACAATATGCGATTCACAGATGCCTATCTGTTCTTCCTTGAGAGGATCACAAAAAGTCACAGACCACCTTTGGAGTGGATTCTAAACAATGGAATCATTTTTTATTGGGAGAACAAATGGTGGAAGGGTTCAAAGTACATACTTTGTTGAAGAGTCTGACATGTATTATGGAGGATGGGGGGATTAGGTATGGAAGAAGAGGTTTTGGACAGCAGAGATGAAGCTGAAAAGGTAGATACGTAAACTGCTGGATTGTGCGTGGTCTTTATATCCTATGCCAGGGTGGATGGATCTTATTTCATACACACTGTAGAGCATTTCAGTGTGGAAAACCCATTAATGAAGCTATTGTATTAATTGAAGCCTCAGTGTAAGGAAATGACTCTAGTAGGGATGACAGAGGAGGCAGTTTGGGGGAGTTTTATGAGACATGTATTTGCTAATATTAGTGTTTGGTGATCAGTTGAATGTAGAGGATTTAAAGATAACTCAAATGTTCCTTGCTCGGACAGGTGGGTGATTGCCACCATCAACTGAATTAGGAGGTCGGTTTAGGAGAAAGATGCTAAAACATGTTGAGTTTGCATTACTTGACATATTTCAGCAGCAAAGTAGTAAATGGTTAAACATTAGAGTTTGGAGCTTAGAGAGTGGTCTAAAGCTTAGAAATTAACTTAAGAGTCAACACTGTGGTAGTTAACAAAAACATGTCCTAAGAAACATCATCATTTGATGATGCACAAAGGCATGGAAACCAATGAAACATACAAAGGATGACTAGAATTGCCACAGAAAATGATAGTACCCCAGAAGCCCAAGAACACAGAGTTTCCAGTTTGTATGTAGATAGAGATCAGGAACAATGCTGTAGAGAAGTCAGGTTGGATGGAGACTAATCAGGGACCACATTCTTGCAAATTGAAAAGTTACTGTTAACCTTTAACAGACAGCTTCAGTAGAATGGTGATGAGATGGAGACTACTCTTTCAAGAAGAGAAAGAGAGAAACTTGATGGGGAAACAGTGTCAAGATGTTTCAGGATTGTTGAAAATTGAGGACGTTTGTTAGCTAAGGGGAAGAAGTTAAGGGAGAGGGAAAGACTGAAGGGTGGGAGGTATCTGAGGAGAGGCATCAAGGGGATAAGAACTGAAGCACAGTTGGATTATTTAGCATGGCAAAGGAATAGAGACACATTTTACCTGGGGGGAAATGGAAGGAGATAAAAATAGATGAGTTTATAGATTATTTTGAAGTTGGAATGGAGGAAAGCGTTAGTGTATGCTTGATGAATTTATTGTCTTGGTGTAATAGGTTCAGTCCTCTAAAGTGGCTGCCGCTTCAAGGTGGTTGTCATATTGAAAGTAACAGTTGTTAGTAAGTGAGAGGCATTTAAAAAACTATACTAGTTCTCAAAAGGATTTCCTGAGAGCACTGCTCTACCACATAAAGATTGTATGATCTGGCATAAGACGTCAAGTTTTTGGACTTCTCTATTCTTTGCCTGGCTTTACCTAGAAGTTTCACTGCAGTCCTTGCCAGCATTAAAAGTGGATATGATCTGATAACAGAGCCGAATGTATCATTTTAACTTCACAATTCTGTAACCACTGGGCAATACTCCTTCTGTAGGTACGCATGGCCAAGTATGAGCCATCACCGTATCTGGAGATAGTCATTCTGATTCCTTACTGTGTATGTTAGTTGAAAAGCAATACTTGTGAAAAGAGTTAGTGCTGAATTGTTCTGAATAGAAAATTCAGTAAGTACTTATACTTACGTAAAAATCTTAAGTGCATTTTAAATGTACATTTTTTGTCTCTTTTTCTTTGTCTTTACTTTCCTTGCTTATTGTTTTCTTTATAACAAAAGGTTATATAAAAAGTTAAGTGATACAGCATTGTGTAATACATAGTCTTTGATCCTTGTTTAGTTTTGGTGTTTATTCTTTCACGTATTTTTTCTCTGTGTATAGTTCAGGTTTTTGATTCTTGAACAAAAATATCATTACATTACATATATGTTGCAATGCAACTTGCTGTTAATTAAAAAGTAGATTTTTGTGAGAGACGGAGAAGAGAGAGAGCATAGATTTTTTTTACACTTTATATGTCAGTCCATATAAAACATACCTAAATTTTTTAAATGACTCCAGAGTATCTTACATATATGTGTTATGATTCATATAGCTTCCTATTGAAGCTATATTAGTAATGTAGGGTTTTTTCTTCAGTCTTTTTTGATATCAAAAGAATACTGTAGTGACCATCCTTTTACACAGATGTTTTTACATATGTAGAATCTGTGGGAAAATGCCTGCAAATGGAATTGTCAGATTAAAGGGAATGTAAATAATATTTTAAACAAAAATTTTACTAGGTTACACCAGGCTACAGCTTGCTACAGCTTGGTTTTCTTTTCTTTCTTCGTCTTCTTTTTTTTTTTTTTTTTTTGAATTGAGACAAGGTCTTGCTCTGTTGCCCAGGCTTGAATGCAGTGGCTTGATTGAGCTCACTACAACCTCAAACTCTTGGGCTGGCGTGATCCTCCTGTCTCAGCCTCCCAAGTAGCTGGGACTACAGGCATGCACCACCACACCCAGCTAATTTTTTTTATTTTTTTGTAGAGGTGGGGTCTTGCTGTGTTACCCAAGCTGGTCTCCAACTCCTGGGCTCAAGCAGTTCACTCCATTGCTGGGATTATAGGCATAAGCCACCGTGTCCGGCTAGTTTCTGTGTTTTTGATAATAGCCAACCTGATTGGCCTGAGTTGGTATCTCATTGTGGATTTTGTGTTGATTTTTAACTTTAAATTTCATCTGAAACTTACTTTGTTATAATGATTGAAGAAAGGGTGATACAGTTTTCTCCTGTGTTTGTTATTTACCAGTTACTAGTCACTTGTCCCAGAACCATTTATTGAAAAATTCTTTTTCTTACATTAAGATATTGTCATTACAGTGTAAATTCTCATGTATATTTGCATCTTTGGGGCCATTAATCTGTTTCTTTAATCTTAATTTATCAGATTATTTAAATTCTTATAGTGTTGTGATATATATAATGTATTCTAGATTTTGATTGGTTTGTTTTTTTTTTTTTTTGAGACAGAGTCTTGCTT
>NW_012148174.1:9818258-9819324 GCF_000956105.1 Propithecus coquereli
GTATGCTTGATGAATTTATTGTCTTGGTGTAATAGGTTCAGTCCTCTAAAGTGGCTGCCGCTTCAAGGTGGTTGTCATATTGAAAGTAACAGTTGCTAGTAAGTGAGAGGCATTTAAAAAACTATACTAGTTCTCAAAAGGATTTCCTGAGAGCACTGCTCTACCTCAAGATTGTATGATCTGGCATAAGACGTCAAGTTTTTGGACTTCTCTCTTCTTTGCCTGGCTTTACCTAGAAGTTTCACTGCAGTCCTTGCCAGCATTAAAAGTGGATATGATCCGATAACAGAGCCGAATGTATCATTTTAACTTCACAGTTCTGTAACCATTGGGCAATACTCCTTCTGTAGGTACGCATGGCCAACTATGAGCCATCACCGTATCTGGAGATAGTCATTCTGATTCCTTACTGTGTATGTTAGTTGAAAAGCAATACTTGTGAAAAGAGTTAGTGCTGAATTGTTCTGAATAGAAAATTCAGTAAGTACTTATACTTATGTAAAAATCTTAAGTGCATTTTAAATGTACGTTTTTTTGTCTCTTTGTCTTTACTTTCCTTGCTTATTGTTTTCTTCATAACAAAAGGTTATATAAAAAGTTAAGTGATACAACATTGTGTAATACATAGTCTTTGATCCTTGTTTAGTTTTGGTGTTTATTCTTTCACGTGTTTTTTCTCTGTATATAGTTTAGGTTTTTGATTCTTGAACAAAAATAGTGTTAGATTACATATATGTTGCAATGCAACTTGCTGTTAATTAAAAATTAGAGTTTTGTGAGAGACAGGGAGAAGAGAGAGAGCATAGATTTTTTTTACACTTTATCTGTCAGTCCATATGAAATATACCTGAATTTTTTACAGACTCCAAAGTATCTTATATATATGTGTTATGATTCATATAGCTTCCTATTGAAGCTATATTAGTAATGTTGGGTTTTTTCTTCAGTCTTTTTTGATATCAAAAGAATATTGTAGTGACCATCCTTTTACACAGATGTTTTTACATATGTAGAATCTGTGGGAAAATGCCTGCAAATGGAATTGTCAGATTAAAGGGAATGTAAA
>NW_012148174.1:9824301-9825084 GCF_000956105.1 Propithecus coquereli
ATGTTTTTTCATATCATTTTAGAGTCTACATTGCAAGTAACTTAAAAAATTACCACCCGTCTAGTTTGGGTTTAATATCAAAGAAAAATGTCCACTGTAATCTCAAAAGTCTATAAAAGTACTCCTCCCTTCTCCAACTACAGAACTATGTGAGGTATGATTTTTTTCATAAATCTAAATGAAGACAACATACTGCAACAGGTTAAATGCAGAAATGGATATGAGAATTCATCTGTCTTCTATTAAACCAGAGATTTTCACAAATGTAAAACAATGCCATTCATCTCAGTAAATTATTTGGGGGGGTATATATAGTCATGAAGGTATTTTGGGGGAGCCAGAGATCACTTCCAACCCCTCTTTAGCTCTTATGTGGAGTTTCCAGCTGGCTCCAGAAAACAGATTAACATCAGGCAGATTAAGAAGAGAAAAGCATACAAACTTTATTAGTTTTTTATGTACATAGGGATCTTCACAAGAGAGTGAAGTCCAAAAAAGTGGCCCAAGCAAGATGCTTTCGTACTTTTTAGACAGAGAATGATAAAGTTGAGAAGAAATGACAGGACAAAGGGGATCTGGCCCCGAACAGTAAATTCCTAAGGGAATCACTAAGAGAGATTTGAAGAGTATAAAACTAGTGGAAGGAACGGGTTACTTTGGTCAGTGTATTTATTCAGGTCGATTGCAGCCCCCAATTCCCTGTCTCTAGTGATGAGGACTATTTTCTCACCCAGGTATGGGGAAGGTACTACTTCCAGAGGAATCTTTATGGCTTGCTGCATA
>NW_012148174.1:9828789-9829102 GCF_000956105.1 Propithecus coquereli
AGGATAAGTATTATGGCAAAAGGACAGGGAGATCATGAGTTCAGGGCCAGGGTATGGTTTCCATAGAGCACGGTCAGAAAAGGGAAGGGGGTAAGAAAGTGAACCATGTAGATGTGGGAATCCTTTCAGAAATAATCACCCATTGTTAACATTTCCCCACATTTGCTTTATGATCTTCTTCCTAAATAATAATAATAATTACATGTACCCATAATAATTACAAAGTAAAAATAATAATTACAATTATCACTAGACCCTTTGCCTCCAATATTTTCACATTTATCTCCTAAGAATAAGAATATTCATTCATGGC
>NW_012148174.1:9829152-9830767 GCF_000956105.1 Propithecus coquereli
TGATTTTGTTGCCTTTTCTCTTTTAACCTTAGTTTATCAATAAAATAGTGATATACTATTATGTGTCTCTCAAGGTTATTGTGAGGGTTAAATGTTTATTATACTTGAGGACTGGATAATGAACCTCGAAAAGAATGGCAGCCGTATTTTTTACCTTTGAACTAAAGATTCATCTGGTCATTGCTTTTTAAAATTAATTCACTAGACTCGTTTTTGCTTTAATATGACTTCCATAGGTCTGATCTCTTCCTAAAATATATGAGGGGAAATGGTAGTGTTATTGGGAGAAGGGAGAAAAATTTTGGAACTCTCACCCCTTGGAGAGAAGAAATCTTATTATAATACTTCACTGACCTGTTTTGCACAGACACATGATACTGTTTAGTTTTCTAGGACTGCCATAACAAAATACCACATACTGGCTGACATAAGCAACAGAAATTTATTTTCTCACAATTCTGGAAGCTAGAAGCTCAAAAGCAAGCATTTTTGGTCTCTTCTTAAAAGTCTTTCTCCTTGGCTTGTAAGGTGACCTCTTTCCTGCCTTGTCCTGGCATGGCCTTTCTTCCTTTTGTATCCCTAGTGTCTCTCCCTCTTTTTATAAGGATACCAGTCATATTGGACTAAGAGCCCACCCTGTAGGCCTCCTTTTAACTTAATCACTTTGAAAGCCCTATCTCTAAATACAGTCTGATTAGAATAGGGCCCACTCATATGACCTCATTTAACCTTAATTACCTCTTTAGAGGCCTGTCTCCAAATACATTTTGAGATGTTGGTGGTTGGGACTTTAAGACATGAATAATGGGGAGGGGACACAGTCGAGCCCATACACCAACAATTGTGCAAGAGCTAATGTTTATGGGATGCTGGCTGTGTGCCAGTTACTGAACTAAGTGCTTTACATATATCATCTGATTTATATGCATATTAGCTCTTGATTATTAGCATCTATGTTTTACAGATGAGACTAAGGTTTAAAGAGATTAAGTAACAAGATTAAGAGATAAGATTGGAATCTTTTGGGCTCTGGTGTCCATGCTCTCAGACAAGAACAGAATACCAGGAAACAAAAGCACAAGGAAAAGGATTAGCACATAAAACACAAACCTATGTCTCTTTTGCAGTTTCAACTAAGGTCTTACTAGTAAGTAACCTATGAAACAAAATCATTTACTACCAGCCCTGGTTGACTATTAATTTTTTTCTTTAAAAAAATGGTAGAAATTTTGAGTTTTAGATTGTAAACAATGAGTAAAGTTTGAGATTTTTAGCATGATTGTGATTTTCAAAAACAAATTTATTTTCAGGTTGCTCAACATGTCTTTCTCCTTCTTATTCTTTTGCAGAAGATTCTAGTGTTCCAGAAACTCCAGATAATGAAAGAAAAGCAAGTATATCATATTTCAAGAATCAAAGAGGAATACAGTATATTGATTTATCTTCTGATAGTGAAGATGTTGTTTCCCCAAATTGCTCCAGTACAGTTCAAGATAAAAAATTTAACAAGGACACTGTGATTATACTGTAAGCCACTTAATTAAATTCGTTATATTTGCATGTATAATAGATTTTTCCAGAAAAAAATTGCTTAATTTAAAATATTGTGGTGACT
>NW_012148174.1:9830817-9831928 GCF_000956105.1 Propithecus coquereli
AGTTAAAGTCTCATATTTGTCTCTGTTGACTCTTTGCTTTATATATCTTTATATATCCTGCAGTATTTATGCATTTTATTATTAATGTGCAGGTAAGATGTGTCAGTTATATTTTTATTATAAATTCTGTTATTAAAAAGCGCCTCTCAAAAGTTTAATACCTTTGCCTCATCTCATATTAATAGCATGACTTTCTTTTCCTTTACATTTTTTAAATTTATTTTTACCTTTTCTTTTGGCTTAAATCTGAAATTTTTCTTCTTTCTCATTTCAGCTTAGAATGATGTGTTAGAAACTACTCTTCAATCTTGTATTTAGTGTATTCTTTGCCTTTTCTAGAGCTTTCATCAGAGAGTCTGATATAATCTTTTATAAGATGCTAAAGGTATTTCCCTATCTACTGTTTCGTTGAAATTAAGACTACACAGAGTTTACAATCTATCGTTTTGATAATAACCCTTTTAAAAGAACAAATGTATGATGTGTTTTAGTTGGTATTCAAAGGAACTGCCTTGAAAATCAGTTGCCATGTTAAAGGATTAAACTGTATAGAGCGATATATGATTCGAATATAAAAATGGCAGGTGTTTGTAAATCTGCAGGACAGGTATAAAGGTTTACGTGTTTTTATTCTCCTTTGGGAGACTGTATTTATGGATTATCTAATTGATTTAAATTATTTCTGTGTGAATTTATAATCTCCCACTAGTGATTTTTTTGTTTGTGAGTGAACCTTGATCTTGGACCACTTGAAAAGGTGAAATCGTTGGCAAGCTTTGTCGCTCTGTAAATTAATATTAAACGTGTTTTGGGACAGGATTTGTCTTAAGAGTTTTACAGAGCTTTGCGTGAAAGAATATGTGAACGTGTTGGTTTGCATTTCGAATGCTGTTACACTCGGAAGGGCGTCTCTGAAAGCCAGTAGCGGCTGTATCCCACGAGGCGCCGCGTTTCTCAGACCTAAAGAATTGGATGTGCTTTGTAAAGCACAAGTGAATCTGTTAAAAACTATAGGCTGAGAGCTGACAATGGAGTGCCCTCTGGAACAAACAGCTTCCCAGAAAGGACAGCTTCCCAAATGGCCAAAAGCAAAGCTTTTGTTTAAACCACT
>NW_012148174.1:9831978-9833121 GCF_000956105.1 Propithecus coquereli
CCCCCAATTCCCTGTCTCTAGTGATGAGGACTATTTTCTCACCCAGGTATGGGGAAGGTACTACTTCCAGAGGAATCTTTATGGCTTGCTGCATATAGGAAGAGACAGTTCATACAGCCCTTTCTGAAATTAGAATTTCTCCAGTGTTTTTAACTCGAAATAATCACCAATTTGGCATATTTTGGGATGGAATGTCATTCATTCCTTCAATATATTTATGTTAATATGTACAGAGTTTGACTTTTTTTTTTTTTGAGACAGAGTCTCACTATGTTGCCCGGGCTAGAGTGCCGTGGCGTCATCCTAGCTCACAGCAACCTCAAACTCCTGGGCTCAAGCGATCCTCCTGCCTCAGCCCTCAGTCTCCTGAGTAGCTGGGACTACAGGTGTGCACCACCGCACAGGCTAGTTCTTTTTTCTAGTTTTAGTAGAGGCTGGGTCTGCTCTTGCTCAGGCTGGTCTCAAACTCCTGAGCTCAAGCGATCCTTCCGCATCAGCCTCCCAGAGTGCTAGGATGACAGGCGCGAGCCACCATGCCTGGCCAGTGTTTGTGTTTTGATGCTCTCCAGAGCAAATAGTAGGTTGAGTATCCCTTATCTGAAATGCTTGGGACCAGGGAGTTTCTGATTTCGGATTTTGGAGTATTTGCGTGTACATAATGAGATATATTGAGGGTAGGACCCAAGTCTAAACACAAAATCCATTTATATTTCATGTTTACCTTATACACATAGCGTGAAGGTAATTTTATACAATATCTTAAATAATTTTGTGCATGAAACAAAGTTTTGACTGCGTTTTTGACCAGATGAGGACAGATACGGAATTTTATACTTGTGGTGTCTTGTTGGCACTCAGAAAGTTTCAGATTTTGTAGCCTCTCAAATTACAGGTTAAGGATGTTCAACCTGTATTTGCACATATGACTCATGTGCCTCAATAATGATTGTTATAATTTTGTGACAATTATTGGGGGAGGCTAAGAGTTTCAGAGTGTAACAGTTTAAACTTTTGGGCTTGGATTTCAGATCTGCTACTTTCTCCTATATGATTTTGTTGCCTTTTCTCTTTTAACCTTAGTTTATCAATAAAATAGTGATATACTATTATGTGTCTCTCAAGGTTATTGTGAGGGTTAAATGT
>NW_012148174.1:9833171-9834339 GCF_000956105.1 Propithecus coquereli
GTTTCTCATGATACTGACATTTGAAGATAACAGACCAGGTTTTTTCAGGATGTCTTTAAATTTGGGTTTGCCTGATGTGCATGATTAAATTTAGATGAAGTAGAAGGATACTACACGATACTACATGAATGATCTTGTGTCTTCCGTGTGTCGTGTCACACTGAGGCGTGTGTCAGGAGGCACATGATAACCATCAGTCCCCTTATTGGTGACGTGAACTTTGACCACCTTAGTTAACATGGCCCTTGCCAGGTTTCTCCTATTAGGTTAACCAGTTTTCCCTTTGTAATGATCGAAATCTGTGGAGAGAGACTTTCAGACTGGGCAATGATCCTATTCCCTCACTAACTTTCAGTAGTGTAGTATCTGTTAATTCTTGCCTGATTCATTTGTGATAGTGATAGTTGCAAAATGGTGATATTCTAACCATTATTCTAGAACTTACTTACACTTTTATTTGGTATTTTAATGTAAAGTTTTCCCTTTTCTCCTTGTTTATTCATTTATTTATGTATTTGTGTGCTACACTACGTATCAAAATGGAATCATAGAGGTTTACTTATTCAGTGGTTTATAATCCATTACTACTGCTATTCATTTTGATGTACAAGTTGCTCAGCTTTGGCAGAGAAAGTCCCCTTCAAACAGGCAGTTGTATGTGTTTGAGAGGTTCCTGTCATTTTTTGAACCTTTCCCTTCTGGTGCAAGGTGTTCCAGACTTGTACTTTTCCTGTCACAGGCCTGACATCAGAATTAGTGGTTGCTCCAAGAAGCTCTGGTTTCTTTTAATAGGGAATAATATTTTGAAATCTGAGGATTAGATGTGTTCTTTCTTTCCTACTGGTGAGGTGAGATGTTACACCATCACCCTTTCAGCAGAAGGAGGGTGGAGGATGAGAGGAGGGGAGAAAGGGAGAGATAGAGGGAAAGTGTGTTATTTGTTTGTATGTTTTTTTAAAATTTGTTTATCATGGAGTCTTGATTGGTTAAAAAAGGAAAAAAAATTATTTATTTGTAATGATATTGTTAAATCTATCACTACAGGGCTTTTCCTTGTCTCTCATTCTGTATTTTCTGATAGTAAGAACCCTAGCTTCCTCCAATATCAATATATTTATACTAATTTGCTCAGTCATCAAGTATGCATAAAATAGTTTTTTTTTTTAGT
>NW_012148174.1:9834389-9835510 GCF_000956105.1 Propithecus coquereli
TTCCATTTTTCTCTATTATTTTCTTATCCCTTGCAGCTCTACCAAAGGGACCCGGTTTTTTGCAGGGAACACTGGCCACGTTCCCCACAAAGCTTGAACGCTTATTTTGTTTCATGGTAGACTTAGATATGAGAATGAGGAAAGGATACTGGATAAACCTGGGATATGTCTTCTCTTGTGCATACCACTAATGGGAAATTTCATTTGGAATTACTCCCTGGAGCTTTGGAATCTTCTAGCATATGCTAGTGATGTACGTTCCCATTACCTTTAGTAATGAGAAAATACCTACCTTTAAAACAAGATAGCTTTTCTGATGGTTTTTATGTGGGAAGACAGGTTGTTTTCCCTCTTGTTCATCATTTATCATTTTGTCTATTCTTCTCTCAAGGTACAAATTATGCTTATAACATAGTTTGTGTAGGTGGCTACTTGGCTACTATCAGTTTCTGTAGGTCAAGTTGAACTGCAACTTGCTTTTTTTTTCTTTAATAACCCCCACCTCCTGGAACCATGTGTTACACACAGAAAACATTCAGCATATGTCAGAATTCAATAGTAGCACGTCTTTTCTTCATAATTTTTCACTGTTTTTTCCTCCATTTTTATTTTTCTTTTTGCTTCCTGTCATCTTTATGATAGTGCTTAAAAGTGTTTGTGTAGTTTGAGTCAAAAAGCATCATTGCGACGGGAATACCATTTTAGCCATGGGTTCCTAGTTATTTTTGCTGTTGCTTGCTTTTAAAAATAGTCCTAATAGACAAATCTAATAGACAAATCTCTAAATATTCAGCACTATTCTGATTCTAGGACTATATTGGAAGGTTGATATCTTATAAACAAGCTTTTACTGTATCCGTCAGTTTTCAGTGTGGTCTTTGAACCTTTGGAGAGTCTCTAAGACCATCTCGGGGTATCCATAATGTCAAAACTATTGCCATAATAATATTAGGACATTACTTGCCTTTTCACTGTATTGATATTCGCACTGATGGTACAAAAGCAGTGGTAGGTAAAATTGCTGGTGCCTTAGCATGAATCAAAGCCAAAGCTTCAAACTATTCTAGTAGTCACTGTATTCCTAAAGTTTTGTAAATTCCAGTTTCACTTAAAAAGTCCTT
>NW_012148174.1:9838260-9838956 GCF_000956105.1 Propithecus coquereli
TGTTCATCATTTATCATTTTGTCTATTCTTCTCTCAAGGTACAAATTATGCTTATAACATAGTTTGTGTAGGTGGCTACTTGGCTACTATTAGTTTCTGTAGGTCAAGTTGAACTGCAACTTGCTTTTTTTTTCTTTGATAACCTCCACCTCCTGAAACCATGTGTTACACACAGAAAACATTCAGCATATGTCAGAATTCAATAGTAGCACATGTCTTTTCTATTTTTATTTTTCTTTTTGCTTCCTGTCATCTTTATGATAGTGCTTAAAAGTGTTTGTGTATTTTGGGTCAAAAAGCGTCATTGCAACGGGAATACCATTTTAGCCATGGGCTCCTAGCTGTTTTTGCTGTTGCTTGCTTTTAAAAATAGTCCTAATAGACAAATCTCTAAATATTCAGCACTATTCTGATTCTAGGTGATTGACTATATTGGAAAGTTGATATCTTATAAACAAGCTTTTACCGTATCCGTCAGTTTTCAGTGTGGTCTTTGAACCTTTGGAGAGTCTCTAAGACCACCTCAGGGTATCCATAAGGTCAAAACTATTGCCACAATAATATTAGGACATTACTTGCCTTTTCACTGTATTGATATTCACACTGATGGTACAAAAGCAGTGGTAGGTAAAATTGCTGGTGCCTTAGCATGAATCAAAGCCAAAGCTTCAAACTATTCTAGTAGTCACTGTATTC
>NW_012148174.1:9840396-9842776 GCF_000956105.1 Propithecus coquereli
CCCCCAATTCCCTGTCTCTAGTGATGAGGACTATTTTCTCACCCAGGTATGGGGAAGGTACTACTTCCAGAGGAATCTTTATGGCTTGCTGCATACAGGAAGAGACAGTTCATACAGCCCTTTCTGAAATTAGAATTTCTCCAGTGTTTTTAACTCGAAATAATCACCAATTTGGCATATTTTCGGATGGAATGTCATTCATTCCTTCAATATATTTATGTTAATATGTACAGAGTTTGACTTTTTTAATAAATTAAACATTTTCTCAGTTGTTTAATTTTTAAAATGATGAGTATTATAGATATAACTGACATAAGCAAAAGTTCTTAGGGGCCCTGAGTTTGAAAAATGTATCATAACTTTTCTTTACCTCCCATGTTACACTAACCATTTCTTCTGTTCATCACTTGCTAATCAAGTTGTGAGGATGCCACTCGGTGTTCAGTACAGTATATCTTTTTAATTTATATATTTTGGTGGTATTACTACATATCTGGTAAAAGCTCTTAAGTAGTGGAGTACATGCTGGAGAATAAGACAGATTTTCTTTTCCATTTATTATTTTTCTGTGCTGTTAACTATTAACTGCCGTTAAATATTAAGGGTTAATTTGCAAAATTGGTAGGTCTTCGCCATGTATTTTGTACTACAATCTCTATAAAATAATGGAAGAAGCCAGGCGCGGTGGCTCATGCCTGTAATCCTGGCAATTTGGGAGGCCCCAAATGGCGGGAGGACCATTTGAGGCCAGGAATTAAAGACCAGCCTGGGCAACATAGTGAAACCCCATCCCTACAAAAAATAAATTAGCCTGCTGTGGTGGCAGGTGCCTGTAGTCCTGGCTGCTGGGGGTGCTGAGGCGAGAGGACTGCTTGAATCCAGGAGTTCGAGGCTGCAGCGAGCTCTGATCGTGCCACTGCACTGCAGCCTGGGTAGCAGAGCGAGACCCTGTCTCAAAAAAAAATGATAAGGGAGAAAATCAAGAAAAGGTGAATATGGGGTCACATTCAGAAATTCTAGTTCTTCTTAATCCTCACTAATAAAATGTTTAAATCCCCAGCACTTAGGCATTTAAATGGCTAGTTTTAGATTATCCTTTATTTTGAATAAAGAGACTTTTTAAAGAAAATTGGATTATTCAAGTCATTTTTCCATAGCCTCGGTAAAGTGTCAGAAAGCAGGGTATTATCGTTAAAGTGTTCAACTGATATTCAATAGCTTAGGTCCACTTTTTGATATAGTAAAGATCTGAATTTTTAGTTTTATGTATGATTTGTGGTACATCAGGAATACTTTGTAAAATCAGAGTCCAAAGTACCTTTATACATATTTTATATTGGACTGTAATTTTCTTACTTTACATAACTGTTAGAATTAGTAGGTGTGTTCATATTTATGGCAGTTAACATATTTGTGATTTATTACAACACAGTTCTTCACCCAGCCTGCACTCACCATTTATAAAATTGTTCTTTTGGAAAACGTGTGGTTTCCTTTTCAGTATTGTTGCTAAGACTGAATCTTAGGGAAAAAAATGTTTTTGTTTTGAGACAGTCTCCCTTTTTTGCCTAGGCGATCCTCCTGCCTCAGCCCTCAGTCTCCTGAGTAGCTGGGACTACAGGTGTGCACCACTACACAAGTTAATTCTTTTTTCTAGTTTTAGTAGAGGCGGGGTCTCGCTCTTGCTAAGGCTGGTCTCAAACTCCTGAGCTCAGGCGATCCTTCCGCATCAGCCTCCCAGAGTGCTAGGAGTGACAGGCGCGAGCTACCATGCCTGGCCAGTGTTTGTGTTTTGATGCTCTCCAGAGCAAATAGTAGGTTGAGTGTCCCTTATCTGAAATGCTTGGGACCAGAGAGTTTCTGATTTCGGATTTTGGAGTATTTGCGTATACATAATGAGATATATTGAGGATAGGACCCAAGTCTAAACACAAAATCCATTTATATTTCCTGTTTACCTTATACACATAGTCTGAAGGTAATTTTACGCAATATTTTAAATAATTTTGTGCATGAAACAAAGTTTTGACTGTGTTTTTGACCAGATGAGGACAGATACAGAATTTTATACTTGTGGTGTCATGTTGGCACTCAGAAAGTTTCAGATTTTGTAGCATCTCAAATTACAGATTAAGGATGTTCAACCTGTATTTGCACATATGACTCATGAGCCTCAATAATGATTGTTATAATTTTGTGACAATTATTGGGGGAGGCTAAGAGTTTCAGAGTTTAACAGTTTAAACTTTTGGGCTTGGATTTCAGATCTGCTACTTTCTCCTATGTGATTTTGTTGCCTTTTCTCTTTTAACCTTAGTTTATCAATAAAATAGTGATATACTATTATGTGTCTCTCAAGGTTATTGTGAGGGTTAAATGT
>NW_012148174.1:9861421-9863440 GCF_000956105.1 Propithecus coquereli
AAATCTCTCCTCTATCAAGTGCTATAATTAGTGGTGGATAGTCATTTTTCTAAAATTATCCTGTGTCTGAAGATTATTATTTTATGTAATAATAAAGGCAAATTTATTTAGAAATTTACTTGTTGAGAGTCTTAACTCATTAATAGTCTTAACTCACCTGTAAATAATAATTTATGCCTTAATAGTCCGCATAGATTGTGAGTTGTTTGGTGTTTGAGTGGCTCTAAAATGGGGAACCTCCCCATAGTCTGGACACCAACCCTCTCACCCCCCAACCCCCACCCCCATGACTAGGGTTGCTGTCCTCATTTAGTGCCCTGGAGCCAGTGATGCTGAGCACCCTGCAGTACTGAGGACAGTCCTACAAAACAAAGGACTGTCCTGCTGATAGTATCTTTACTGAAAAATATTGATTTATAGTAACTACAGAAAGAAAGAAAATAAATGGCTGTAGGTGGATTGTAAAATTTGATCTGTGATGGGTCTTATTAAAGAGCAAATAAAAACTGAGCATTCAATTAAGTTTTATATAGAGAATAGATCTCTGAGGGTTAGTAAACAGTTTACTCCTAGTTCTGCCACTTGTTAGTTGAGTAAACCATTTACTTGCAGGTGCTTAGTTTTTTCATCTTTGTATCACCACCACCACCACCAGTTCTCCTTCCCACGACTTTGAGACCGAGGAGTTAGCATATCTGTGTGGGCTAGGCAGGTAGCTTTGAAGTGATTAACACTGGTATATTGTAGAGAACATGATCTTTCTAAAAGGGGTAGCTGCTGTCTGGCTCCAGCAGGATATGGCCATGGGAGCTGTCAGTAGTGGCCCATTGTTACTAGATATTTAGATTTTTCAAGTAGTGTAAAGGCTGGATTTTTATTTAGTGTTGGTCAACAAGTTTAACAACTTTATTGAATTCATATGCCGTAAAGATAACCCCTTCAGTGTACAATTTAGTAATAGTTTATTTACAAAGTGTGCAGCCATCACCATAATCTAATTTTAGAACATGTTTAATCATCTCTTACACCTGTTGGCAGTCACTCCCCAATTTCTGCCCTCTCTTCCCCAGCCTTAGACAACTACTAATTTACTCTTTTTAATCTGATCTTTATAGATTTTCCTATTCTGGGCATTTCATATAAATGGGATCATATAATATGTGGTATTTTGTGACTCACTTGTTTTACTTGATGAAAGATGTTGAGGTCTATCCCTATCATAGCATGTAATTTGTTCCTTTTAATGCTAACTAATTTAAAGAAAGATAAAAACAAAAATATTCTTCAAGCCAAATGAAATGTATTTGTGAACCATAGGTGGTCCTGTGCCTGCCAGTTGGGACTCTTAAGTGTAGATGAGTTCTCTTGTTCTGTGTTATTAACATAATCCACTGGATTTTTTTCCCCAAAATATTTTGATATCTTCTTATTATTAGCTAAATGAAACTTTAGTGATATCTTGAGTCTGCATTTTCCCTGACAGCACTGTTACTTACCTGCTGATGTGTTTTGTTTTTTTTCTTTCCTAGAAACAAATGTAGCCACTAGTAGCTGCAGGGGATGCTTTAGAAAGTGGTAGTAAGGAAAGAGCTTCCAATAGAATAAACATGATAGAGTATTAAAATATTCGCATTAAGGAACAAACGTCAGTTTAAAAATATTTTAGCTTGATAGCCAAATTTTCATGTAGTTCAAAGGGATTTTTTTTCTTGTATAAGTTATCTTTCTCCAATTTTATAATTTTAGTGGAAAAATAGGATTGACATGCACAATTTCTCTGAATGTCATTAATAAGTGTGAAATTTTGGGAATTTAGTCTATCACTCACTCTAAAGCAGAGCACTCTTGAAGTAATCAGTATTTCAAGAGATCCCTTCATTCAAGAGATCTAAAGGTGACGTTTATAAATTACTCAACAAAAGATTTTAGACCCACACAAAGGATTCAGGAAATTGTGAAATATAAGCTTAGTCTGGGCTTGATAAGAATATGCTTTGGCTATTTTGAAAATAAAGAGGG
>NW_012148174.1:9863490-9864995 GCF_000956105.1 Propithecus coquereli
AAAGAGATCAAGTTTTTTCTTAGAGAGAATAGATTTTTCCATTTCTTCCTGATGTTATTTATTCCTCTGTTTGTATTTCCTGTAAACTGGGAGTGAAATCCAAGCCATGATAAGGTATGTGGTAAATATGAACATTTTCTACATCAAGAGGCACGTGAATTTGTCCCATTATGAATCATCATGAGTCTGATCACTAGGTAAAGGTTGTGACAGCCAGAAGAGTGAAAATCTTTGAAAATCGTTATCTAGGGCAGGAACTGTAAAAGAATTCCAATCTAAATGCTTTCATTTTCTTGAAGGAAAAAGTTCCTTCAAAGAAGGACTTTGAACTAAGAGGCCAAGTCAAATAGGGAACAGGGAACATAGTGAGACAGCATGGGAACTCAGAATAGAGTACATCGGTAATGAGAAGTCTGGGTATAATAATATAAAGGAGACACATGTAATTGTCTTCAAATATTTGAAGGACAGGTGTAGCGATAATGGAGGAGACTTATTTACCTTGTTGCTTTAGAGCAGTTTCTCAGAACAAAGTTCAAGAAGTCAATCTCGAAGCTTGTTAACATACGTTTTCTCCTGGTCCTTGGGAATTTGCCTTTAAATGTTCTAAGTGAAACTTAGGCATCACCAATCTCCTAAAGGATACAATAGAACTGACATGAATAGAGAAATTACTAAAATGAGTATTCTGGATGTGTGTCTGAGAGAGCTGTCCAAAAATAGAAGCTGCATAGCAAAGTCTGCGTCTGCTGACATTAGGAATGCACTTAAGTATTTCCTCACCTTTTTTCCTCTGGTCTTTGTAACTTCTATTCATTTGTTATTCTAGTGCTGATTTCTAGGATGCCTCCTATGTTAGAAACCAAAATTTCAGAATGAGATTTTTGTGTTTGGAGTATAAATGGGCAAAATTAGACCCCAAATGTCTTGCTATGTAGGATAAGCATAGAAAATGAAATAGATCAGGAATAAAGTTAGTTGTTGGAGTATAAACCCTCATATGAAGGAAATGTTCCCTTTTCTGTTGCCATACTAACCTGACCATACCTGAACTTAGGTGAAATAAATGCTCCCTGTTTTCTGAGGAAATGTTTTGTTTCTGGCAGATTATTATATTGAATTGGGACTATTTCGATTTTAACACTTAGATCCTGATCACCTGGGTAGGCCATGAAACTTCTTTTATCGCTGTGTTAGTATAATTTCTCAGGAGCGGCGTGACAACGTCACCTGATACACAGAGCGCTGGCAAACGAAGGTTAGGAAGGAGAAAGTGGGCATGCAGTAAATGTGTGTGTGTCTTAGCAAAATAAATGCCAGGTAGTTCCCTTTGTTGTTTTCCATCCCTGCCCAGATTTGAGATTTTTTTTAAAATATGCTGACTTTGGTAATATAGATTTATATACATAACTATACTGAAATTTTAAAAGTTCTTTTATTCTTTGGCAAGTATAGATTGCATTCACTGTTGAACTTTTGATGTGCTTATGTCTTGTGTATACTTA
>NW_012148174.1:9878039-9879900 GCF_000956105.1 Propithecus coquereli
TCTAACCTTGAGGATAAGATTAATTTTCAATATGTAATGTCATTAAGATCAGAAACTATTTTTGACATCTTAGGACAATTTTTAACAAAAGGCGTTTATAAATACCTGTGAGCGATCTTGAGCAGGCCACAAATTAGGACATCACACATTGGTTTTACCACAAATTATAGTCTCTTATAGATAATATCACCCATCATATTAAACAATAGGGTATTTTTATACAGTACGTTTTGAAAGTTTTCGTTTATGAATACTAAATTACAAAAAGAAATCGAAAGTTTTTGCCTTACTTTAGAGGTTAAAAGTATGAATTTATTGATGTTGTTGGGAGTAGCCTATTCATTTGTTTCCTTTTTTTGGGATGTCTAGATGACATGACAAAATTATCTAGTTTGAAGGTTTTTTTCAAACTTCAAATATTACTAACAGTGCTCACTTACCCCAAACAAAGATATGGGTGATGGTGAAGTGGTTGTCTTTCCCGCTTTTTAAAGTGGATGCTAGAAATTAGTTGGTGTATGCAAAAGGCACGTTTATGTTAAGAAATGAATGAGGAAAAGTCATTTACATATTTGTACCAACACGATTACTATACTTTAAAATGTTACTGGTATTCAGTTTTATTTTGTAATGGCCATGTTATGAAATTTTTAAGCTGGCAACTTAAAAGCTGTCATGCATGTATTTGAGTATTGTATTTCTAGAAATTTTATTTCTAACTGCATATTAGGGTTCTAATAGAACAAATTCTGAAATGTTAAACTTTTGTAGGCTTTACCAAATACTTTCACATTAGCACAGCAGTTAAATATGAGGAATTTGCTCTCTGAAAGTGAAAGTGTTTAAGAAATAGATAAATGTGTACAAAATATATACAAAGTACAAATAGCATGGCTTCTTAAGATCATGTTGATAGCCTGAGTTTGTTTTTCTTTCAGTCACGACAGAATATACAGATTTGCTGTTACTGCTATGCTCTGTTACAGGTTTTTAGGTTCAAAGCCTTAATTGCTTAAGCTCTCTGTATCACAGTTTCTCTTCACTTTTGTAAAATAAAAATGTTACCTACTTTTAAATTTGTTGTGAAAGTAAACGAAACCATAGTTTACGAAAGGTCTTGTGCAAAGCCTGGTACATAATAGACACTTAAGAATTATTCGTGTCTTTAAATGGTATTCAGATAACTCTCACTTGATAGAGCTTAACTTTTTTCACTGCTGAGCTCTCAGCCACTAGGGATAACCCCTATTACTCTGTAGAATTACTTGTCAATTTAGTGATGCATATTTTTGACATTAAGTAATAATACGATGGTTTACAAATACAGTATTACAATGATTTCTACCTTTGAAAGACTGCGAAGAGTGTTCACTTTTTCTTTGATTCAGTCATAATTTAGAAGAAGGAACATCAGGCCTTATGTCAAGAGAATTGTCTAGTTATTCATTATAACACATTTTTGCCTTTGTTTAACATTAAATTGATTCTTAGTATTTCTGTTCAAAGTTTGAGTGTGCTGCTTTGCTTTAAAAGGTGGTGGGCCTCGAAAAAGAAAATTATCTTCTTCTTCAGAGCCATATGAGGAAGATGAATTTAATGATGATCAATCTATGAAAAAGACAAGACTGGATCATGTAAGTTACATTTGAATTGCATTATCAAAATTGGTTGCTTAAGCACAGCATATGTTTGTGGATACCAAACCGGAAAATCCACATAAATGAATTCTTTTCTTTCACAACTAAGTCCAGCAAATTATGTTTGCATTTAATTTGTGACTGTTTCTGCTTTCTTTTTAATAATAACTTATCCAGTATTGTGGCTGCTTAAGCACAGGATATTTTGAGTCTGTAGATACCAG
>NW_012148174.1:9879950-9880985 GCF_000956105.1 Propithecus coquereli
TAAACCAGATTTTCTGAAAAACTATCATAGGATGTAATGAACTTTAACTATCATAGACACACTTTCCCACCTCGTATATATTTAGTATATATCTTCTTGAATATATCAATAACTGAAATAACTTTTAAAGTGTTATTTTTAAAACACTAATCTTTTCTCCTTCTGTTAGTTGATTGAATCAACGAGCACTATGGACGGGGCAATTGCTGCTGCCTTGCTGATGTTTGGGGATGCAGGTATGCCTAACTGCCATGTTGATGTATTCTTATTAATAATGCTCTACAATTTACCAAGCACCTTTATGAATCTTACAAGAACCTATTAGGTATTAATAGCTTCAGTTTTTTTAGATGAAGCAGTTGAAGCTTAAGAAGGCTAAGTAACTTACCTGAGGTCATACAGCTATTTGGGAATCAAATTTCTAGGTTGATATTTCCCACCCCACCGCCTTCCAAAAAAAGGGAAGGAGAATTTTCTCACTGATAATTTTGTTTCTTTTCTACAGATCAAATTTCATAACAGTGAAGTTTCAGAAGGTGTATTTTCTTTCTTAAGTATACTAGTATGCTTTCTTCTATTCATTTTTTTTCCATCCCTGTGATTTCCTGAAGATTATTCTTTCTAATTGCATCATGGTTTTATTTACAGGTCTTCAAATCTGAGTCAGTAGGAACATAATGTCTTGTGGAAAATCTTGGATAATCAGCATTCCTTGATTTAATAAATATTTAAGCTATGTTTCAGCCTTGGTATATAAAATAAACGCATTTGAAGGAGCTTCCAATAGAAAAGCATCTCCACTTTTTTAGTAAATGGTGTCTCAATTTTTTTTAACGTACACATACCAAAAAAATGTAACAAGTAAAAATCACCTATAATCCTACTACTAAAAAAAGTATTTAAATTAATAAAAGCATACTCACACTCTGTTAACCACTCTTAAATTTGCATTGTGTCATTCTCAACTTTTTCCTTTGTTTATATATACCAGGATACAACACACATGTATGTTAGATGACAAAATGTAAAATATTG
>NW_012148174.1:9884380-9886515 GCF_000956105.1 Propithecus coquereli
TTTGTTTTAATTTGTGACTGTGTTTGCTCTCTTTTTAATTTATCTAGTATTAATTACTTATCTTTGAATTATAAAATTAATGTTTTTTGAGTTTTGTTTGTTTGTTTGTTTTGAGACAGGATCTCACTCTGTCTCCCAGGCAAGAGTGTAGTGGCATCATCATAGCTCACTGCAACCTCAAACTCCTGGGCTCATCCTCCCACCTTAGCCTCCCAAGTAGCTAGGACTCCAGGTGTGCGCTACCATGCCTGGCTAATTTTTCTATTTTTTGAGACAGGGTTTTGGTCTGTTGCCTAGGCTAGAGTGCAGTGGCATCATGATAGCTCACTGCAACCTCAAACCCCTGGGCTCAAGTGATGATCCTCCTGCCGAGTAGCTGGGACTGCAGGCGAGCACCACTATGCCCAGGCTAATTTTTCTATTTTTAGTAGAGATGGTGTCTCGCTCTTGCCGAGACTGGTCTCGAACTCCTGACCTCAAGTGATCTTCCCACCTTGGCCTCCCAGAGTGTTAGAATTACAGGCGTGAGCCACCGCGCCCAGCCTGGATATTTCATATAAATGGAATCATGTAATATGTGACCTTTTATGCCTACCCTCTTTTATTTAGCACAGTGTTTTCAGGATTCATTCACACCGTAGCATGTATCAGTACTTCATTCTTTTTTATGGCTGAATAATATTCCATCTTACGTATATGCCACAATTTGTCTGTTTGTCCATTGATAGACATTTGATATGTTAAAAAGTGAACTACTAAAGTTTAGGAAATGTGGAGTAGAAAAACACTGATCTAGAGTTAGACAACTGTTTTTAGTCCCACCTCAGCTGGTTAGTGTCCATCTGTGACCTTTAAAATGCTGTTCTTAGAGTTTCAGTGTCCTCAACTGTGAAGTGAAAATGGCAGTATAAATTTCTGAGAGTTTTGAAATGCTTTCTCCAAATATTAGTGTTTTATTATTCCCCTGCTCAAAATCCTGTTGCTTCTGAAAAAAGGCTAACCTTAGGCCCTATGCAATATTAGCCGTGGTTTAATCCTTCAACCTCCGTGTTCTCTGTGCTCCAGCCCACATGGACCACTTACTGTGATAAAACACATGGACTTACCTTCTTCCTATGGCAAATATCCATAGTATTTTATTGGCCTCTGTGTTAGGGAACTTCATCTTATTCCTGTGTGCTGGAGAGGTGTCACTCACGATTTGGTTATTTCTACTTTAGGCATTGAAAGAGAAAAATAGCAGTTCAGTTGTTGGATAATAAAGGAAGCGGAACAGAAAGCAGAAGACTGTTTTTCTCTGTCTTATTTGTATAGCATGTGGTACAGTTTTAATCAGAGTAGATAAATGGTTTTTGATTGAGTAGAATGCAAGATTTCTCCTATGCATGAACTTAAGGAATCTTTTCTTTTTGCTTAAATGTAGAATTTAACCAGTTTCTTCAAGTAGAAAGGTTAGACTATGTATATGTGTAGCCACAGTTCCCAGATTAATCTTAGTTTATGTATTAAACATTATTTAGTTCCACTTAAGCTCCTTTTGTCATTGTGTCATTTTTATGCCGTGACTGAGCAGTTAATATTTTAAGCCATTCCATGAATCAAGACTGAAATAAAAGTAAAGTTCCCTCTCAGAATTTGAAACGTATAGGTAGGTAGATAATTGTGAGCATAGATGAGATATTTGTGCCAGTTTTTTAATTAGCCATTATCTTGGCGAAGACCTTAATATACACGAATTATATTGAGTTAATTTGAGGAGCATTCTAGTTTTTTTTAGCAGATTTATCTCATTTGGAGCACCATGTGAATAAACTTTGAATTATTGGGTATGTAATCAGAGTCTTTCAGTGATCTTAAATCAGCAATATTTTTTATCCTTAAAGACATAAATTTTTAGCCTGGACGAGGTGGCTCACACCTGCAATCCTAGCACTCCGGGCAGCGAGGCAGGAAGATTGCTTGAGGTCAGGAGTCCGACACCAGCCTGAGAAAGATCGAGATTTCATCTCTACTGAAAATAGAAAAAATTAGCCGGGCATGATGGTGCATGCCTGTAGTCCCAGCTACTCAGGAGGCTGAGGCAGGAGGATTGCTAGAGCCCAGGAGTTTGAGGTTGCTGTGAGCTAAGCTGACAC
>NW_012148174.1:9888050-9892043 GCF_000956105.1 Propithecus coquereli
TAAAAAAATTTTTAAATGACCAATTTCTAAGTGTTTTGAGTTCTTTATGATAGTACAAAACAAAATGGTAATTATCTTTTTCTATTTGGCAATCTTTCTTCTTGATAATTAAGGCTACTTTTTTGGAGATAGGATCTCCTCTGTCAAACAGGCTGGAGTGCAGTGTACAGTCGTAGCTCACTGTAACCTCAAACTACTGGGCTCAAGCGATCCTCCTGCCTCAGCTTCCCAAGTAGCTAGGAGTACAAGACACCCAGCTAATTTTTTTTTTTTTTTTTTTTTGTTCTTGGAGACGGGGTCTCGCTGTGTTGCCAAGGCTAGTCTCGAACTCCTGGCTTCAAACGATCTTTCTGCCTCAGCCTCCCAAAGTGCTGGGATTATAGGTGTGAGCCACCCACTCAGCCAGTTAAGGCTGCTTTTAAACTGGCATTTTTTATTGAGTGTAAAAGAAACTTTTTTACATTTTAACAACTCTCAGAATGGATCTTGTGATTGGTGGTATCTTAGAATCTCTGTACTGTATATGTCTTGCCTACACTGATATGAATATCAAAAGCACTAGCATCAAAGACTTAAGAGTATCATAGGCATGGAAGGAACTCTCAGAACCCATTAGGGAACACTCTTAATTCTAGGAACCAAGTGGTAGAGGAGAGGTGGTGAGGAAGAGTTGAATTGCATGTCTGGTAACATACCTAAGCAAGAATCCAGTAAACTAGCTCTATTCATAATTGCAAAGCCAGCTATAAAAGCCCAGCACAGTGGCTTTAGGGTGTTTTGAGGTTTTTTTTAAAATGCATTCTTAATGAATTCTTTTAAGAAACGCTATACTACCAATACTTTTGATGGCACAGAGAATAATATTTTGTGGAACGAAGGAAGCCACCAATTCAGAGTCAAAAAAATGAGGTTAGAAGAGCCAGATTATGAATGTGAAAAAATTTGAAGAACACCTTATCCAATTTATTTTGCTTTTTTTGTATATGCATAAGAATGAATGTCTGATAATCTGTAAGTCTGAAAGCTCTTTAAGTAAAAAAGTAAATATTCTAAATAAAATGTTGTATTATAGATTAATTGGTACATGTTTTCTTACTGGTACATAAAATAACAGTGTACCTTCATTCACAAACATCTTAGGATTCCATGAAATACGATAGAGTAGTCAGTGATAAAGTAGGGGTGCTTTTTCATGATATTATATTTGAATAATTTTTTAAGTAATGATGAACTTAGAATAATGGAGATAGTGATGCAAAATATAATATGGATAGTTGAAACATAGACATTTTTATTAGTAAGTTTCATAGGAAGTGAGCATTGTTTGGCTCTACCCATCAGTGTGGGCATAGCAGGTGGGGCTGCTAAGTAGCATCTGGGACATCTTATGGATATGCAGGTGCCGTGTATGTTCTCAAGACCTTTAATAGAAAATGGAAATTTAAATTTAATTTATTTTAAAAAACAGGCTATCACTTGCTTTTGAAATTAATTATTTTAGCTTGTATAACTTCAAATTCTAAGTGTTATCAAGATTTAACAATAAATTATGGTTGAATTCTTCTGTATTCAAAAGGAATAATACATGTTTAAGCATTTTTTTCTTATTTGAAGTCTTACATCTTTATATTCAATTTATATATTTTTAATGTAGCTACTGTTTTTGTCTTTCTTTGTACACAGATATGCAATTTGTGGCGTCCCAAAGTGAAGTTCCAAATGGAAAAGAAGTTTCTTCAAGGAGTCAAAATGATCCTAAAAATGCAGCTAAAACAAAACTAAAACAGAAATTTTCCATGAAACCACAAAATGGTTTTAACAAGAAACGTAAAAAAAATGTATTTAATCCAAAGAGAGTCATTGAAGACTCTGAGTATGATTCGGGTTCTGACGCCGGTAGCTCACTAGATGAGGACTATAGTAGTGGTGAAGAAGTGATGGAGGATGGCTATAAAGGTAAAATTCTTCACTTCCTTCAAGATGCTTCGATTGGTGAACTTACTTTGATTCCCCAGTGTTCTCAGAAAAAGGCTCAGAAGATAACAGAACTCCGGCCCTTTAATTGTTGGGAAGCTCTGGTAAGGCTACATTCTTTTTTCCCCCCTGTGTGTGTGTGTGTGTGTGTGTGTGTGTGTGTGTGTGTTTGTTTAATTCACAGTACCGGTTATAGTCAAGTTGTCTTCAGCCCAGGGAAGCATAGATGGGTGGCCTCATCCTGTGTTGTAGAGTCAAACATTACTTTCATTGTAAGCCAATAGTATTTCAAACAGTGTCATATGACCTAATTTTGAATGAATTAAGGGGTGATTTTCCTGAAAAAACCCAAGCTGATTGGCTGGGAATACTGTCACTCATTCTTTTGCATAGAAACTTGGTTCATTTCACTGCAGAAGAAGAAATTAGAGCTTACATTTAGGAAGGAGTTGTTTGCTAGCCTGTGCTGATCTGTTACTGCTGAGACACCATGCAGAAAGCAAGAATGTGGCAGAAATTTCACTACAACTACTTGAAGAGCAATAGCAACGTCCAGGGGAGCTCCATGATTCAAAATGCCAGCCTGAGTGTTTTATGCTTCACCACAAAAGAAGCAGTTGTTTATTTTCTTTTTTTCTTCTAAAAGTGACAGCTCAATCTCTAACATGTTTTTCTTGGTTAAACAACGCGGCCATTTTATGGAGTGTAGCAGGCTGCAGCGTTTTTAATTGGAAAGATAGAAAAGTTTCTGGAAGCCTAGAATTCAAGCGTTAGGTGAAGGGAAAGCATAAGTAACTGGTAAGTACACTTTGCATGATCATTTCCTGGAATTTGATTTTCTGTAAACCAGTCTTATCCAAAATAACTGCGTTCTGAGTTTTACAAATGTCAAGTCATCGAATCTTATTCATACAGAGGATATAAGAACTCTTTTAAATTTCGCTTTGGCTCTTGTGGGAATGTGAACTTCTAAAGCGTGAATTGTATACAGGCCCCGCTGCAATATGGATGATTTTTTACAGCTTAAGAAGACGAAGTGACTCTTGATGCTTTATAAAACTTTTTAGGAAGTTTTATTCCCTAAATTAGGAAGCAGAGTTGCTTATGTGATTAATTATATACTTGTGACAAATCTAAATGAACATAAGTGCCCTTGGTGAATGTCTCGAAGTGGCGACAGGTAAAGTCCCTGAACAATGGTTGTAAAAAGCAATTTTTAAAAATTAAAATATTTGAAAAATTCAGAAGCAACATTACTAGTATTTCGTAGCTTTAAAAAAATAAAATAAAACTATTCGTTTTGCCCGAAGCCTTTGCTTTTCCAGAGAACATCTGTCAAAGCAGGCCCTTTCATAACTTGTTTGGCTTTGCATGAGTGATTTATTTGTTAAAGTATTTGCTGAAGGGCTTTCTTGTTCTTCTTTTCTTCCTTTTCTTCTTTCTTTTAATCTTTAATGGTCTCCTATGTTATTGCAGAGTTGGATTGCTCGGGCTTGTTGGGATTCTAATTTATTTAATAAGGAATGCAATTGTCTGCACTAGTTTGTTTAGTCACTGTAACTACTTGCCCAGATATCTTACAGTAAAAGTAAATTATACAGTTTTACCGGAGATATATGTGCCAGGTGTTTTTAAAAATACTCAGCAACTTAACATGTAGAAAGCCTGTTTCTCCTACTAATTAATCGGCATAGTTTAAATTAGTCTCGACATGAATTTAGAGATCGTGCATTACTTATTGAAACCTCTTAACATCTTGCCCCTTTTTAAAAGTTGAACATAAAGACTATATTGTTTGTTTTAACCATCCATCCAAATACTGAGTATTTTATGTAACAGTTAAAAAAGTACCTTTAGAAGTAAAGCGCATTCTACTTGAGTCCAGTGAATACAGTGATTTGCTGTCCTGAGCAAAGCAGGGAAAGGAGTTTTTGCAAATTAATAGTTTAAATTAGCAAGTAATTGTATATAAGCTTTAAATTTTAATTTGCTTAGAACTTTTAGCTTCTCCTTTAAAAA
>NW_012148174.1:9893428-9906750 GCF_000956105.1 Propithecus coquereli
GTGTAGATGCAGTTTTCCTTGACTGTCGTTAACCAGGCGTCCCAGGTTTAGTCCATGGAAAACGCTTTATGTTCCTCATGGTGCCCTCATCTACTAGACCACAGATTTTCTTTTTTGCTTTGTTTTCCCAGTACTCCTTTCTGTAAAATGTCTGAATTTGTCACTTGCAGCATTGTTAATTCATTGTAATTCGTGTTTCTACCTTCCAGATAGGGTGGCTTCAATAAATTTGTTTGTAAGATCACTTTATTCAGGCTTTGTTTTAATTTGTGTAAGTTTGATAAACTTTTATTTAAAAAATTATAAATGAACTCTGAGTACTTTATAAGCTACTGCCGGGTACGTACAATCATGAATAAGATTAAAACTGTCCTGAGGACTGCTACTTGTTAAGTGGGGATTCAATAATTTGAGAATTAAATCTACTTTTAAACAATTTTCAAAAATATTTGTACAGTAAGAGTGACACACCGTGGCAGGAGATGGGTACTTCAGTTGCTCTTATTTTTGAAAGAAAAAAGTCCATAGAGCTATACTTGAGTTTTTAATGGAAGAGATAATGATCCTGACCATATTGATGGTTTTCTCATGTAATTATCTAGCAAATAGCAATTACGTTTTTCACTTTTCTTCCCCCTGAAAAATAGCGTTATCATTTTTTGAAAATGATTTGTTTTGTTTAAAATTGAAACAGTACGTGCATGAAAAAAGAAGAAAGTCAAGATTACCCCAAATTCTACCAAAGATACCCACCATTTAAGATGTTTTGAGCATCATCTATTTATGTATACATTTGTATATTTCATACCATATAAACAGGATCGTATTTTCTGTGCTCACTGATAACTTTAGATTTACTAACAGATCCTCCATTTACAGGGAACTTATGTATTTCTTAAATCGTTTTTTGGCAAAGTTAAGTAACCTAAATGATTATTAAATGCTTTTTTGTGTTCAGGAAACAGTAACATGGTGGCAGTAGAGTGTTCTTACACCTTTCCTTAAGTGCCAAGCCCCCTGTTCCTCCATCTCCCCAACTTAGTGAAGATATTGTAGAAGTATTGGGTTTCTATTACCTTTTTTTTTTTCTTAAAGAGACAGACTTTTCCCAGGCTGTAGTGCCATCGCACCTTTACAGCTCACTGTAACCTTGAACTCCCGGGCTCAAGTGATCTCCTGCCTCAGCCTCCCTTAGCTAGAGCTACAGGCATGCACCACCATGCCCAGCTCATTTCTTTTGTTTGGTTTTGAGGTGAGATCTTGCTCTGCTGCCCAGGCTGGTCTCATGAACTCCTGGCCTCTAGCGATCCTCCTGCCTAACGTCCCGAAGTGCTGGGATTATGAGCCACCACATCTAGCCTTTATATACTTATCATTACTTCAACTCTCAACTCTTCACCAGTTGCCTAAATTTCCCGCCTCAGATTTTAAGCACCTTGGTTATTCTAACAGTTTCCTCATCTTGAGGAAATTTTTTCAGGAATGTTACCACCTGCTCCGGTTTGGTCTCGTTGTGCTGTAGACCAGCTACCGTGGCCTTAGGATCTCATTTTCCTGACAATCAGGCGAATCCCTTTGTACGGGTACAAATTACAGTGAGAAGAACATGGACTTTTTCTCTTATCCAGCTTTGGGACCTTGGAAATTGAACCTTAGTTCATTCATCTAGAATCAGCAGACTAATACTGCAGTTGTTATGAGGATTTCATGAATTACTAAATAAAAGGAATCTAGTAATTCCTAGTACATAAACAGCACACAGTATATGTTCGTTTCTTATTTCCTGGTTAATCTGGTTGGTTTTCTCTCATATATGCTCACATACTACGGTAGGCATGAGATTGGCTTTTTGGCCTATAGTTTTTTGGTTCTACTTAAAAATAAAAATATTTGAATTAAAAGTTCTAACAGAACCTCCCTAAAACACTGATTCTTATCTATCCTTCTGTTTATGTATAGATCTTTTTTTTCCCCCTGAAAAACACAAAATGAGGTTGTAATTATCAGTGTTGTCCCTGTGAAAAAATGTTAGTCCTTACAGTGCTATTTTGTGAAGTGCTAAGTTGTTTTTTGTTTTGGGGGCGTTTTAAAATCCTTCTGTATGTTAATAATGTGGCCTTGGGATAGATTGGATATTTTTTATCTTACCAAGGCATTCTAGGGTTAATGTGGAAAATGTATATTGTTATAAACTGCACTTTTATGAAATTATCTTAGTATTTCCTGGAAGTACTGAATTTCTGTTGCTAGAGCTTCTCTCTGAATTTAGAAATACTCTGAACACAGGGATTATTTAGAGTTGTTAATGTAATTCTTGTTGTAATTTGGAAGAATATACTAAATAAGATGACATGAGTCTTGTGTGGTGTTATCCTAACAGATGGTTTTATTTTAGTTTCCTTTATTCAGTTCTGGATTATGGGATATCTTTTTATTTTGCCCAACAAACTTTCGAATAGCTTTTGGACTTTCTTACCTTTTTCACTGAAAACATGTAAGATAACATTTTTTCAGCTATCTGTAAGGAAAATTCTAATTCTAGTATAGCTTTTACATATGAAATATTCAGCATCTCCTTTTGAAAAATAGATACAAATACACTTTGAAAGAAATTCTGTGAGTTTTCATGCAAAACCATTTATATAAATGTTATCTTGAAATTGGTTTAAAAAGTTTTTATCGAATTATTGCATTGGTTGTAGTTAACTTTTGATTAACTTTTGATGTAATATCTTTCCAAGTAACAGTCTCAGTATAGGAGTAAAATATCAGGTGATGGATAATTGGAGTTTTAAAAGCTTGAGGGGCTGCACTTTGATAAATATGGGAAAATATATTTTAGGAATATTAATCTTAATATATAATAGAATGGAAACAAAAGATCAGGTATGCAGTTATTACATTTGGCACTCTTTGGTAATAGAGAAAGGTGAATTTAAGATTTTGAAGAAAAAAAACTTGATAGGAGACAGTAACAAATACTTGTTTATGTTTCTCCTATAAGAGAACAGCTGCCAGGATCAGTGTAACAAGTTTGAGATTATACATTTTGGGGGAAAGGTATATTTTATTTTTACATAATGAGTCTGAAACGACAGTAGGATATCAAAGTAAAACACGTGGGAATTCAAATGTGGATATTAAGAATCAGGTTCTCTTAGGACTTGCTTAAGCTTATTAGAAAAAGTTTAAATTAGTGAACTTTTTTCCCCCCCATAAAGAAAGAAATTGAGCTTGTCTTTCTATTTACTAGATCTTAACTATTAAATTATTTTTCTTTTCATGCCATAGTTCACAAAGATGTCCAAAACTAATGGCTTATCAGAAGATTTGATATGGAACTGTAAAACACTGATCCAAGAAAGGGATGTAGTTATAAGGCTTATGAACAAATGTGAAGACATTTCAAATAAACTGACCAAACAAGTCACCATGCTCACTGGAAATGGAGGTGGATGGAACATAGAACAACCGTCCATTCTAAACCAAAGGTAATATTGTTGAACACACTTATTCGTTATTTTATCTCAGTTGTATAAAATATCTGTACTTACTTCTGTATTGTGCCCAGAAAGTGATACTGCAACTAATGTTAGAAGAGAATCCCCAAGGTTTTCTATATTGGCACATAAATGGTACATGAATTGCTTTTCATTGATTCCCCCCTCCACACCCACAATCCATTTTAATTCTTTCGTATCATTAGAAATTAAAGAGGGGGAAATGCACGATCTTATATAACCTGTGTCTTCCTCATTCGATAACAGATAATTTCTTATATAATCACAGAAACCGAAAAGGTGGTTTTAGCTCCCCAATACATAAATTTGGTGTCTCAAAAAATGCCAACTGCTTAATTTCATCAGTGTAAAAATTTCTGTCTTAGCCCATTTTCTTTTTAAGCATAAATAAAATGAAGTGATATCATGTATCTGTGATGGAAAAGCCCAGATTTTTAAAGTCTCCTTTTGGGGTAGAAACACATCAGAAAGGGAAAGGATAGATACTTTTATTAAATAGATATAAGATATAAGTATACATATTTCCCGAAACTGCTACTTTCAGTGAAATACCTTGTCAGGATCCTTGCAAAAAATAAACACTAAAAATTGTCCAACAGCCAGTACATATTAAAATGGCTTTTTGTAATTGTGAACACTCACATTTTGCATGGTGTTTGGGGGATCGGGGTGGAGGAAATTGTCTTGAACTTCCTTTAAAAGTTTATTTGTTGATTTTCAAGTAGTTTGGAGACTCAGAACTGTTCAAAATACTTCCTTTTTAAAAAAAAATACCGTGTTATTGTTTACAGTGGCAAAAACATGGAAACAATAAAATCAGCGAATAATTGGAATGAATTCTGGCATATCCTATACTTTGCAATGTTATGCAGCTTTAAAAATGAGTTACACCTGTTCAGAATATTTCTGATAGGTATTTTAATAAGATTAGCAGTAGGATCTCAGTAAAATGAATTACCTTGGTGATTTGATTTCTGATTTTCTTTTTTAAGTTAATGATCAAAGCATATTTGCTGATCATTGGTTAATAATTGAAAATCAAGGTATGGGGGGAAAAAAAACAAGATGTGGTTACTGGCCTTGATAGTAAGCTACAATCTTTTCTGTGCCCTTCTAGGGTGCTATGGGATGGTGTAGGGAAACGTGATGCAGTTCCCACAAAGAAGCTCTTTTCTGTGTTGCATAGAAAGAACTATATCAGCAAATTCATCTCCTAACAGTGTAGTTGGAGCTGCTGCTTCTTGTTCTCCAGCACTGGATGTGGGGAGTTCTTCATTCTACAAGACTTACCCAGTTGAGTCTACTTTATCATAATTTGGATTTTTAAAAAAATCAAATGCTTTATTGCATCACTTAAAAATTTTCTCTCTTAAACCCACATTCACAAAGACCTGTTACTTGTAAATAGTATGATCAGGTAATCAACTGTCCTTTCCATCAGACTGAGACTTATTTTCAATTAAATATTTAATAGGTGACCAAATTATTTTTGAAAGTGCTCTTTGGATCTAATCCAAAGTACAACTTCTAAAATCTCTATGGATAGTGTCTTTAGAGGTTGTTTAAATGCATTTTTAGGGGGTGGAATTTGTTGTCTTGGTTTTTGTTCTTCAGCCAAGGTAAGAGTTGCACGAGCAATTTTTACTTGGTGTACTGGCCAGGCATTGCGGCTGCGTAGTATGTAGACATTTAAAGTTGTTGCCTTGCCTTGGGAAAGGATTTATTAGCACAGAGGAAAATATTAAGACTATCCTGATGAATAACCTGTCATGCTTGCATCTTTCTCTTAACAGAACATGTTCTCTGTAGCAGAGTTTACTTTGCTACAGAATAGTTTACTTTGAAGGAAAATGAACGTTAACTGCTTAGTTTTCTATTGCAAATTGATGTGGATTGTAGAAGGAAAATTTGCCTTTTAGAAATATACATTCCAGAACTCCTTTTTAAAAATTTAAAGTCTGTGCAAGGAAAAATGAAATTTCTGATGTGCACTTAAACCATTACATCCGTAACTTTTATTTTAAAATGTCAAAATTCAAATTACCTAAAGTTAAAATGTAATACAGTGAAGGAAAAGAAAAAAAACTCAGTATTTCTCCTGTTTTATTCTTAACCATAGATAGAGGTATCTCTAAAGCTTTAGCAATTAATCTAAAAATTTACCAGGTTTAATCTGTTTTAACTGAAAAGATTTCTCACATGTTCAAAGTAGAGTAGATTTAATCATGTGTATCCTGTCTTTTCCGGGCTAAATCTGCCAACGTTCTTCTGATTCTGTTCATGCTGAACTTGACAAGACAGTTTCCTATCCTGTTTCTAAACAGGGGCTGTGTGACCATTTCCAGTTATGTGAATGCAAATTAACGTTGCACATGTGGTTTGACTAACGCAAAGCACTAAGGATGTAAATGTTTCAGTTTGAATACTTCTGTTAGTACAAACTACGGTGGTAGTATTTTCAGCAGTCATGTCACAAGTTTGGAACTTAAACTTGTGGTCGTTTAGCTTCCCTAACCTGTTATGTTGTAGATACTGCTTCAAACAAGTCTCTCTACCTCCGTATTTCCGCATTTTAAGCTCAAATTTAGCGCGTTATCTATACCCCTGATGTTTCTGTTTCAGGCCTTTCTCACTTTTGAAAATAATTTTGAAACTGGTTTCTCTGACAGGAGATTTAAACACAATTTAGTTTTCACACTGTGAAGAAGTCATTGTAACTATCTGGAAGGATTTTGTTTGTTTTTCCTAACAAAACAAGTCACTTCAAAATAAGCTGCTGCCTCATTTTCTTTCATGATCTCAGAAAATCTTTAAATCATTTTTTTCTTTTTTTTGCCTTAGTGGGAGGTAAGAAAACCTTCAGTTTGAAGATATTGTAGTATTCTGTCCAGCAGAGAACACTTAACTAATTCAGAAAACCTGAGCAAATCCCTATATTCTTAATAGTAAATTTGTGGTTTGGGTTCATTATTCAATCATGAAAATTCTTAGGAAACTGTAGGGTTTCAAAATAGAAGGAGAGGTATAATTATAGAGCATCTAAATATTAGAACCTGCTAGAAAAGAATATAAGTACCCTGTTTTAAAAATTTGTCATAATAAATAAATTAGGTGGAATTGGGTACAAAGAGTCTTTATCAAAACTGCATTTTCATTGATCCTTTTACATTCTGAAGAAAGGATCTGTAATGGGCAGGACTCGTACTAAGCAACAGAAAGCTACCTGTAATTTATATAGATCTAACAGAGGAGCATATATATTATGCTATGTGTGTATATATATTATATATACACACATATTAATATATAACAAATATTTCAATATAATAAAGCCGCTTAATGTGCTGATCAAAACATCCTTAAGCAATTTTATTTAAATGAAAATTTCTATATAGTAGCTATTTTTAAATTTTCCTCATTACTCTTTAAAATTTGATGTATAATGAGAATTTTGGCAGTTAAATAGACTGTTTTCTAAACATGTGTTGGTAATGAAGAAGTTTAGTGATTTTTGTTTATTTCTTGGCTATTTGTGATAGGTTGTACATTGGGATGGCATGTGGGCCACTGGATTTATTTAAATTGACGTAATATGCCTACCTTATTAAGTTTCATTATTAAATTTCCTATTAAGTTGACCTTCTCAGGAATTGTGAACCTTATATGTATGTATAGGACGACTAAAACAGAGGGAAGGACTCAGAAAAATAAGGAGAACTCAGTGTTGACCATGCGGGATGGGGGGAGTCAGAGAGAGAATTTTTCATTTTCGCTGTTTAGTGGTTAAGGGCTGAGCTCTGGGTCACACCTGGATTGGATATTGACTCTGCCACTGCAGATATGGATCTGGTTAGCTGGGTGACCTTGGGCAAGTTCCTTAAGTTCTCTGAGCCATGGTGAACTTCTCATCTGTAAAATGGGGATAATTATCAATGTTATAATTGAAATATTATAATGCTTATAAAACCTATAGCATATTGTCTGGAATGTGGTAAATATTCCAATGTTTGCATTTATTCACACCACTACTATAGTAGAAAGAATACTTTTGGATCTAATAATTAAAATATCTATGATAATATGTTCTATTTATCATCACTTTGTAGTATCATAAAAATTATGTTGACTAAGAAGGCAAAAGACCTTTTAAAAAATCCAGCAAAAGAACTGTAAAGACCTTGGATATACTGCTGATTTTTCTCCTACCTATATGTTTAATTTTGTTAAACAAGAAATGTTTTATTCATTGCGTACCCTAGTTGAAGCTTAGATTCTGATGTAACACAGACGTCCTTCAGTCTCTCCTCCTTTACCCCATTCTAATGGTCTCAATTTCAGGGTTTGACCCTTTCACCATTTCTTATACCATAGCTATGTCCAGACCCCTTCCCTGTGCAAACAGGATGTTTGAGGAAATTAAGGGGATAGGATAAAAGCTGGAGAAGGGGAGGCATGGCCTTCTCTTCTCTTCTTCACATTAATGTGGGGTATATGCTGTTCTAGTGAGTATGAGAAGGCTTTGGAATGAGGTAGACGTCCTGAATGAAAATCTTAGCCACAACACTTTGTAGCTGTGCAACCTCAGACAAACTACAGCGATGCAGACTCAGCCTCGGTTTTTTTTATCTGTTAAAATGATGATAATAGCTACTTTATGGGATGTTTAAAGGACTAAATGAGGTCATACTTGAAAAATATCTCTGTCTATATATATAATAGGTGTTCAGTAAACGATAACTGCTGTTAGTTTTTAAACCACTTGAACTTTTAGAAAAAACTGTTGTTTTTATCCATTGTAACTTTCCCATATTACCCTCCAAACAAGTCATTCCCAGGGATTAGTCTGTTTATATGTTTCCAAATTAAATAAGATTTTTGACACTTGCGTGCTATTTTCTACTCACCGATGTTCATTGGTGTCTAGCAAGTTTACATTTGTACATCGTGCACACATGAGTATACACCTACATGCACACTGCAGAATTATACATACCAGTGACATTAGGGATGATTGGCATGCTCAGAAAGTGTTTATTAAACTAACCTGGCCAAAGTAGCAAGTTATGTTTGGTTACTTAGTAACCAAACATAGTATTACTTAAAGTAATACTTTAAGTAATACTTTAAGTTCCTTAATGTGCTAAAACTCAAATCAGTACAATTTAATTTTCTAGTATTAATATTAGCTTAGTAATATGTTATCATAGTTAATATTCAGATAATTCATGGAGTTAATTTGGTAGCGTTACCTTATGACAAATAGGGAAATATTTGATTCTTATTGCCACAAGAAATAAATCAACAAATACAGAACAAAGTTTGAACAGGAAAAAAAATGGTGTTTTGGGTTCATTTTCTGAAGTAGGTGTGCATAGCTCATAACAATAAGCTAAAAGGTAAGGCTAAACCTAGGTGTTTCAGTTTTTATATGTAAACCTGAGCTTTATGTCAGAAAACTAATAGAAATATAAATCTGTAATATTTAGTAACTCTCTCTTTGCCAGTTTGTCACTGAAGCCGTATCAGAAGGTTGGTTTGAACTGGCTGGCATTGGTGCATAAACATGGACTTAACGGCATTTTGGCAGATGAAATGGTAAGTGTACTCTATTTCTAGGATTCGTTATTCAAAGTGTCATTAATAGGTATCCTTGCTGTCATTTAAAACGTGAAATTTTTCCTTGCCACTGTAGTTAACTACTCTCACTTCAGTAGCTTAATGTTTTCTCCTCCCTCTCTGTTTTTGATAGCCTGTTAGTTTTAGCCTTCTGACTCCTCCCCCAAATGAAAATAGATGTATTGTTTTTCTGATTATCAAATGAATAAATTCATGTGTTAAAAATTAGACATTACATAAAAATATACAAAGAAAAAAAAATCAAAGTCACCAAAATCCTACCAGTTAGAAACAAGCTCTAGTTTCTTGTCCATCTTTCTAGAATTTTTCTTCTGCAAATGTGTGGTGTTTGCATGTGTATGTGTGTATATACATACATATATATGTAATACCAAGTGAGATTTTACTCTATGTAATTTATCTACAGTTGCCTTTTAAGTTTTATTTGTTTATTCATTTTATTTTGGTGTGATAATTGAGGTACGGAGGATAACTGTGCTTTATCCAACATCACTTACTAACTCTGAAGCTCTGTGCCCCCCATGACAAAGATGTGTGTGTGTGTGTGTGTGTGTGTGTGTGTGTGTGAGCCAGCTGTTAACAGCTGTTATTACCTTATTACTGCAAAGGACTTAATTAGCCCAGTACCCTCTACTCCCCTCCTTTTTCCACCCTATCAAACATTTCCCTTACAAAAGACCATTTTATTGGCCTTTAAGTTTTAATTTACTTAAATACCTGTCCTGGTTCATAAATAAATCCACACATATATATCAGCAACATCATTTCAGCCGCTTTATTTTTATTAGATATCTCTCCAAGTCTATTCTTTCCCAAATCATATTTGCTTAAAGCAAGTTAGGAAGTTCATTATAGCTAATAGTCCAGGTGCTGTGTAGAAACTTGACCTTTAATCTAATATTACCTTCAGCTATACTTTTTAAAAGTATATATTAAGATAAAAGTGCATACTTTTTAAAAGTGTATATTCAGAATGGGTCATGTTGGGTAGAGAAAATGTTTACCAAATGCATAGGTATTACACTTTGTATTGAATTCCCAAAGTAAAAATTAACAAAGATACGATACTCATTCACTAGTTAGCTGCTAGGAAAATAATCTTTCGTACTGTAAGGTGTATTCCACACATATTTCATACTGTCATTAAAACAAATATGGTATTTAATGAAAAAGTGAATAATAAAGGATTTCAAAATACAGAAATTACATATAGAATACATAGCATTGCAATTGTAGCATTACAGTTGTGTGACTGTGTAGCTTGGAAATCTGACATGGGTTTCCAGTCCCAGCTTTGCCTTTGATGGGCTGTCTGATCCTTGCCAGGTGATCTAATCTCTCAGGACTAATATTAATAAAACATAGATAATTTCTATAACATAAGATTGTAGTTGGCATCAAGTGAGGTGTATATTATGTGAAATTCTTGTTGTGACCTGCAGAGCACAATATTTTAAGTTGGTGGCTTAGTCAGCTAGGGTTGCCATACTAAAATACCACAAACTGAATGGCTTAAACAACAGAAATTTATTTTTCCCAATTCTGGAGGCTGAAAGTCCAGGATCAAGGTATTATTAGGTGGGATTACTCCTGAGGCCTCTTTCTTTGGCTTGCAGACAACCATTTTCTCTTTGTATCCTGACATGGCCTTTTCTCTGTGTGTGTGCATCCCTGGTATCTCTCTGCTTAACAATGACACCAGTCATACTGGATTGGGCCCCACCCTTATGACCTCATTTAATCTTAATTTCCTTCTTAAAACCTTCTCTCTCTCTTTCTCTTTTTTTTTTTTTTTTTTTTTTTGAGACAGAGTCTTGCTCTGTCGCCCAGGCTGGAGTGCAGTGGCATGATCATAGCTCACTGTATCCTCAAACTCCGGGGCTCAAGCAATTCTCCTGCCTCAGCCTCCCGAGTAGCTGGGACTACCAGGTGTGCACCACCACATCTAGCTATTGTTTGTATTTTTTGTGGAGATGAGGTCCTGCTATGTTGCCCAGGTTGATCTTGAACTCCTGGGCTGAAGCAATCCTCCCACCTTGGCCTGCTAACGTGCTGGGATTACAAGCGTGAGCCACCATGACTAGCTTGAAAGCCCTGTCTTTCAAAATACAGTCACATTGGGAGTCAGGGCTTGAACATAATGTGTTTCAGAGGCGACACAATTCAGTCCATAACAGTTGGGTAATGTGTAGTTCCCCTTAGGAGCTAAACCTCCTTAGTAGCCATTTTTAAAACCACTATTTTATTGATGTCTAATTTACTTACAATAAAATGCACAGATGTACAGCTTAGTGACTTTTTGCATATATTTATACCCACGTGACCACTACCCAGAGCAACATTTTCCATATCCCAGAAAGTTCCCCATTGTGTTTTCCTGTCATTACCACCACCACTATTTTGACACCATAGATTGATTTTTTCCTGGTTATACGATATATACTATTTGTTTCTGGTTCATTTGGTGGAACATAATGTTACTGAGATTCATCGGTGTTCTTACATGTATCAGTATTTTGTGTTCTTTTTTATTGCCGTGTTGTATGGTAGTACGTAGTATAAATAAGCCGCAATTTGTGGATCCATTCTTCTATTGAGGGGTATTTAGGTTATTTCTAATGCTTGCCTACTAAAATAAAATTATGCAGTCTTACTCAAGTCCTTATGACATACGCTCTGATATCCCTTGATTATATTCCTAAGAGTGAAATTGCTGGATAGTAGAGTGGGCATGTGTTTACCTACACTTAGTCCAGGGACATCATCCTCATTCCATCCAGTGCGTATAAATATTTGCTATATATAAGCAATAACCAAAATTATATCCTTTCCATGCAATGCAGAAAATCTTCCACATTAATATGTGTTATGTATGAATTAGCAATTAAGATCTATTCATCCTGCTAATTAAAGTAAGTTACAGCAGCATTTGGAGATTATGATCAATTTGAGAAGAACATAGTAGAAATGCTCTTAGAGTTGCATTATGGAAAATCAAAAATGAATACAGCACAAAAATGTTCCTTTTCCTTTTGTATTTTCAAATATTTATTTGTTCTTTGTTTTTAAATTTCATGTATTATCTTTTAAACTTTTAATTTTAGGGCCTAGGAAAAACTATACAAGCCATTGCATTTCTGGCATATCTCTATCAGGAGGGTAATAATGGTCCTCATTTGATCGTTGTTCCAGCCTCAACTATAGGTTTGTAATACTGGGGACAACTGTATTTGACTTTATAGTGTTTATATAGGTGGCAGAGAGTGTGTGTAGGAATGTTGGGGGAGGGGGGTCGGTTGTGGTTTCTTAGTTTGTGGAGATGAAGATTAATTTTTTATGG
Organism: Propithecus coquereli; assembly: GCF_000956105.1. NCBI lineage: Eukaryota > Metazoa > Chordata > Mammalia > Primates > Indriidae > Propithecus > Propithecus coquereli. Next base: position 9,905,927 of record NW_012148174.1, read on the forward strand.
TCTCCTTATACTTTTCTCCATCGTGTATATATGTGTGTTTGTATCGTCAGTCTTTTAAAAGGAAACAACTCAAATATAAGTCAGTTATTCATTTTTTAAATCATTATAGATCAAGGACCATTGGATAAGATATTTATTTTGGTACTTTTAAATTCATAATTGGATACTTATTGAATCAAAATATGTAATTCCTACTCAAATGACTGTTCCATTCTTTGTCAATTTACTGGATGTGGCAGTTAGAGTAAGAAAATATTTGTCCATATGAATGTAACAAAGAAAACCTTCTCTTCCAATTAAAATTGGAAGTTAATAATCACCTGTAAATACAGTAGTTGGTCCTCTGCCCTTCATTTTGAAGCCTCGTGAAAACTTCAAGATCAGTTTAATCATAAAGACTAATTAATATTGTGAAGGGTCTGTGATAAAAACAAAATTGTGTTATTTATATTTTATAGAAATTTCTAAGCATAACCTGTCAAACTTTATCATGAACTGCGCGAACATACCGTATCGTAGCAGATGCAAGTAACATCTCTTTTGTTTCCTAGATAACTGGTTAAGGGAAGTTAACTTATGGTGCCCCACTTTAAAGGTGCTTTGTTACTATGGTAAGAATATGTAATTCTGCTTTTAACTTTGGGAATTTCTTCAAAATTAAAATACAGTAAAGCACAATAAATACAATCAATGTATGTATTGTTTTTAAATTCTAGGTTCTCAAGAAGAACGTAAACAAATTAGATTTAACATTCATAGTAGATACGAAGATTACAATGTAATTGTGACCACGTAAGTATTGAGAAATTTGGCACGGGGGGGGG
>NW_012148174.1:9908025-9911208 GCF_000956105.1 Propithecus coquereli
TTTTTTTTTCTTTTGGAGACAGGTATAACTGTGCAATCAGCAGTTCTGATGACCGTAGTCTGTTTCGACGGCTGAAACTTAATTACGCAATTTTTGATGAGGGCCACATGCTGAAGAATATGGGCTCCATCCGCTACCAGCATCTTATGACAATTAATGTAAGAGAGTCTATCATAAATTTTCCCAAATTATGATAAAATTTTCGTTTATGTAATTTAATTTATGTAGTATGCTATTATCAGATATCAGAAAGTTTTTTTGGTAAATGGCCAGATAGTAAATACTTCATGCTTCGCTGGCCATATGACCTCTGTCACATATTTTGGTTTTTGGTTTTTGTTTTACCTGTTCTATGTGATGAACTTTATAAATATCAGATACAGTTTATCTTCTTTGATAACCTCGTAAAAAGTGCTGAGGACACAAATTACCTAGTTATAAAATAAGACCAGTAGTTTTCACATTCTACCTTACGTACAATATATGATAATAGCAGACCCCAATTATCTAAACTACTAGTCTTTCATCATAGAATGGTGAATTATTAATAATGGTTTTAATTTATTTCCCTTCCCTTCCTTTACTTCTCACTGGAGAAGGTGGATAAGAAAGGACTGGCTTAAAAAAAAACTAATCTAATTTTACTTTTGTTTACAGGCAAATAACCGTTTGCTGCTCACGGGCACGCCAGTGCAGAATAATCTGTTAGAGCTCATGTCGCTGTTGAATTTTGTCATGCCACACATGTTTAGTAGTAGCACCAGTGAAATACGGAGAATGTTTTCTTCTAAAACGGTAAGCATAAATGCATATTTTCTCCCAAATAAATGACTTTGCGTTTTATCTAGGCCAGTTTTCTGTTTCGTCTTTTTTTGTTGTTTTCATAGTGCATACGCTCTATGAAATAAGTTTAAGTAGGTGATATCCCTAGATTTGGATCAGTTCAGAAATCAGCCAAAATACAATGTAGAAAAAAATTAGTGAATTCCATAATCAATGTCCAAAAGTTTTGGTTTTTAACATCCTAATTTCCTGAAGAATGATAATTTTAAATTGATGGCAAACTCAGATATGTAATGTGTGGGCAAAGTTTGATCATTGCATCTTCTTTATCAAAATTGGGCAGATAAATTGGTAGCATTTCTTTATGGATAAACCATAAAACTAAACAAAGCTAGAATATCCAGAAAATGCCTATACTGGGAAATATGTTTTTAAGTAAAAGTCCATAGATACAAAAGTAACAATTTCTGAAATCTACAGTAAATAAATCCTCTTTAGAAGAAAAGTTTGGTTAATTTTCTCCTTTACTGCTTAGGAAAAGTAAGGTATAGTCTTCAGGAACTCCCAAATTTTCCATTTTAGCAATGTTTGTGTAGATTCTTGGCTCTCTCCCAAATCACACACATCTTTTGCAGGAATTTTCTATAATATTCTTCCACTGTAAATTAACTGCCTTTTAACATTTATCAATGAACTCCCTCTCCCTTAATATACAGTTCTTGAAATGGCCTTGCAGATTTTATGAACTACTTTTCTAGCTTTAGTTCATAGATATGGAGGACTGTTTCACATCTTAGAATAAAATTCTACTTTTTAAGTCTCTAAAACCACCAGTTTTGACTGGACACTGTCCTCCATTTTCACACCACATGATTTGCATCAGCCTCCACTAGCTTTCTTTTGGGGCCATTTTCCACAAAGAAATACAAATTTTCTATCCTCCTTCTACCCCACCATGTTACACAGTTTTACACACATTTTTATTTTGTGGGACTTACCTAGGTAATCAGTTAATGACTTATCAGTTGATGACATCTGAACACCAACCTAATATAAATTCATCGCCTTAGCAGAGTACATGATTACATATCATAAAACTTCAAAATACGTACGGAGCTTCAAAAAGTAGATGGCAGTGTAGAATTCGAATGTGAAATTCCATCTAGAACGAATTGAGTTTCTATGGAAAGTAACTCAGATTGTAGTGAGGGATATTTTGATGTCATGTAATACTGTCACTGTGATAATTTCAATGAGTAATAATCTAAAAGAAAATGTTTTTATTTTGTGTAGAAGTCAGCAGATGAGCAAAGTATATACGAAAAAGAGAGAATAGCACATGCAAAACAAATTATCAAGCCATTTATTCTCAGAAGAGTAAAAGAAGAGGTAACTCTTCTCTGCATATTTTTGGTTATGATGATTTCTAAAAATTCTGATTTCTTCTTTATTAGAATGATCATCTTAAACTGTTTTCCTTTCTCAGGTTCTCAAACAGCTACCCCCCAAGAAAGATCGAATTGAGCTGTGTACAATGTCAGAGCAGCAGGAGCAACTCTATTTGGGTCTTTTCAACAGATTGAAAAAATCTATCAATAACATGGGTATAATCTGATTTGCACAATTTTATGTGAAAAATAACCTTGTACTGGGGCTGCATTTTGTTTAGTCATGTAATGGGATTTGTTCATTCGTAAGAAATTAGTTGGGATTTGAAGAAATAATTTTAAAACTTTAAGTTGAGATATATTTCAACAAACAGCTATCAGCTTGATTTTTTTTTTTTTTAATGTGTACTCTTTGGATCACAGAAAAAAACACAGAAATGTGTAACGTCATGATGCAGCTGAGAAAAATGGCCAATCATCCTTTATTACATCGCCAATACTACACAGCTGAAAAACTCAAGGAAATGTCTCAGCTTATGCTAAAGGTAAGGATTTCGTATTATGCTAACACTGAGCTTCATACACCGTTAAACAGTTAGAAGGTTAATTTGTTAGGCAGAAAATCAGACCACTGAACCAAATGGGCATATTAATCCTTTAACAACATGTAAGACCAAGTTCAAGCTCACTTGGGGGACAGAAGAGCCAAGGATTGATAATCTAGATCAAGGGTCAGCAAACCATGGCCTTTGTGCAGTGACTTTATAAAGTTTTACAGTCATGCCCGTTTGTTTGTGTTATCTCTGACTACTTACTTTCTCGCTATGGGGGCAGAGTTGAGTAGTTGTAACAGAGCTCATCTTGCCTACAAAGCCTAAAATATTTACTGTCTGGCCCCTTATAGGAAAAGTTTGCCAATTCCTGATCTAGACATCCATAATATACTCCCTATTTTTTTTTTTAATTAAAAAAAACCCTCAGATTTTGTATTCTGTTTAGTGAGTCATTTTTC
>NW_012148174.1:9911258-9911709 GCF_000956105.1 Propithecus coquereli
TTTTTTTTTTTGAGTCTCACTCTGTCACCCCGGGTGGAGTGCAGTGGCATCATCATAGCTCACTGCAATCTCAAACTCCTGGGCTCAAGCAACACTCCTGCCTCAGTCTCCTGAGTAGCTGGGACTACAGGGCACACCCCGTGACGCCCATCTCTATTTTTAACAGAGACGGGGGTCTCACTGCTGCTCAGGCCAATCTCGAACTCCTGAGCTCAAGCAGTCCTCCCACCTTGGCCTCCCAGAATGCTAGGATTATAGGCAGAGCCACTGCACCCAGCCTAAAATTTAATCTTTTCTTAGTAAAATGGACTCCATACGTAGTTTTGAACTGATAGCTATTAACTATTATTTCTTGGATGTACTCTACTAGTTTAATAAAATATGTTTTAAAGAGAAACATGTTATAGTTTCATGTTCTTTTTTTCTGCTTCTTAAAAAATAACAATTCATG
>NW_012148174.1:9924346-9926169 GCF_000956105.1 Propithecus coquereli
TTATGTTTTTTAGTCTTATGGTTACTTCAAATCATTACCTTAAAATGAGAGAAGTTTTCTTTTTAAATTTTCTGTCCAAATTACATACAAATATATTTTGAAATAGCTGTTAAAATTATATGCTTCTTAAGCTTTTCCCTGTTTAAAAATCATTGAAAGTCTAAAGCACCTTATCTTTAATCATTTTAAAATTTTAGGCTTTTCATACGTTAATGGTCATTACATTCTTTTTTAATTCCCAAAGGTTGGAAAGATTATCTTAAAGAATGCTTTTCCTAGTGTTTTCAAATTGGATTATATATTTTGACTTATTTTTTTATCAGCCAGAATGATTTTTTTCTTCCCTGCATTAGAATAAGGGTAAAAAGTCACGCTAAAAGAGAATGCACTGATACAGTTGGATCTTGAAGTCCTTGGTTCAGCCACTTATTGTCTGCTAGTAGCAGCTGACAGACTTATGAGAGAAGGTTCAAGATTGAAAAAGCCACATACAGAATTTAGATAAGCCAGAAGTCATTAAACAAAGACAAAATAGTCCTTTGGGAGTTAATCAAATCTGAGTGGTTGAATTAAAGTAAGAGTGAGTAAGGGAAGCAGTAGTATAAAAAAGAAGCCGATGAATTGAGAAGGCTCTTCAATGATATAGCCATATGAGAAGTAACTAATGCCCTGCAAAAGCATGTATGTACATCTCCAGGTTTCTTTTCCATGTGACGCGATTATTGATTACATCATATACATCTTAGTGGGATTTAATCTAATATATTTGCCTTACAGGATTCATCTAATTGATGAGTTTAATACCGATATGGATATCTTTGTGTTTCTCCTGTCAACAAAAGCTGGTGGATTAGGAATAAATCTGACCTCAGCAAATGTTGTTATACTTCATGATATTGACTGTAATCCTTACAATGACAAACAAGCAGAGGATAGATGCCATAGAGTAGGCCAGACTAAGTAAGTGTTCTTAGTCGAAATTTATTTTTTAATTAAATGCGCATTTAATTTGTATAGAATATAATATGTTGGATGTCCTGCCTTAGTTTTAATTTTGTCAGCAAAGCATGGCAGCTAATGTATTTTATACCAGCAGTGTTGAATATGAACTCCACTACGTAACCTATCCATTTTTTAGTAATTGAGACAAAAATAACCACCCACTCTCACCCCAAATAGTTCTTCAGTTCATGAAGAGGAATTATTATCAAGGGTCTACGCTGTTGAAAAAGATTAGTCATTGAAAAGACTTGCTTGTTAGACAGTTTAAGACCCAGACAGACTTGGTAGTGAACATACTATTGCTATCCTGTTACCCTTTAGGAAATAGATTATTTGAGTAGTAGATTATTTTAGCTTTAGGCTAATGTTGACATTGATCACAGGACTATAAAGAGGTGAAAGTAACTACAATTCAACTCTACTTTCATATGTAAACAGTAAACAATGTCTTCTTTGTGAAGTATTTTATTATATTTCCAAAAGATACTGATATGTTCATCTATGGACCAAATACTTATCCATGCCTATTATGGAGATTTTACTTTACTACGTTGCCTTACTGTACAGGATTATTTCTTGGAACCTGATAAAGAAAAGATGCCTTATTTGAAAATGTAATTTCTGTCTGAACACAGAACTGTTTGTTATAATATAGTTTTATCAGTAACTTTTAAAGTACAAATGTCTCTTAGATCAATAGGAAAGACTGTCTAAAAGTTAAATGCTCAGAAAATGTCAATCTCACATAGTTTGAATAAAAGAAGAATTTAAATTTAAGGATATACTTGTCACTTTCAAGTTATTCTTCTTGAACTCTTAAA
>NW_012148174.1:9926319-9927834 GCF_000956105.1 Propithecus coquereli
ATTTCATCTGTAAATGTTCATATATTCATTTATGTCATCTCTGAAACGATAAGGACTTTCCCCCCTTTTGCTATACCTAAAAAATGAATATTAATTTCCTTTGCTAAATCTGTTGCACTAAAATGTTCTGTGATTTAAGTATTTTATCAGATGTGAACAATTTTATTAAAATGTTCTAATCACATTATAAAATTTTTTATTTTGAAATATATTGTATTTTGTTTTGTTTTAAGGAACCTACACATTGTGAGGCTAACCCTGACCTGATCTTTGAAGATATGGAAGTTATGACAGACTTTGAACTACATGTACTTTGTAAACAATATCGACACATTAATAACTTCCAGTTAGACATGGATTTAATTTTAGATTCTGGAAAATTTCGAGCTTTAGGATGCATCTTGTCTGAATTGAAACAGAAGGTATTAAGAAAGAATAGTACTCCTCTTGCATTTTCCTAGTTAAAAGTTCTTAAAGTAATTCTTGCATGATTTGACTTTCTTAAAGTTTTAGCCTGTGTCTGTTCTACATTCTAGAACCTAATGTTTTGAGCATTTTCTTGACATATTTGTACATACATTTTCCTGATTACTTCTCTTTCTCTGTGGAACCTCAAAGAGAACAGAAATTCGTAAACTATGTCTGTATTGATGTTTAAAAAAAATAATCTTAATTGTCGTTATTTCATAGGTGACAATCTGTATGAATGCTTCAAAATTTTTAGAAGATACTATTTGTTAAATAGTTACTTAAGTAACACTGCATTTTATGTGTAAAATAGCTTAATTTTGTAAGATTACAATCTAGTAAATACTTATACTGCTATTCACATTTGCTGACATTTTTCTGTTATGAAAAGGAAGTAATATTTAATTGTTCTTAAAACTAAAACTAAAAGTTAAATTTTAGCTTTGAAGTTATAGAAGTTAAGGTAATTTATTCATACATAAGCTAGAAGAAATTTATCTTAGGTATCATTACTTGATTTTTATTAAAGAAGCAATCGGTACTTGTATCATAGGGAATTTTCTGCAAACTTGTCAGCATGATATAGGTAACACTCCTAATTGCTTAGCCCTGTCAAACTTTGAGTACTATGTATAATCACTTTATATTTCTGTTTCTGAACCACGTGTGTATTTTCACAGGGTGATAGAGTTGTATTATTTAGCCAATTTACCATGATGCTGGATATTTTAGAGGTTCTCTTAAAACATCATCAGCATAGGTACCTCAGATTGGATGGAAAAACTCAGATTTCTGAAAGGTTGGTATATTTCTCTTTAGTTTCAAAAAATCACTCATTTATTATTTGTTAGAATTTTAAACTTCTAAAGCATATAGAATTTTGTTGCTTTTAGTCTTATGTTTTTATGTTTTAGTTTTATGTTTTTTAGTCTTATGGTTACTTCAAATCATTACCTTAAAATGAGAGAAGTTTTCTTTTTAAATTTTCTGTCCAAATTACATACAAATATATTTTGAAATAGCTGTTAAAATTATATGCTTCTTAAG
>NW_012148174.1:9930754-9943227 GCF_000956105.1 Propithecus coquereli
AGATTAATACATTTTAATATGTCTTTAAAGAGAGATGTGTATGATCAAGTTAATACTTTTCTGTCTTATATAGCATTTATTTCAGGGTGCTGTGGGATCTTGGGAAGTCAGGCATTAGAGAAAGTTGGAGTAAGAAGCAATTTAGACCTTTAAGGGAGAGGATAAGTAGGATGATCATAACTTAAATAATTAACAGTAATTACTAGGCGTCGTGTTGGACCTGGCAACTTGCTAGTTTCCAGTATCTAGCAAACACAACAGTGCCAAATGCATAAGGCAGATTCTACTTGGGCAATTTTTTTTTTCCTGATTTTTTTTTAAGGCAGCTTTTAGAATTTAATAAAGCAATTAAATTCTCTTTTAGCAATGCTGGTAAATATCCAGATATATGGATTTTATCCTGACAATAAGTTTCTAAATATAACCATGACAGTTAATTATTCAGGGACTCAGCTTTTGATTGTCAGACTTCTGTCTTTAACTGTAGGTCTTTTCTCATGGGCTAGTTCATTTCCTCAGAGGGACACTTTCCAGTCCCTTGTGAAGCGAAGATAGTGGGGAGAGGTGGTATGAGCCAACCGACTGTATTCTCAGAGCCGATAGCAAGTGGGCGAGGGATGTCTGTTCTCATATTCAAACAGTTAATTCCCCTGTTTTCAGTACATCCTCTTACGTTCTCTACTATCCCAAGTCCAGAGTTCTTCCGATTCAGATTTTCCAAAGAGTAAATCTTCAGTTTTGTGCCTCTGGGCTAAATGGCTGGTTCTGCTGGGCAAGCTTTAGGTGTTTTACCCCTTCGACGTGTTCTTAGTTTCATGTTTCCCATCTCCCCCATTTCCTGAGCTTTGAGGGGGGAGATGGGATAAGGTTTTGCTTTGTCTATTTTGCTAATGTCAGTTTCCATTCTGCCATATACTTCTTCTTCTGAAAAGTGTTGATAGCTGTCTCTCTGTTGTCGTCTTTTTCTCCTGCTCTTTCTCTTTAGTTAATGACCCCCCCGTGCTTTTCTCCTCCTTGGTATTTTAATGGCATTTCAGATGGGAGCAGACGTGATGTGTACATTCAACCATTTTTAGTCATAATTTATGTAAATTATTTGTACTTATATAAACTTGGTCAGTGTAAAAGTTTGCCTATTGATTTTACCTCAAATGTCCATTAAAATAGCAACGCATTTCAGCTTTGCTCCCAGACCACGAGCTTTGAAATGTTTAGTTATAAAGAATCACCACTCTTCCCATCTGTAGGAAGTTTTCTTCCTTCGTCTTATTAAAGCTATTTGTATATTAGTTTTTCCTAGTGTGTGTTTTATTTGATAGGCTAAGGATACAATGATGTCTTTTATTTCGTCTCTTAACTGCAGTAACTTTGTCTTCAGCTGTGCCTCTGGTTTCATTTAAATAATTTTGACACTGAACTGTTGAGAGTACATGTGTGCCCTTCTTTCCGTCTCTCACAGTGTGGTCTACCTCTGTAAACACAAGGTATATTTGTAGTTGACTGTGTGTGTGCTTTATGTTAACACTGTGTATGCTGCCTCGTCCATGCAGCTGTGGAAGATTAAAGACCATCATTCCTCTCAGATATGCTTATCAGACTTTTGTGTCTCTAGAGCTTACCTAAGTGGTTCTCAAAGTACAGTCCCTGCACCAACAGCAAGAGCAGCATCACCTGGGAAATCACCAGTTTGAAATGCAAATTCCAAACTCCATCCTATACTTACTCAATCAGAAACTCTGGGGATGGAACTCAATAAACTTTAGTTAACAAGCCTTCCAGGTGATTCTGATACATGCTAAAATCAGAAACACTTCTTTAAAATAAAGATGGCGTTCTGGTTGTTGTTTTTTTTTTCCCCTGTCTCCCTTAATACGATTAATTATATTGATAAATTTTCTTCCACTTAAACCTTTTTATTACAGAAATTTTCATCCAAAAATGTTGAAAGCATAGTATGAATGAAAGTACAGTGACTGAACAGTTGGGACATTTGTAGCATTTGCTTCATCTACCTTTTTTCCCCACTGAACCATTACAAAGTCAGTTATAAACATGGCAACTTCTTTTCAGTCTTACACTATATTGGTCTAAGTTGCTACAGTACCATTATTGCATCCAAGAAAATTAACAGTAATTTCCAGATATTATCATATATGGCTCGTATCCAGATTTCTCTCAATTGTCTTCTTATTGTCCTTTGTTGCTTTTTTTAAAACCAATGCATTTTTTAAACCACTGCATTTTGTTGTATTATATGTTTAAATTTTTCATTACTCTTTTCTTTGTTTCCTTCTCTCCCCCCATTCCTCCTAATGCAATTTAGGACAAGTGTCAACTTGGGTTTCATGGGCTATTTTCAAGAGCCTGGAGGCGAGGGTATTAGGGAACTCCCTAAGAGTTTATGTAGTATTTTGTGTTCCTGTGTAGATATGTGTTTTTTACAGAAAAAAGAAGAGTAGCTGAAAGAACTCTTGTAATTTTAGATTGTAACTGGGGTACATGTTTGTGAGAGAGGGACAGAGAGAGAAGTGACTATTTTGCCGTCTTTTAGCCACATCTAATTTATAAAATTATTCATAGCTACATATCTGTAACAAGTCAGCAAATATTTGTGAGTTGCCAGCCGGTGCCCGTCATTACTAACCAGTAAATTAACACATCAGTTCATCTAAAAATATTGAGTGCTGAATTGAATTGATCAGAGATGATAGATTCTATGTCACCATGCCACAGGGTGTCTTAGAAACATCTCAAACAATTTCTGTAAATGTCTAGATACTGGGGTCCCATTTAATTAAAATATGGGGTAAACATTGGATAAATAAAAGGTAATTTGCAGTGGTTAATTTAATCTTCAACTGGTATAAATGCTTTTGTGTGTGTAGAGTGGGTCTAAGTAAGTGATTGTATCTTTAGATCAAAAATAGGGGTATAGATTAAATTATTTTTGGTTTGATTGGATTTGGGGACTTTGTTGTCTTTGTTTTCCCTACTCAGTTTATTATATAATGTTTTTCTTACAATTAGCAAACACGAGAGGTGAGTACCATGTACTATATGAATTAGATATGATCCAAACTATCTATATCTATGTATCTTTATGTATTTATATCTATATAAAATCAGAAACATAACCTTAGGTTGCTATGCTGGGAAGATGAACAAGAGCACAGGAAATAACCCTAATATATGTAGGAGTCAGGGAAAGTTTTTAACAGGGAGTGACACTGAAGTAAACTGGTCCTTGAAAGATGAATAGGAATTTACCAACGAAAGAAAAAATTGAGAGAGAAAATATATTCTACAAAGTGAAATATTTTTATAAAAGTTTTCATGCCACTTTCCAACCTGCAGGTGATGAAGGGAGTATGCCAGCGGATATAGCCACGTTACTAAAAACGTCAATGGGCCTGTGAAACAAGAATTGCGAATTCCTAATTGATGAGGAAATATCAACTTGGTGCACTCAAGGACATTTACATTATGATGACCATGGGGTTTATGGACATTTATAACTTTTTATAATTTCCATATTGCATTTCTCATAGTATGGAAAACTTTTTTGCCACTAACTGAATTCTCCAGACGCTCACACGTGAAATTTCAAAAAAAGCCACAAATATGAAGTCCTGAAGACGTTGAATAATCATTTTACAAAGCAGTTTTCTGAATGGGGATTAGTTGGTGATTGTTTGTAACAAATACGCTAACGCTTTAGAAATGTCAGTATTTTTGTAATTATTTCTACCTCCAAATATATATATATATTGTCTTTCACTGGATAATGTGTGTAGATTTTTACATGTGCCTTATTTGACAATGCTTATGTCTTGTTTTTGCTCGTCTCATTTGAAGTTCTTTTTTATTACGTTAGTTAAAACTGCAACTGTATAGGTTATATAGCTTTCATTTTATTGCTATTTGAAGCAGATGTTCACCAATGTCAACAAGAACTCAACCTGAATTTAAAGGTGGCATTCCATATACTGACACCCCCCAGGTCCTCTCAGATACTTCTGTTAAAACACATTTGTTTGGCTAGGCACTAAGTTGTTTTCCAGTGAATAGTAACGAAAGAAGCCCATATCCTGCTCCATGGATTAATTCCTTCCGTTCATTTCCCAACCGCACTAATTGTGCTTATTACTCTGCCTAATCTTGTGCATGTTTTCATTGATTTCCCTCTCCTGGCTTTTGCTTCTCTTGAAACTGTTGCCCAGTCACTTCTGCTCCAGTTCTCTTCCTCTCTAAATAGCAGTTGATTCCTGCCACAACTCCACGCATCAGCAAGATGTCGGCGACATTTTTCTAGCCTGGCAGAACAGATTACCTTAAAGCTATTTCACTTCAGAGCAGACTGAAAGTGACTTCCTATTAAGGCAGCATTAGGTACTGCATGGAAATAGGTCATTACCTTTAAACTCTTATCCAAATATAATTTGCCAGTTTCCAGAATTTCCAGTACAGGACCGCCTAAAGAGAGAGCCATTGTTCGATTCCAATTCAGTGTGGGTGACAAAGTGAAAGTTAGAAGAAGTAAAGTTGTCTATTTGATATTTAACTCTTTATTAAATCTTTCTTTAACTTTCTGCCTGTCAGTCTATATTGCTGTTTTTATTATACATCGGTTTCTTTGTATAACTTGTGAGTTTCAAGTGTTTTGTTTTTACTATGTAAATATCATTATAAATAAACTTATTTATAAATGAAAGATTTGTTAATTTTTGGAGATCATACTTTTCAAGGCATCCTAACTTGTGAAGAGGCTAGGTAATTTAACCCTCTGCATTTAGAAGGTGAATGAAGTTCTCATAGTGCTTATTTAGATACTATAGATTCTGAGAACTCATGGCTTAGTAGACTTAACCCAATCTTGAAGGTATATTGAACAGACTCAATATAGTTTAGCGTTACAGGACTAAAAGGACTCTTCAAACGTTAATCCTACCTCCTAGTACATCACCGTACCCAGATGACTTAGTCAAATCATTGGGAACATTACTTTTTTAAAATCTCGTGATGGATTTCTCATAACTTTTTTGTATTAATGTATTTTCAATGATAGGCTATTTCTTTTGTTGTTGTTATATCCATATTTTTATCTGATGATATGTAGTTGGGTTCTTCGTGTAATGCTCTAATTATGTCTTGGGTTTAATAAAAGTATTTGTGATCTTAAGTTGTATTTTCACACCCTTTTGAATATTTATAACCCTCCTTCTTACCCTTAAAAATAGCACAAATGGTATTATCTTATGTGATTATGATTGTTTATCAATAAATTAGAATTTCTTACTTAGGATGTATTCTCATTATTCCCTTCATAGGGCCGATGCCAGTGAATACTGTGATCATGATCAGCAAGGAGCAAATGAAGCCACAGTTGTTGGAGTAATATCTTGACCAAGTGAAGTGACCTTTTTTTTAATGCAAGTCACACAGCGATAAAGGTGCCTTTGTTTTTATAACTGGTTTGGAACCCCATAGACTTATAACTTTATGCCAGTAGATATTTATATTGAAACATTACTATTGTTCCTAGCATTAGTGTTACTGTATGGTAGAGAGATAGAGGTATGAGGAGATTCGGTTTCCATTTGTGTGACCTTATGTGCAACCTTTAAACAGTCTATAAAACTAAGGAGTTGATTCTTCTAACTTTTTTCCTCAAATGATTTTTTTTCCTAATTATAAATAATGCAATTTCTGCTCTGATTCCCCCACCCAGCCACTTCCCTCTTTCTCTGTAAGCAAGAACACATTTAATTTGGGTACAGGATGAAATAGAAATATGTTCTCCTTCATCGCAAAAAGATGACCTAAAGGTTATGATGGTGCTAAATATTTCCTTATGAAACTTGCTATGGTTACATTTTATATTTGAATTATGATTTGTATAAACACATAGGACTGATTGTCTTACTTTGAATTTTCATAATTTTGTATAAGCATTGGCTTTATCACTTTTACTAAATTCTGTTTTCATTAAAGCCTGTCAAAATTTAACAATGTGGGCTAGGCGTGGCGGCTCATGCCTGTAATCCTACCTAGCCTTTGGGAGGCTGAGTCAAGAAGATCACTTGAGGCCAGAGTTAGAGACCAGCCTAAGCAACATAGTGAGACCCAGTCTCTACAAAAATAGAAAAATTAGCCAGGCATAGTGTCACCTGCCTATAGTCCTAGCTACTCGGGAGGCTGAGGCAGGAGAATCGCTTGAGCCCGGGAGTTTGAGGTTGCAGTGAGCTCTGATGATGCCACTGCACTCTACCCAGGGCTACAGAGTGAGACCCTGTCTCAAAACAAACAAACAAAAAAAGAATTCAATAATGAGGAGGAAAATAACCATGCATAAGAGGGAAGAAAAGTTATTGCCTGCATTATTGAGAGTATTATTTGAATTTTTGTTAAAGGTAATTATTTCTTTATACCGCCTTGATTACATGATGGAGGGCATCATAATGAGATTCACTTACATCCTATTATCATTTGTTAACGGTCACTAACGTCAAGAAAATTCGATGCAAAGAATCAAGGTACTTGGGAAATGTATTTTCTTTTTATGTGTAATCCTTAATAATTTATAAAGTATTTAACATTTGTCTCTAATTTTATAGAACATTGTTGGGAGATAAGAAACATCTTACGTAAGATCATACCTATCTGGGCTTTTCCTTTTCTTTCTTTTTCTTTTCTTTTTTTCTTCTTTTCTTTTCTTTCTTTTCTTTTCTTTTTCTCCCCCACACCCTCTCCTCTTATTTGGCTTCTCTAGTCTGTATTCTCTTTCCTCTGCACTGCATTTCAAGTGTAACAGCATCTGATTCATTAGTGTGTTTCCATATATTATGTGACATACTAACAGTACAATGTTGTCATATTAACATATAAATTAAACTAAAATTTGATGTTCTGATATTATATTTTTAAATGGATTTCTGGGGGATAATCTGAATGTTATCTGGAAGATTCAGTTTAAAGGACTCATTTATATAGGCAGTGCTTGTTTTCCACAGTAGCATGGAATTGTAAAAATGACTGAAGTCAAAATTGTTGAAAATAATAGTCACTGGGGAAAATTGTGATTATCGTGACCTTTGAAAAATCTTGTCAACACATTAAAAACACTCTTATTGCTGGTTACGAATGTAGAAGTAAAGGAAAAAAATAGTAAGATTAATACAGTAGTCCCCCTTATCTTCAGTTTCACTTAGCTGCGGTCAACCGTGGTCTAAAAATATTAAATGGAAAATTCCAGAAATAAGCAGTTCATTGGTTTTATTCATTCTAAATAGCATGATGAAATTTCGTGCCTTCCCACTCCATCCCTTCCCGCCCAGGACATGAATCATCCCTTTGTCCAGCGTGTCCACACTGTCTACGCTGTCCACCCGTTAGTCACTTAGTGGGTGTCTCGGTTATCAGATTGAAAAACGTGGTATATACAAGGTTCCATACGATGCTTCAGGCATCCGCTAGGGGTCTTGGAACATAGCCCCCCGTGGATAAGGATTTTATTTTTAAAAATTATCAACAGGGCCAGGTGCGGTGGCTCACACCTGGAATCCTAGCACTCTGGGAGGCCGAGGCGGGTGGATCGCTCAAGGTCAGGAGTTCTCGCCAGACCAGCCTGAGCAAGAGCGAGACCCCATCGCCACTGAAAAATAGAAAGAAATGATCTGGACAACTAAAAATATATATATAGGGCCAGGTGCGGTGGCTCACACCTGTAATCCTAGCACTCTGGGAGGCCGAGGCGGGTGGATTGCTCAAGGTCAGGAGTTCTCGCCAGACCAGCCTGAGCAAGAGCGAGACCCCATCTCTACTAAAAAATAGAAAGAAATGATCTGGACAACTAAAAATATATATATAGAAAAAAAAAAAAAAAATTATCAACAGCACTTTGGTACTGTCTTGTATCACTTACAAGTGAGCATCTTTTTTATACCCTGGCAAATTTGCATAACTTCTAGGTTTGGATCAGCCTCCAACATTTTAATCTCTGTTCTTTTTTTTTTTCCCCCCCATAGGCTTTATTTTTTAGAGCAGTTTTAGGTTCACAGCAAAATTGAGCAGGAAGAACAAAAGTTCCCATATATCCCCTGTCCACACATGCGTGGCCTCCCCTGCTATCAGCATCCTGCAGCAGATTGATAAATCTGTTAGACTTGAACCTCTGTTGCCACATCATTGTGACCAAAGGCTACAATTTACCTTACGGTTCATTCTTGGTGGTGTACATTCTGTGGGTTTTAACAAATGTATAATGACATGTGTCCACCATTATGATAATCACAGAGAATAGTTAGTTTCACTGCCCAAACTTCTGAGTACCACCTGTTTATCCCTTTCTTTCCCCAATCCTGGCAACCACTGATTGTTTTACTGTCTGTATAGTTTTGTCTTTTTCAGAATATCACGTTGTTGGGATCCAACGGTACATAGCCGTTTCAGATTGGTTTCTTTCACTTTGCAGTATGCTTTTAGAGTTCCTCCATGTCTTTTCCTGGCTTAATGGCTCATTCCTTTTTAGCACTGGATGATATTCTGTTGTCTGGATGTACCACAGTTTATCAGTCCATTCACCTATTAAAGGATACCTTCGTGTTTCCACCTTCGGCAGTTGTAAATAAAGCTGCTGTAGATACTCATATGCAGGTTTTTGTGTGGACGTGTTTTCGGGTCATTGCAGTTAAATATCAAGGAGTGCAATTGTTGGATCTTAGGGTAAGAATATGTTTAGTTTTGTTAAGAAGCTGCCAACTGTCTTCCAAGGTGGCAATAACCGTTTGTATTCTCATAAGCAACGAACAGGAGTTCCTGTTGGTCCACATCCTCACCAGCATTTGGTGGTGTCTGTACTTTGGATTTTCACCATTCTAATTGGTATGTAGTGGTATCTCATTTTAATTTGCAATTCTCTGATGGCATTATACTGGACACCTCTCCATCTGCTTCTTGCTACCTGTATATCTTCTTTGGTGAGGTCTGTTGAAGTCTTTTGCCCATTTTTTTAATCAGGTTGTTTTCTTGTTGAATTTTGAGAGTTCTCTGTGTATTTTGGATAATATCTCTCCAGCTTTATCGCTTTTTGTTCTTTTGCTGTGCTTTCATCTTTGTCGGTGAGTCCCCTCTTTTGATTATTCACTTTTGTGAAATGTCAAACAGATGTATCACTCGGAAACAAGCAGACGGTACAAAACTACACACCTTGCTGTCTATGCGTGAATCACAGACGTACAGTGACCCATCACTGGCAGTCTGAAAGAAGTGACAACATTGGTCATCAGTCATGATGTGCATCTGTTATTTACGTAGTGATTTGTGGACTGACAAACCAGCAGCAAAGTTTGTATTTCATGCAATTACAGTTAATAGACTACGGTCGCAGAAGTGCAAACCATTTTTTTTGGAAACTGGTGTTACCCATTGTGAGTAAAATTCATGCATGTTGGAACCACTGTAAAGCAAGGTATTACAAACTATTTCTCTTTGATTAGAAATGATGTGAAGTTATTCTGGAAAAAAAAAAAGATAATGGAAATGACATGCAGGTTGGTTTGTTTCCTTTGTTAAGCAGAACATGGCTAAAGTGAAAGTCTTGATGGAGCTGGAGAGGGGAGTGTGGATTATGTAGCAGACTGTAGCTGTCTTCCCGGGAGAGACGCTGGGAAGAACCACCGAGCTTGAAGGCCGTGTGCACCCGCTAGAGTTTGGTTTGGGGCCTCCGTCGTATCCAGGCAGCGATGGCAGGAATGGCTTGGACTTTCTTCTGTAAAGCCACCAGCCTGGGATGGATGTCCAACAAGTCAGGTTTAAAGACCAAAAGTGTGGTACTGCAAATATCCCAGTAGAAATCTGCCCAGGTTACCTAGTTTAAAGACACAAACTTTTCATTTGAACAGAAAAGGTGTAACGTTATCAGCACTCCAAAATTAAACTTAATTTCTTAATCTAAAAATAGTTTCTTTGAAACTCAAAACAATCGTGTTATTACAAGAGCAAAATGCATGTATAATAGAGATTTAGATAATCACAGATAACGTCATACTTCCAACACCCAGAGGTTTCTGTTAACATTTTAGTGTATATTTTTCCATGCAGATGGATAGATGAATTTTTACTAACATGAAATCTTACTCCTACGTAACCTGATCCAATCTCCACCTCTCTATGACAGTATATTTTCCTCTAATAATCAATCCACATTTTTCCATCTGTTCTAAAAATCTCCTTTACAGGACACAGCAAGAGCCATTCCAGATCTATGCATTTCATCTGGTTATGCCTTCTAGACCCTCTTCTGAACAGCACCCTCCTGTTCATGTCACTGAATTATGGAAGATTCCACACAAATCTTAATAGAATGTCTGATCTTCAGGATCTGTGTGACTATTTCATCTTGTTTACCTTGTCCCTTTGTACTAGATAATATGAAGGAATAGGGTGCAAGTTATTCCTAAGAGTTTATAGTTCTAAGTGAAATATTTTTGGCCAAAATACATTATATTGCATCATAGATACGTGCCCCATTAGTGGTATGCTAAGATGGGCCACCGGGTTAGAGGATGACGGACTGGTCCTACCCTTGCACGGTGAGTGTTTTTTCCTTCGCGACTAGGAACTACTCTGTATTATGTTACTTTGGTTCCATATGAATATCAAAGAGTGAAGTTTAATGTGAACTGTTCTTAGCTTTCTCTTCATATGGAGTTTAATAAAGCCGATTGCTAGTGTTTCATGAACTTGCTTACTAAACATATGTCAGCCAAGACGGGGATTGGTTAGAAAATTCAGAGCAGCCAACAAATATGTATTGATCACCTACCGTGCGCCACGCCCAGGCCTAGGTCTGGGGGTTGAGTGGACAGCAGGCTATGACACAAACCCCTTCCCTGTTGCAGCTTTTGTTTTAAAAGGGGAAAGACACTCAAATATGCAAACTGACAGGGGTGATGAGAAGTAAAGTGACAAGATGGACTATCCGGTGCTCAGGGACCTTTAAGAGGTGACATGTAAGGCCGGGCGCGGTGTCTCACGCCTGTAATCGTAGCACCCTGGGAGGCCGAGGCGGGCGGATCGTTTGAGCTCAGGAGTTCGAGACCAGCCTGAGCAAGAGCGAGACCCCGTCTCTACTAAAAAAATAGAAAGAAATTGGCTGGACAACTACAAATATATAAAAAATTAGCCGGGCATGGTGGTGCATGCCTGTAGTCCCAGCTACTCTGGAGGCTGAGGCAGGAGGATCGCTTGAGCCAGGAGTTTGAGGTTGCTGTGAGCTAAGCTGACGCCACGGCACTCTAGCCCGGACAACAGAGTGAGACTGTCTAAAAAAAAATGTGTGTGTGTATATATATATATATATATATATATATATATATATAATTAAATCAATAGGACAGGGAGAGGAGCCTTTTAGGAAAGGCTATGAGGGGAGTTGGGGTGTGTGAGGAGGTTGAGAGAAGTGGCAAAAGCGTGCTCTGCGTCACCTGGAAGGGCCGAACCAGGGCAGAGATGAAAGTGAGTATCACAGAGTGCTGCAAAAAAGCAACCTGAGCCCTGTCTCCTAGGACGCAATCTCCTTGAAGGCAGGGACCCGCACATACCAGAGCATTTAAATTAGATACAGATTTGATTTGGGGGCAAGGCTACTCATAGATGGTGGTGTGCTCCTCTCTTAGAAAGCCTGTGGTCTCCGGTGGTCTCGGGTTTTGTGATTATCGGTGGCCAATGCGTGAGGCATTAATTCTTCCAGGGTTGGAAAGCGGTGATAGTTTATTTCAGTCTTTCCTTCTTATTTCTTAACTGGAATACTTGTACGAAGAGAAACTTTTTCCAACTGATTGAGGTACAAAATGCTTTTTTCTTTGTCCTAAGAGAAAGTGTATCATGAGTGTATCCTGTGATCTCTAGTGCAAGTTCGGGAATAAGGTGTTTACTTAACCTTCCTGATCTGACATCTCTATCTCCTGTCTCCCACACTGACGATCTCGGTTCTCAGTGGCATCAACATAATTTATTTCTACACCCACGATATAGGCGTAATAATACTAAGAAAACAATACCAACAGTGCCTAGTACCCCTGCAATATGATTACTGAAAATAGAGTATGAGTTTTATTTTTTGTTCTCAGAGAATATGTCTTGAGATGTTTAATCAAATTACTATGTTTTACAAATGATGACTGATATTTCTCGAAATAGTTCTTCACTAACAGAGTACATGTGCATTCTCTGCGTGCTCTCTGCATCTCTTTGGCACAGTTAGGTTCATTGGTTTCATTTTGCTTTTGATTTTAAAATTTTTGTTGTTGGCTGGGCGCGGTGGCTCACACCTGTAATCCTAGCTCTCTGGGAGGCCGAGGCGGGAGGATTGTTTGAGCCCAGGAGTTCAAAACCAGCCTGAGCAAGAGCAAGACCCCGTCTCTACTAAAAATAGAAAGAAATTAATTGGACAACTAAAAATATATAGAAAAAAT
>NW_012148174.1:9944177-9966160 GCF_000956105.1 Propithecus coquereli
CTGAAAGTAAAGACATTCATTTTATTTTATAAGACTACACTCCTCCAGTTTGGCAATTAGTCATTTCATCATTGCATTTAACAGATAGTATCCTAATGAATCATTATGTATTTTTTGTATTTCTCTGTATGTATTCCCCTCTTTGGCCTGCCACTGTGTAAGAGATTTGTCAACCTTGAATATCATATGAAATGTGTCATCCAGTTTAACCCCTTGATATATTATGTAACTAATATTATAAACCAAATATTAATATCCTTAGGAAAAAATATATAAAACAATATGTAAAACATCCATTTTTAAAAATGGTTTTCATTACTTAAAGCTCTGAAGACCAAAGAATTTATTCATGTCCTCTTTCTTTATAAGAAGTGTTTCTTTATATATAAAAATTTTGGCTGGTCTGAGTCTTGATTATGAAATATTAGCCAAACTCAAAAATATAAACTATTTATATATCACTTAGTAATACGTATAAGTGACGTATAATGAAATCCAACCTTTATTAAGACAAGTCAGACAGTGGCTAACGACCTCACCAATTTGCTGATTTACTTCCTGTTATGATTATGACTTAGCTAGATGATTTAGATTACCATAACATAATGCCTTATATTCATAGAGTACAGTTTCGAAAGGCCTCATTACCTACAGGTTGAATATCCCTAATCCAAAATTGAAAATGCTTCAAAATAAGAAACTTTTTGAACTCTGACATGACACTCAATGGAAATTGTTCATTGGAGCATTTCGGATTTTGGATGTCTGAATTTGGATCCAGTAAGTATGATGCAAATATTCCAAAATTTGAAAAAAAAAAATCTCACATCCAAAACACTTCTGGTCCCAAACATTTTGGATGAGGGATATTCAACCTGTCCTTACATATGTTTGCCAGATCTATAAACTGAAGCTTAGAAAGTTGGTCATTATTTTGACTTTATGCTCCTTACGTAAGGTAGTCTATGGTTAAAATGTTCATAGTTTTAAATAAAACGTAAGTGTGAATACTGCTGCTGCTTACACGGATTTTGTGAGCTGAATGAAGGGCAGCGGGCCCAGAACCACGTGACACTTTCCACAGCTCAGCTCAGCATGTTGCAAGTACTGTAATGGCCAACTTGGCTTTCCTGGAAGAGCTAGAAACACCAGGTAGTTGAATGGCACAGGGTGTGGCTTCTGGATGGCTTTTCAAAAACTCCAGTGTGCGTGCCTGGGGAAGGCTGTTCTTCTAATGTGCACTTCCACAGCTTCAGGTACACCGGTGTTGTGTATATGCAGTGCCAAATAAAACTATCATACTATCCTGTGTTATCGGCTTATCCTTTAGCCCAGGTTCTCTTTACAAGTATGGCGAATTATTTCAGTATAATGAAAAGTACACTAACAGACAGCGTAACCGTTATTGTTTAAGGTTCATTTTAAAGAACACCAAAATAATATAAAGAAGAGGAAATTTGATTATACATCATTGTTTTGCAGATGCATATTTTTAAAAATATGTTTCCTGGGCTGGGCACAGTGGCTCACGCCTGTAATCTTAACACTTTAGGAGGCCAAGGCAGGAGGATCACTTGAGACAGGGAGTTCGAGACTAGCCTGAGCAACATAGTGAGACCCTGTCTCTACAAAAAATACAAAAATTAGCTGGGTGTGGTGGTGCGTGCCTGCAGTCCCAGCTACTTGGGAGGCCAAGGCTGGAGGGTCACTAGATCCCAGGAGGTAGAGGCTACAGCGAGCTATGATGATGCCACTGCACTCTAGTCTGGGCAACAAGAGCAAGACCCTATCTCAAAAAAAAAAAAAAAAGTTTCCTGATTATACGTGGTGAACTCAGAAATTTCCTACCTCTTCTTTCACAGAGTTATAGAGCAGGAGATTTTTTTTGCTCTAAGAAATTGTTGCTATAGTCTTGTAACAAATGACTTCTAGGGGTTAAGGGAGGTTTGTGTATATCTCCAAAGCATTATTTTCAAGTGCATGCTACCAAATCATTTCATATTAGAAGCAGAGCATTAGAATTCCCTCAATCCTCATCCTCCATCCCCACCCTGTTCTTAAGATGAGGAAGCTGAGCCACAGATACATTGAATAACCAAGATAACGCTAATGATAAGTTCAAGGATTGTCATGGAGACCAATGTCCAAAAACATATATTGCCTTTATTTATTTATTTCTAGAGACAGGGTCTCACTCTGTCACCCAGGCTGGAGTGCAGTGGTGTCATCGGAGCTCACTGCAGCCTCCAACTTCAGGACTCCAGCAATCTTCCCACCTCAGCCTCCCAAGTAGCTAGGACTACAGATGCATGCCACCCTGCCAAGCTAATTTTTCTTATTTTTTTGTAGAGACAGGGTTTTGCTATGTTGCCCAGGCTGGTTTCAAACTCATGGCCTCAAGCAATCTTCCCACCTCAGCCTCCCAAAGCACTGGGATTACAGGCATGAGCCACTGCTCCCGGCTGCCTTTAAATTTTTTTTTATCGGAAATGGAATTGTTAGCAACAAATACTGAAACATCTGTAGTTATTGTCTGTATTTGATAGATTTTTAAAGCACATATAACAAGAATATTTTCACTGTCCATCTTAACTACATAAATATTCTGCCTTTGAAAATTTCGCCTGACCACAAGGTGGCAGCAATGCAACCCACTACCGAGAGACTAAGAGCTGAATTGTGCAGTTTTCGTTGTATAACCAGGTCTTGCTTGTTATTAATAATTAGACAGTCTGTAGCTATCAGCAATGTTTCTGCAACACATTCTCCATATGATTTATTGGATTGTTCTGTCTTATGAAATTTTTTTTTGAAGTAGGTGGTATGTAAGAGCATTGTTACTCTAATGCAAAGATAGAATGTTAATTACCATAAATATTCAAAGAATATTTTCCTCTGGGAGGTGGCACACTTGCCACCTCTATCATCTTTTCAGAGTGGAACAGTATAGGTCACATACGATAATTAGATTGGATTCAAACTTCTCAACAGTTAAAAGACCATAGATAATGTCTTCCAAATACTAATGAAAAATTACTTTCAACATAGAATTCTATACCCAGC
The DNA here is from genome assembly GCF_000956105.1 of Propithecus coquereli. Taxonomy (NCBI): domain Eukaryota; kingdom Metazoa; phylum Chordata; class Mammalia; order Primates; family Indriidae; genus Propithecus; species Propithecus coquereli. The sequence continues at coordinate 9,947,241 of NW_012148174.1, forward strand.
CATGCTATGAAACAAGTATGAGGATGAAATAAAAACATTTGTAGACAAATAAGGCCCCAGACTTTTATTTCCTATGGTTGGTAAGCTATTGGAGGATTGTTCCACAAAAAAAAAAAAAAAGGACAGAAAACAGGAGAATGAACCCAGGAAAGATGAAAAGAAACAACCAGGATGATAATATCCCAGGATGACAAGTATGCACCAAATGTCCAGGGCAACCACACCAGAAGGAAGTAGTGTGACTCACAAGGTAGACACATCCATACCGTCCGTCATCAAACCTTAATCCTAACTTTTGGAATACGAGAGGATGTGCCCCAAATAAACAATGGAGTAGATGAAGGAAGAGGACAGCATCCAGCAAACAGGACTGCAGCTCCATAGAACAGCATCATTGCAATGACGATGAAGGGAAGTGTGATGGTAACAGCTGTGCAGAAAACGTAGAAAGTACCAGAAAGGAGAATGGAGGTCTCCAAGCCAGATAGCTCCAAGAATATATTGGAAACAGTGGATGATCTGATGTCACTAACCTTGTGGAAAATCATATTGGCAAGCTATTGGATAGTGTGGGAAGATTTGGCAATAAAAGTAAAAAGAAAAAGAGAAAAGGCAGCTACTAACTTTGAGGAGGAAGAGTGAAAAAGGAAATATTACTAAAGTATGTTACAATGCACAGTCTGTATAATATTTGCATAAGCATAATAATGTAATAACTAACTATGGACTTAACCAAACATTTTAATACCACTATATTGGGAGCTTGGAAAAGGGAAGCAGAGAGGATGACTGTGTAAGAGATGAATTTTTATTACAGGTTGAGTATCCCTTATGCAAAATACTTGGGACCAGAAGTTTTTGCATTTTGAATTTTTTCAGATCTTGGGATATTTGCACATATGTAATGAGATGTCTGGGGGACAGGAGCTAAGTCGAAACACAGAGTTCATTTACGTTTCACATAAACCTTATACACATGGCCTGAAGGTAATTTTGTACAATATTTTAAATAATTTTTTGCAAGAAATAAATTTTTTGTTAAGTGTATATATGTGAAATTTTTCGCTGGTGGAATCATGTTGGTGCTCAGAAAGTTTTGGGTTTTATTTTGGAGCATTTTGATTAGGAATGTTCAACTTATACTATCATAAGAAGTCCATAGAAACTGTTCAAAAATGGGTCAAAGAAAGCTACATTTACACATCCTATAGAAATATGTATAGAAATATGGAGAGGTGTAAATCCTTAAGGAGCAGCTAAATGGATTAAAAAAGAGGATCGCATATGGGGAGGGGTTCATGGGAAGGGGTAGAGCAGGGAGTTGTACTTTGTTTTCAACTTTTTAAAATAATTAGATATTTTAAATCTATATGTACATGTTGCTTTGATAAAAAGGACCTTTTAAAGCACCTACAACAATGTCTGGCAAGTGGTGTATGATGAATACCAGTCATGGCAAATTGATCACATTACCTTTATATCTTGCTTTTTCTCTGCCCAAGGAAAACGTGACATGAAATCGTCCAGTGTGTCCACAATGGCATCAACTTGACATTGTTCCGTGTCTGTTTTTCCAGCCAAATCTATGGAATAGAGAGAGGCCCACCAATATGTTCAATTTAATTTACTATATGAAAACTTTGGTGTTTAACAGTGTATTCATATGACTGAATGTCAAGCAATATAAAACAATATCCAGTGAAGACTAGTTTCCACCTCTGCCCCATCGACCTCATTTTGTTTCCTACCTACCTCTCTTATTAGTAACCACTTTTATTAGTTTCTTATATGTTCTTCCATTGTTTCTTCATGAAAACACAAGCAAATAAGAATATATATCCCACTAGATCTGCCCCCTCCCCACATGTACCCTGTAGACCTTTCTTTACAAGTACCTAAAAAGGGCGTCCTTGGTCTTTTTTTCAGCTACATGGGATTCTTTGAAGTAGATGTACCACAATTTATTTATCTAGCCTCAACTGATTAACTTTGTTCCCAATCTTTTGCTAATACAAGCAAAACTACAATAAATAACCTGTAATATATTATAATTTATTTCATCAAATTTTTTTTTTTTTTTTTTTTGAGACAGAGGCTCGATCTTTTGCCCGGGCTAGAGTGAGTGCCGTGGCGTCAGCCGAGCTCACAGCAACCTCAAACTCCTGGGCTCAAGCCATCCTCCTGCCTTAGCCTCCCCAGTAGCTGGGACTACAGGCATGCGCCACCATGCCCGGCTAATTTTTTCTATATATTTTTTTTAGTTGTCCAATAATTTCTTTCTAATTTTAGTAGAGTCAGGGTCTCGCTCTTGCTCAGGCTGGTTTCAAACTCCTGAGCTCAAACAATCCGCCCGCCTCGGCCTCCCAGAGAGCTAGGATTACAGGCGTGAGCCACCGTGCCTGGCCTATTTCATCAAAATTATTTTTATTTTTGCAGACAATTTTTTATCAGGAGCATTTGTTTTCTGCCTAGAGACTAAACGTTTAAAATAATAAAGGTTTTTTTTCTTCCCTGTCATTTTTAATCATTATTTTTGCTAATAAATCATTGGCCTTCCTAAATATTTTCTCACTGATGTCAATTTAAAATGCTTCAGCATATATTCTAAAATGGATTGCTTTTGTACAACTGTATAAATTTACTAAAAATCAAGGAACTGTATACTGATAATGGGTGAATTGTGTCTAAATTATAGCTCAACAAAGCTGTTAAAAGTGAAAGAAAATGCTTGAATGATTGAGAGTTCCTCTGTAAACCATATTTTTTGTGTGTGATATTCAAAAGTTGATTCTTCTTTCTGACTTTGAAAAGTCTTTAGAATTCTATCACACGCTCTCCTCACTCCTCACACTGCCCAGGTTCAAGTCTTCCTCTTGAAATTCTAGGTATCCTTTTCAGGCTCAACTCAAATGTCATTTTCACCTCAAAGCCTAATTTCCATAGTGATAAATCTTCTCCGTTGACTTCCAAACTTCTAAACTTCCAAAAACCTTCATTTGTTGAAATGTGTTAGTGTAACACAAATTTTTGTATTTTTAACATCTGTTACCTTGTTCCAAAAATGGGAGTCTAGTAATTACGGTGTATTTTATTTGTGCACTAATCATGTGTCTATGGCTTAAATAACAGTGGCGGTGGTGGGGGGGTGACAGGGTTGGGAAAAAGGTGATCCGACAGATTGATTAGAAAGAAAACAGCTTTAAAAGAAGCCAAAAGTAGCTTTTGACTCGAACAGAATGTGGGAAGAGTAAGAGGTGAGAAAGAAGACAGTGAGCATGGGATGGGAGAAAAGGCATTGGGCAAAGACAAGAACGTTTTCTATTGTTTCTCGTCAATGTCATGGGTGCAGATGCTAACAAAACAATATAGAAGCCAACTGCCTGCACAAAGATGCCTCAGATGGCACTCAGTGGAGACAAAACTCCCTTTCTATTTTTTTCAACATAATTTGAATGAAGGACATCTTTGAGTACATGATTTTAATAATCTAAGGAATTTCAACCTCCATATGCCGTATGTATTTCCTGCTAACTAATTTTCTCCGATAATTTATAATACACATACTAGCAAAAGTTTGGGTTGAGACACACCTGTCTAATTTTTCAGTAAAGTTCCAAAAAGGTCTTGAGGGGCAAAGAGGTTTGGGGCAGAAGGAGCAGGAGGCAATATGAAATAAGATTGTCTGATTGTCCGTAGGGTCATGGAAAGTGAAATTGATACAGATGGCACATTGATACTTTTCTAGTATTTCATTCCATTCTTATTTGTGCTATAGTGGTCAATAATTGGGTTATTTAATGAGTATTGAAGACATATCACATACTTTTTTCAGTTATCAAAAATCTTAAACACAATAAACGCGTTACCTGTGTTTTTCGTCAAGTATCTCGCTATTGCGAGGCTCTGGTGGAGGATGAGTCCATCGACTTCCAAAATGGGGATTTTGCCAAATGGAAGAGCTTAAACGAAAATGAGCAAAGAATCAACTTCATAACAAAACCAGGAGTTATAATACTTCCATTTTTACAGATAATTATAGAAACAAAGCATGATCTTAAAGTCATGGAATTCTTAAATATTTATTCTTAGAGGGACACTTGACAATCTCTAGTGGAATCTTTACATTTTCTAAGGTAAAAAAAAAAAAAAAGATGTTAGAAAACCTGCTGTAAAGTTAGTGACAGAGTGGATCTAAAACCCAGGTTTACAGTGATACGACATACTACACGATTCCCTGATATACGAACCATTTAACTTTTTAAAAACTTTTCAAGTTTTGTTAATTTTTGTGGCCTCAATCACAGATCACAATAATTATTATTAAAAACCATATTGAGTTATGATAAGGAATTTAGCCATAATCTTTTTTAAATTGATACATAATCATTACACCTATTTGTGGGATACATGTGATATTTTGATACATTCCTGCAATGTAGAAGGATCAAATCATGGTAAGCTAACATTTATCATTTCTTTGTATGGGGAACATTTCCAATCTTCTAGCCATTTTGCAATATACAATAGATTATTGTTAACTATAGTCACCCTACTGTGCTATCAAACACTAGAACTGATTCCTTCTATCTAACTTCATGTTTATACTTACTGACTAACCTCTCTTTATCCTCCTACCCAGCCTTCCCAGCTTCTGGTAACCATCATTCTACTCTCTATTTCCATGAGGTCAACTTTTTTAGCTCCTGCATTTGAGTGAGAACATGTGATATTTTTCTTTCTGTGCCTGGCTTCTTTTACTTAACATAATGGCCTTCTGTTCCATCCATGTTGCTGCAAATGACAGAATTTCATTTTTTATGGCTGAATTGTATTCCATTGTGTATACGTACCACATTTTCCTTATCCACTCATCCGTTGATAAACAGGTTAATTCCATATCTTGGCAATTGTGAATAGTGCTGCAATAAACATGGGGATGCAGGTATCTGTTTGATATACTGATTTCTTTTCCTTTGGATTAAATGCCGAGTAGTGGGATTGCTGGATTATATGATAGTTCTATTTTAGTTTTTTGAGAAACCTCCATAATGTTTTCCATAACGACTGTCTAATTTACATTCTGATCAACAGTGTCCAGCAGTACCTTTTTCTCCGCATCCTCAACCAGCATTTTCTGTTCTTTCTTCTCAGAATTTATTTGGAAGTTGGACCTGCTAAGCCAACTGAGCCTCAGTTTTCCTTATTCTTTCTCATTTCATTTTCCATTTTTTGCCCTATTGTATTTTTCTGGGGGATTTCCTTATTTTTTTATCATCTTATTTTCAAGAACAATTTGTCTCTAAACATTCCTTTTTATAGCAGCCTGTTCTTGTTTCATTAGAAGAGCTAATATATTCTCTTAGCTTTCTGAGGATTTTGTAACATTTTGGAAGTTTTTTTTTGCTAAATCATCTTGGTTTCCTCAGAACTGGCTTTTATTCCCTGCTGCTTCGTTTAGATCTATTTCATAGTAGAGACTGCTCTCAAATATCTATTGATTTTTGGCTTGCTTTTCCTGTTTTAAAGGGCAAAGAACTAAAAGCTAACTGGCCCATTTCATTGAGAAACCTCCCTCGTTCAGTATCTGTTAGACATTTCTCTTCAGCTGGTCAGCCTCCCCAGAGAGAATGTCTACAGTTTTTGCCTGAGGGATTTTAACCTGGTTGCAGCGTTCTGATTGTAGACCAGGGGAAAAGGCGTATGGGTCTCACCATTTAGTTTCTAGACTTCCATTTAATCTGATCTTTATTACAGCATTGTGTCTTCAGACATGCCTGTTGTCCTAGAATCCTCGGGTCCATCCTCTCCTGAGAGTAACCTCCACGCTTCTTCCAGGGACGTGAAGGGATCTGGTGGTCACACTTCTTCACATCCTTCCAGTCAATCCTCTGTTAGCTCAACTTTTCGAGTTATGTGCTGCTACTAATTCCTGAGCCTTTTTCAGGGTCTCTGGGGTGATTCAGCTTGCCTTCTCCTCCTCCAGCCTCATTTGAGCTTACGGGCCTACTAAGGCACTTGACCATTCTTTGGCCTGCTTTCTATTAATTGCTTCCAGACTATCGTATTCACATGCAAGCTTTAGTTCTTTGTCCTTATGGGCTTTTACCTTGTTGAAAAAGTGCTTTAATGTTATTAAAGGAGAGAAAAAAGTTTTAGGAAAGAGAAAATGTATACACATGCGCACAATCTTCCTTTCTCCAGGAAGAACTTATTAATAAAATATCCAGTGATGGAATGCGTCGAATGGAGATTCAGTTCTAGGATCCAGCAGAAGGGACATCGTGAAGAATTTCAAATGTTAAAGAGCATTGCTGAACTGGATGGCAGATTAGACCAAGTACCATCCGTAATGGAAACTGCTTCTTAGTACCTGTTTTTCCCCTTTTTCTCAAAGTAAAAAAACCCCGGAGTTTTAGCTGGACAAATGGTTATCCACAATAAAGTCAACATTTCCCAGCTTCCTTTGCAGTGATATGTGACCACGTGACTAAGTTCCTGCCAAGTGACATATGCAACCTCCTGCTCATGCTGTTAAAAGGAAGGTATATGCCGCCTCCATCCTTTGCACTTGCCACGAGCTAGAGAGTGGAAGGAGAGTGAAGTATCTTACAACGTGTAAGTAAGACAACTAATTAGCAGATCAACAAGGAAGAAGAAGCCAAAGCTTTGACAACTTCATGGAGCAAAATCACTATACCAACTTGAGTTCTCATGCAAATGAAATTTCTGTCCACTTTAAGACAATTATATGTTGGGTCTCCGTCTATTAAATCATTTGAAACTATATCCTAACCATCACGAACTTTAAGATCCCTTTCAACTCTAAGAACCTATGAAAATATTAAGAAGATGCAGAAATTCCATTTTCAATAACATAATGAGAAGTCAAGGTAGACTAGGGTAGGAGACACCCAAAGAACTTATATTGAAAAGCTAAAAGGCAAAGTTTGTGATATGTAATATCCCTGCCTGCACCTTGCTATTCATCTTCGCCTAATAAATTAGTGGATAAAATCAATGTTCACCTATTCTGTGTTCACCCTCTTAAAATTCCACGTACAAATTCGGATACCGGAAGAAACATTTGGATATTCATGGTAAAATTTCATGAAGATAGGAAATCAGATACTCTGTCCCAACAGAGAAGAGGTCTCTGCTAAGAAAAAGAGTGATTGTAGGGGCAATGACTTGCCCCTAAGAAACTCATGCTTCCAAGAGGCACATGGCAATTTATTGTTAATATACCGATTATCGTAGTAGTATTTGCTATTGGCATTGTCTGGTGCCTATAACTCGGGCTTGGTATTAAATTGACCTGGGTTTGAAACTCAGCTCTACTTGGTAAGGTTGTGAGACTGGAAAAATTACCTAAACTCTGAGCACTTCAGCTACCCCAACTATAAAGTCGAGACAATAATACATCTTATAAAGCTTTACACTGGTGTATCTTTCCATTCTCTTTCTGTGAGATTTGTAGTTTCACCTCTAATAGGAAAATTGCTGGGTTACAGAGCATTTATTTAGTTTACCTGAAGTGCTGCTTCTCAATTTAAAACTATGTGACATTCATAAACATTCATTTTTTTCATCTGAGGAAAAACAAAACGTTGTGAAAGCACATTCTCCCTACATTTTCATGAACCATTATTGGTGCTACTTACTTGATTTAATTCCAGGCCAGTCAGCTTGTTCTATTCTGTGGTCTTCATACGCTATGTCCAAATAAGCAAATATGTAACGAATAATTTCTGCTCTCCCCCTCATGTTGAAATAAGTGAGTTTGTAGTTTGGCATGGTGCGATTCTGGAAAGAGAAAAAGGGAGGGATTGCTTTAACAGCCCTCTAGAGATGTCTCAGAATCTGCCTTTGGGGACTTTTTGGGAAAACTTTATGGTGTCTCTTGAGATAACTGGAGATAATAGAGGATATTTCAAAACCAAAATTATAAATCACTATCTAATAACATATGGGAAAACGATATAAATAAGATCATGTCTCTCCTTCTCTCTCTCCTGCTATGTGAGTTGGAACATTCCAGTGAAATAACGAAATGATTAAGAGGGTATTATTACACACAAACCTTCAGAGGATGGAGTAAAAAAACTTTCCATTTTAAGATGTTTTGCCCTGTTTTTAGTCACTTTACTGTGTGGTGTTTGACATTATGTCTGACTTGTTTGCTCTAGTGACACAGCTCAGAGGTTGTGAGGACAGCTGTGGAGGAACTGTCAGGGCAAGGCACATGCAAGAGGAATGTGAACCATGTCCCTGTTGACCCGTCACCCCCTCTCTCCCCTCACCGGTGGCCTTTCCCTCTAGGCATCAAAGGTTGGGGAAGGCTGGGGACAGTGGCTCACACCTGTAATCCTAGCACTCTGGGAGGCAGAGACAGGTGGATTGCTTGAGGTCAGGAGTTCGAGACCAGCCTGAGCAAGAGCGAGACCCCGTCTCTACTAAAAATAGAAATTAGCCAGGCATGGAGGCGCATGCCTGTAGTCCCAGCTACTCGGGAGGCTGAGGCAGGAGGATCGCTTGAGCCCAGGAGTTTGAGGTTGCTGTGAGCTAGGCTGATGCCACTGCATTCTACCCAGGGTGACAGAGTGAGACTCTGTCCCCCCAAAAAAAAGTCTTGGGGAAACCTTGCTGTGAGTCCTCTCTTCCTGCATCCATGCTGCTTGCTGGGTTTTACTGGGTTGCATGCACCACACAAACGCACCCCATCTAGGGACCTTTGCTGGGATGGGACAGTCTTCCTCCATTTCCTGTAGAGGAAGGAACTAAACTTATCTTACATTTCAGAAAGTTTGCTGATACCAGCTATATTAGTTAGGTCATTATAATTTCGTGAGTTTTTGGTGATTTATTTCATTTCGCTTTCATTGTTTATAAACAGTTAATGATTTTAAGTACTTATAGTAGAATGTATTGTAATGTTATTACAATGATCAGGCAACTGAGAAAGAAACATTTTCATTTGAAATTCAATTCTTCCACTTATCATAGCAAAACAGCAGGTGGGGAATAATAAAAATATAAATAAAAATGGAAAAAAAAGGAAAAACAATTCTTCCACTTAGTTGCTGGGCTAGTTAATAAAATCTCCCTGAATTTCAAAGCCCACTTTGTATAAAATAGGAATACTAATATGGATTTGGAGATCAATGAGGCAATTCATGTAAGGTACAGAGCGCAACGCTAAAACTCAATAATCATTAGTATTGGTAATAATAATTATTATTAATAGCATTGGTAACAATAACTTTGAACTCTTATTGTATAGTCAATAATAATAAATGCCGTGAAGACCACACACTAAAGATAAATAATAATTATAGTAACTAAATGAATAAAAACAGATAATGACAATTATTCATTTAAAGTGGTGATTTTATTTATTTATTTTTTTTTTTTGAGACAGAGTCTCACTCTGTTGCCTGGGCTAGCTCACAGCAACCTCAAACTCCTGGGCTCAGGCGATCCTCCTGCCTCAGCCTCCCGAGTAGCTGGGACTACAGGCATGCGCCACCATGCCCGGCTAATTTTTTCTATATATTTTTAGTTTCCCAGCTAATTTCTTTCCCTTTTTAGTAGAGACGGGAGTGTCACTCTCACTCAGGCTGGTCTCGAACTCCTGAGCTCAAACAATCCGCCCGCCTTGGCCTCCCAGAGTGCTGGATTACAGGCATGAGCCACCGCGCCCGGCCTAAAGCGTTGATTTTAAATCTTTTATTCTCTGTTAAGGCAGTCTTTCCAAGAATATTAATGGAATATTAGATAAAAAGAAAAGCTGAGCTCAAGCCTCAAAACAAAGTTCCATCAGAAATCACGTCACACAAAAGGTCAAACATATCATAAATCATAAAATTCTAGGTTGCCGAGTTCTGGCCTCAAGTTCATATATTCCTGGAGTCTACCCAGGGAGAGGATGATCTGGAAATAACTGTCCGATTGCCTATCTAGACTGTCCCAAGTTCAGCAAATGACAGTGACGGCAATTCTCAGCAAATCTATTTCTCTGGCCCTGGTTTCCACGTCCAGATGTTGTGGAGTGAAACTGGCTGTCCCTGTTAGAAACAGAGAGCCACCCCCAACCGTTCTGTGTCCTGCCTCACTTACATTTGCCAGTCCAGTCCCCCCAAGGGACATGTGGCACACACCAGACATATATAATGAATATGTGGGGAAATGTTCTCTCAAGAGAGAATTGACTAAACTAATAAAAATTCCACAATTTACAGCCCCAGATTTCTTTGGGGGAGAAACATACATAGAATGGAGCTCAAATTTGGAGGCCTAAATGAAGTGCCCATCAGAACAATGGAACTATTTTCCAAGTTACTTAGGAATGTCCAGCTTAGACATAAATGGTGGGAAAGATAAGAAAGCATGAAAATCATAAATAAAAACTGTAAAGTAAGTTCCTTCTGAAAAAAAAAAAAATATTTTATGTGATCATAATTAAGGGATCATTCTTATCTAGGAAATAGAAAACATAATTGTTATAATTTCTTGACATATTTGTTTTCAATCTCAAAAGAAAAAAGCCTACTGAGTGGAGAGTGTCATTTTCACTGCAGTTTGTGTTTGAAAAGCATTTTATATAAATTTTTTGACTTTTGTTGGCATAGTCAATGTTTCCATAGCACAAAAAATTATATATATTTTCCTTATAAACGTATGGGTTTAGATGCATATACATCCATTATGACCAGCATTCAAAATTCAACACACAGCTTTTTCTCATTTCAATACTACGTAAATATCAGGGTCCACTTCCTGAATTTTGTATGAAAACAAAAGGGTTGTTTGTGTTTTCATTTTGTTTTGTTTCTGAGACAGAGTCTCACTCTGTTGCCCTGGGTAGAGTGCAGTGGCGTCATGGTAGCTCACTGCAACCTCAAATTCCTGAGCTCACACGATCCTCCTGCCTCAGCCTCCTGAGTAGCTGGGACTACAGGCACACCACGACACCCGCCTAATTCTTCTATCTTTAGTAGAGACAGGGTCTCACTCTTGCTCAGGCTGATCTGGAACTCCTGAGCCCAAGCAATCCTCCCTCCTTGGCCTCCCAGAGTTCTTGGATTACAGGTGTGAACCACCATGCCTAGCCAAAAGGGGTTGTTTTTTGTTGTTGTTAATTTACAGAATCATGCTATTTTATATTGTACTCAAATAAAGAAGACATTTAAAACGTCTCAGCATAGGTTGGTAGCTATCTATATTTCTCTGTAAACGTATCTTTAAATCTAAGATTTGGCAGAGGTCCATGAACATCTGACAAATACTTATCTTTTAGAATATCCTTTCAACAGTTGTGACTCATTAATGAAACTGTGCTTGTACATGACATTCCTGTAGTTATTTGCAAAATTATATTTTCTGTGTATCCCAGGAATGAAAGATGTTACATCAAAACATCCATCTGTATAATAAACTCCATTAATAGATAAGAGAAAAACCATAAATCATACTATCATCTCAACAGATAATAAATGCTTACGAAAGCATTTTATAAAGTTATCATTCATTTGTGATCAAAACTGTTAGCAAAAAAGAAAACCCTCTTAACAAACTAGGAATAGAAGAAAACGTCCTTAACTGGATAAAAAGTCTCTACTACAAACGTAGAGCAGACATCCTACATAATGGAGAACCCATAGAAGCATATTCTTTAATGCCAGGAATAACGAGAATAACGCTGTTACTTCCACAGAATGGGACTGGACTATGGTTCTGAGACACTAGAGGAAAAATACGCATAATTAGATCCGAACTTTACATCATACCCAGAAATAGCGTCTGGGTTATTTGGCTATGATTTGACTATCCTGTCAGAAGGATTCCAGGATCAGTCTGGTCTCTTATTCCTTGTTGGGGTCCCTTTTTGAACTCTTCCTCTGTCACTCTGAAACCGCTTTCACAGATAAAGGGGTGCAAGGCAAGAACTGTGGTAAGGGCCTAGCTAGAAGTAATGATAATAATTAGTCACTGTCCCCCTGTTTGCTTCTCTATAATTCCCACTCTGGAGCCCCGCAGTTGGTGGTCAGAAAGATCCTTAGCTTTCTCCATAGATAACATCACCTTTTTGAAACCCAGGGGTATTTTCTGAGATATCTTCCAGGTCCCGCATTCCAGGGAAACAGCTGACCCACCCAGACCAGCGTCCCATACCAAGGGACCCAACTGGTCTTGTGACCCCCACCCAAGAACCTGGTCAGCAAAGAAGACAATTTCTACAACCCTATGGTTCCACCCTAAACCCAGCCAATGAGCAGACTCAATTGCCTACACCGCGCTGTCTTTAAAACCCTGTCTCCCAAATTCTCGGGGAGGCAGATTTAAGAAATTCCTCCCGTCTCCCCATTTAGCACTACGCGGAATTAAAAACTCTTTCCCTACTGTAAACCCTGCTGTCTCAGTGTATTGGCCTGCTCTTGGGCAGTGGGCAAATGACACTGGTTGGGTGGCAACAATTCTGTGTTAAGAATCTCACGTAGGAAAAACTGCATGTACTTTCTGAAATAATACAGAAACATAAAGTTAAAAAGTTGATCATGCTTGAAGATCTCTTTTACACCTATAATTAATCCCTAGCCTTGGACTTCAAAGAAAGTTACGTAAGGTTCTTGAGGCAGCAGATAGATAAAAAGCTCATTTAGAATCTCAAAGAACACATGAAAGAATGGATGATTAATAAATACCCTGGATAGAAACTTCCGCATATGCTAAACTTGTTAGGAAATAAAATATTTTACAGGGAAGTTAATAGTGATTTTGAAAAGTCCTATCTTGGATACTTCCTTTCTTTCTCCTGGGTTTGTAGCTCTTTGTACTGTATATAATGTTGACATATTTTAGCTGATTTACAACAAAAAATATAGGAGCATTCAATCCCAGAGGCAATTTTAATGTGATCATTGATAAAATTACAAACTTTCATAACAAAACCATTTAATTTTGACTAAGTTTATAGACAATTCTGTACATTGCTGTAAGAGCACAGTAAAAAATAGTCTCAAAAATTCTAGTTGCTGTCAAAGAAAGGTGACAAAAATCCAAACTCAACTCTCTGGCAAAACAGACTAATAGGAAATTACTATGCTAAACTTATTAATAAAGATTTCAGCAGAACTCTTTTTAGTTAAAAAGATAGAACTTTTGGAGTAATTCCGATAAATAGAAAACTTACAAATAAGGAATTAAGTATTAAGCATTCTACAATTCAATCCAATATGTTGGCCAACTTAAGCTCTTACTCTTAAATAAAAGACATCAGGAATTCAAACATACTTGGGAATTTCAGACATAGTTTTTTACATGCTTAGTATTGTGCAGTAGTCTAGGAGTTTGAAAAACAAAGATTACGTGTGAATTTGCTAGTAGCTCTTTGAGCTTTAGGCTGTCTTTGAGTTTACACTCTTAACTTGTCCAGTAATAAGCTTATATAAAATGTAGTGACATGGAGAATAATGTTTGCACTCCTATTGTGTAGATAGACTCTGTTGTTTTGAAATGCAAAAATCGGATTCAGACAGCAGTCATGTGAGATATTATTGTCCACATAGGAATTTCTTGCATATATTGACATTAAATAAAAGCACTTTATTTCCCCCTAACCGTTGGTGGTAAAGAATGCTGATTTCTCACATTTCACAGTGTCCCTGGACATTTCTAGGTCAGTTCTGGAAAAGTTGCCAGGTTGGAGTTAAACTGTAGGACCATAGAGAAATAGGAGAATTTTTGTTAACTGAGTAAGATACTGATTTCAACCACTGGCTGTTTAATTTTGAATTGGCAAGCTGGGATCTCTATTTTGTTATCAAATGCCAATTAAATATCATTTCAAATGGTTGCCTCACATTAAAGCCTAAGCAAGAGGAATAACTGAAATATCCTTTGGGAGCCGTGAGTTTAAATTCCTTGCCTGGGCTAAATCCCTACCTGTCTCTAAAACCAAATGATGATAGGATGCAATGCTTGGCAGAACATGGAGACATTTCAACAAAATGTGCCTTAAAATAATAGCAAATATTACAAATAACACTGGTAAACTTTTAAAAAAGAAGAATGAAAGAGGGAAAGTGAAGAACCATGAACTGTAATTCTTCACCTCATTACACATTGAAAAATCACTTGGGAAAATTCTAGAAGAACCTACAAACCCTGATGAAGACAGGATTTTGCCTCCAGTATTGACTCTATTTTCTATGTTAAAATCCACTTGAAGAGCTCTTTCAGAATCTCCTGTGTCTATATTTTCCTTAAAAATTACCATTTGGTTTCCACATGGTCATATACATGGAGAGGCTCTAAGCGAAACAAGGTCAGAGTGAGTCCAATGGTGAAAATAGGTCACAAGACTGTCACTCAGTCACAAACAGAATATGACAGTAATAAAAATAAAACCCTGAAGTTATGAGTAAAGAATATCTCATTTCTTATCTCTATAGAGTTCAATAATATCACTTACTTGTGGTGTGTCTCTGTGGAGTTTCTAGTGCCTTCTGTGCTGGGGTCTGTGGCTGCACTTGGGTTTATATGATGAGTAAGTGATGGTCACGAGCCAATGAGAGAAGAGACAACCACTTCCACCTAAACCCCTTCCTTCATCTCTTAGATGGAATATGCGTGCCAAAGAGTTCAAGCTGCAAAGACGTCTGCTTACTCCTGGCATTTTATAGGGCATCTGTGTATAAATAACCCAACACATTTACATGCAGGGTAAAGTCCAGGTCATAGAGGCTTACGTGATCCCATTGTTAGACATGTTCTTTTATTTTTAAGGTCTTACACCATAGGCTCCCAGAGAATGAAAAAAAGTGAGTGCAATTAAATTAGCTTTGCAGATACGCACGTGGCTTCCTTCCTTCCTTTAACAGGGTCTCCTCGGCAGACTCCACCTCAGACGGTCTCATCCTTTACCTGCTGTATGTTTCTTCTTCACAGCGGCTGACAATACCGTGTATTTTGTTTGTTTTTAGTCTCCCCCGGTAGAATGAAAACACCATACAAGCAGGCGCTTCACTGTTGAGTTTACTGTTTTCTCCTCGATACTAAGAGAAGTGCCAGGCACCTCATAGGCACTCACATATATTTGATGACTTGAATGGCCCTCATTTATATTTCCCCAGAATTCACATTTTTGCAAGATCTCTAAATTGGCCTTGCTGCTGGTATATTTCATTTATACTCCTTTCTCAGAGGAGCTGCCATATTGGTTAAGTAAACCCCACATTGGAAGATTCCAGTACATCTTGTTGATAATCCTTATACAAATTAGTACCAAATGCCTATGTGTCTTAAAAATTTATTTTTTCACTCCTTAGTGCAAGAAGTAATTCCAACTATAACAGTAGGACAGCTTAGTGAAGCGATCCAACAAAATACCTGCTTGTGCGTTACTAAGCCTGAGGATTATCCATGAAACATTTTAACAACAGGCCGGCTTTTGACTTCCAGAAAATTACACCCATAGGCAGCAATAGCAACCTATCAATCATGTAATATTTCTTATTTCTCAAGTGCTTTTAACTTTGAAAAATATGTCGACCTCCACTTATTATTATAGAAACATAATACAAGAAAATAAATATAAGTCTTAGCTTGTAAAAAGTTTGAGAAGACACAAGCGCAGCCCCTTATCCACCAAAAAAGATACTATGTATGTCAAAATCAAGAGCAAATGGAGTAGGGGTAAGAGCTATATGAAATTAACACAATGTAGTTTTTATCTTTCACTGAGTTTTAACTTACATTTTCAAAAAGATCTTTTTGTTCTCTCTCCAGTCATTTTTAATGCCTATTTTATGGATGAAGAAACGGGGATACAGGCAAATTAGATAAATTGCCCATGAATTTTTGATGGGACAAGCTAGCATTAAAGCCTAGGCCTTCTGAGGACGCATTTAATATTTCTCCCCTGCATAATGCTGCTGCCCTGTGTATAATAAGAGACTACTTCAGTTAAAAAAAAATCCAGGTATGTAAGAAATGGCACTTTTCTCATTTTCTGTAACCATTTTCTCCTTTACAACCTATTCTTGTGTCTGGAGGAAACAAAGTAACAAACCATGTATTAGGGGAGGAGCAGTCATCCGATCTTTGGTCACTGATCAACACAGGCTGTCTCCGGCAGCCACCCGTTGTCCTCGTGTGCCTGGCTTTCATGCCAGTAGCTCTCTGCTGCTCCTGTGGCATCCTCATTCTGCCAGCTTCTTGCCCAAATCTGCCAGTTTAATCACTTATAATGCTGCCTGAGATTCCGCCTGCCCCATACCCAACAAAGCCATCTCCTCTCTGTGGTCTTACCTCCTCTATGGCAGCACAGAAGGGTACCAGAGCTCCTCTGTTCTCAGGAACCAGAGATTCTCTTTGCTCATCCTAGCCCAGGTGGGGATGCTCAAAATCTCCCAGTCTTCTGCCAGCTGTGGCACTTTGGACAAGTAACTTAATCTCTCTGTGTCTCAGTTCCTTCATCTTTCGATGGAGGTTTATGCAACCGTAAATACTTATGTGTATCCAATCTCTGCCAGATCCTGTTCTAGACACTAGAGATACAGCAGTAAACAAAACCAGATGAAAACAAATCTCCATGGAGCATTCTAACAATAATTACTAATAACTCCCCCATAGGCTTTTATTATTTTTTTATTTTCGAGTGTGCTTTTAGTGTCTGTATTTTAACTTGTGCCACTTTTACGACACAGCCGTCCTTCCGTATCTGTGGGGGATCAGCCCCAGGACCTCCCTCAGATACCAACATTCAAGGATGTTCAAATCCTGATATAAAATGGCATCATATTCGCATGGAACCTAGGTACATCCTCCCATATACTTTTTTTTTTTTAAAGACAGGGTCTCACTCTGTCCCCGAGGCTGGAGGACAGTGGCAGGATCATAGCTCACTGCAGCCTTGAGCTTCTGGGCTCAAGGGATCCTCCTGTCTCAGCCTCCTGAGTAGCTGGGACTACAGTCATGAGGAACACGACTGTGTACTTTAAATCATATCTAGATTACTTATGAAACCTAACACAGTGTGAATGCTATGTAAATAGCTTTTATACTATATTGTTCAGGGAATAATGACAAGGAAAAAGAATCTGTACATGTTCAGAACAAATGCAATTTTTTCGATCCAGAGTTGGTTGAATCCACAGATGCATGAGTCACGGATACAGAGGACCAACTGTACGTGTCTTCTAGTTGTCAGGAAACATCAAAGGACATGTTCCAATAAAGGGCAAAAATGTTCGTTATTTTTTTAAATCCAAAAATTAGAGGCATATAGAGAGTAAAAACTGGATGGCTCATTCTTCATCCAGTTGCAGTTCCCAAAGATGACAATGGTCTGTTGTGTATTGGAATATTTTCAAGACTAAACAAATCATTCCATTTTTATCACAAATATACTGTTCACAAAATGATATATTATTCACAAAATGAACAATCCTATTCATATGGTTCCATAGCTTGCTTTTCTTGTTTTGCAATTTATTTTCTTATTGTTAATATTTCAAAATTTTACAGGGGTACAAACGTTTAGGTTATATACGTTGCCTTTCCACCGCCCAAGTCAGAGCTACAAGCGTGGCCCATCTCAGACCGTGCACAGTGCACCCATTAGGTGTGAATGTACCCGTCCCCTCCTCTCCCCTCCCTCACGGGCTTTTAGAGGATGAAATGAGTACATGGGTATGTGTGATAATAGGTGCCAAATGCATAGTTAGAGATCCATGAGTTGAAAGTGATTATTACTATTATTAGCAGTTCATCTGAAGGGAGGATCATTTCCCTTCGACAGTCTATGCTTAAGCATTCTTTCCTTTGCTGTGGTTGGGCTTTGGAACTAAAAAACAGGAAGAGAAGTGGTTGTCAAGCAACTTTTATTTTTCACTCTGCTTTATGTTTCATCCTCTCCTGAGCCAATGAGCACAGAGCCAAGTATATCTGCTTGAACAGGAAGAAGGAAAAGGGGGAAACGCAAGGCGAAAACCCTTCATGGGCTGTTACCCCCCAATACCCTCCTCGCCAACACAAGTCATATGCCCTTTGTGAGCTTTCTGCACATCCAGATTGCCCTGTATGAGAAATAACTGGGAATAAATGTGGCAATTTGTATGATAATGTCCACACAGTAATTTGAAGGGCTGTTATCATTTAATGACTCTGTTTGCGTTTTCTCCAACAGTTTTCTAATCGGAAAACTAATCCTGTGGCATTCCTATCTGCTGTTCAAAATCCCACGGTAGGTCATAGTCCAATTTTATTCTCGTTTTATTTTCCTATTTGTGTAGTTATGTGGTCGTACAATATAGTGATTAAGAGTTTCAGTCTGGAATCATGACTACACAGAGGAATCTCAACCACTGTGAGTTCTGGAACTTTAGGCCGATCCTGACCCTCTCTTAGCACCAGTTTCCTTGTCTATGATAAAAAACATGATGATAACAAGCATTCTTCCTTCTCAGAGTTGAAAGGATTATATGAGGTTGTGCATTTCAATCACCGAGGGCATCGCTTAGCAAGTAATAACTGCTTGGTAAGTATCAGTGGTTATTACATATCTCTTTCATAACGGAAAAACAGATAGAACTTTTAAAAAAACAGCCCACATACTAGTTCCTTTTTATTTATTTTGGTAAAGGAGAAGTGTTCGAACAAACACGTTTCTCCTTTTCTGGCTTCTTTGTTGGCAGGGAAGGAAGGATGTTTCCAGGAGAAGCCCACACAACTTCCCTTACTTGGCTTCAAGGATGTTTTGCTTTATCTTGGTATATTTTATTTAATAAAACAGTTTCTTTTTTACAGCCGGTTATTTAGGAAAACTCAAAACATGCATAACTAAAGTAGTTAAACCTGGGGTTGAGAAGGCAGGAAAGGAAGACCATGTCTCTCTTGCAGCTTCTAACCTATTTGGGTCA
>NW_012148174.1:9966943-9969293 GCF_000956105.1 Propithecus coquereli
GGCGCCGCGGCGGCGGGGAGGGGCCGAGCCTGCGCGGACCGCCGAGGGAGGGAACCCACGGGCCGCCTGTCCGGGGGGGGGGCGGGGGAGGCCTGCGCGGGAGGCGGCCGCAGCAATGGCGGGCTCGGCCGGGCCCAGCGGCGCGGCGCCCTGCGACTGCGACGGCGACCGTCGCGCGGACGGCTCCGGGGAGAGGCTGACGGCGGTGCCCCAGGGGCTCAGCGCTGTGAGTGCGGGCTCGCGGGGGGCGGGGGGCTCGCGGGGGCGGAGCCAGCGGCCAGCCCCACCCGCACCCCGCCTCCGGCGACCCAGAGAGGCGGGCGACGCGGGTCACCTGTGGCGGGGAGGGGGGCGGGCTTCTCACACTTTGTCAGTTTGGGTCCCAGCAGCGACTTCGCCCGGACTTGATGGGCCCAGTAACCTCCCACCCCCGGACTCCGAATGCATCTGGGGCCGAGGAGGAGGGAAGCATCTGGAAACGCTTGCCTCTGGCAGCCCTTTCACGCGACCTTCCCTTTTCCCTCCTCCCGTGCTCAGCTGGCGGGAGTGTGGCCCCTGGCAGGGGCGAGGGCGCCGAGAGCGTGGCCCGAGCCCGCAGACCCGCGTTTCCCGGGGCGGCCCCTGGCTCCTGCTCCTCCTCGGGAGGAGACGAAGCACGTGTACCGCGCTCAGGGCCACTGTCCTCCCAGCGCGGCCCCGTCCGGGCGGCGCGACAGGGCCCCGCGGCCCCGTTCAACTCTGCACCCGCCACAAACGCCCAGGGCTCTGGAGCACGCAGGAGAAAAAAAAAAAAAAAAAAACAAGGGAGAATCACAGGCTTCTCGCTGAAAATACTCTGACCCAACAAGGCCTTTTTAAGAAGGAATGCTGACCCGAGCGAGGTGCAGGCTGTCGGAAGAGAAGCGGAGTTCCAGAACATTCGCTCAAACCCAGTGCACAACGTGGGCAGCGGTGTTCTGCTGTGCCTCAATCGACCGGCAGAACTTTTGGGCTGCTTGAGGTCTGGAGAGTCATGCAAACTTTTTTTTTTTTTTTTTGAGACAGAGTCTCACTCTTGTCACCCGGGCTAGAGTGCCGTGGCGTCATCCTAGCTCACAGCAACCTCGAACTCCTGGGCTCAAGTGATGCGTCTGCCTCAGCCTCCCGAGTAGCTGGGACTACAGGCACACGCCACCATGCCCAGCTAATTTTTTCTATATATTTTTAGTTGTCCGGCTAATTTCTTTCTATTTTTGGTAGAGACGGGGTCTCGCTCTTGCTCAGGCTGGTCTCGAACTCCTGAGCTCAAAGGATCCTCCCGCCTCGGCCTCCCAGAGAGCTAGGATTACAGGCGTGAGCCACCGCGCCCGGCCACACAAACGTTTCTGACTTCTAAAATCTCCCTCTAATGGGGACCTGAGAGCTTTAGACATTCCCTTGAGAAAAGGAGAGGAATGTGAAATGGGCGTTGGAGGTGGCGTTGGCAAATGCCACTGGTAGAGGAAGAATAGGGTCATCGGGGGCATGGCTTGCGTGCTCTTGTTCTTGTGTTGTGTGGCCAGTTAAATGATTAAATCAGGAGCAGCGAAAGAACTGTTTGAGAGAGGAAGGGATTCTAAGGGGCCCTTGGGTAGAGGGAATTTCCTCTTCCCTTCCAGCTCCTCAAAGGGACCTCTTAGAAATAGACAGTTTTCGTCCTGTGAAGAAATCCTTTTTATCATGCAGGCCAGAGCACTGGTGGATTTCCAGGCGGGTGGTAGCAAGGTGCTCCGCCTGCCCTCCCAGGATGGACTTTTAGTGAGCATTGAGGCTTGCATGTCTTGGACCCTGTTTCATTTGTCCTCCTCCAGCACCCACTCCCTTATCTGAGGTTAGTTTTGTATTTGAAGTCATTTGTCTTCAGCCCAGTGAGGTTTCACTTTTCACCAAAAAGTTAACTTTGCGGTCAAGAGCAGTTGTTCGCAGTTACGTTAAGTGGGAACGTTCGAATAGGAGTAGGTTGAGGGAGGAAAAGAAGACCTGGATAGAAGAGATGGGGCTATTTTTTTTCCCCCCAAATTCTCTAGAAACTTTTAGGGTATTCATGGAAAAAGAAGGATGCCTTTATGTCAACCTGTTTCAAGACTTTGCATATAATAGTCAAAATTTGTTTTGATTAGTTGTAAAGACCTTGTTTAGTAGATTCCTTGAGGTTTTTTTTTTTTTTTTTTGAGACAGAGTCTCACTCTCTTGCCTAGGGCGAGTGCCGTGGCGTCAGCCTAGCTCACAGCAACCTCTAACTCCTGGGCTCAAGCGATCCTCCTGCCTCAGCCTCCCAAGTAGCTGGGACTACAGGCATTGAAGGGCTGTTATCATTTAATGACTCTGTTTG
>NW_012148174.1:9970819-9972056 GCF_000956105.1 Propithecus coquereli
CTGGGACTACCGGTGTGAGCCACCACACTCAGCTTACTTGAAGTTTTAAAAATTGCTTTCTCTTTTTTCTTATTCATATCTAGTTGAAATCCCATTGTTTAAATTTCCAAACCTGCTCTTTCAAAGCAGCTGCTTAAACGTCACATACAGACAACACATGTTCATCTCATCTCCCCCCACACTGCCCAAGCCCCACTAAAAAATCAGTAAAAGTATGCAAAAGGTATAGTCAACAAATACAAAGAGAAAGGGTATGAGAGTATATAGGAAACATTTCAAAAAAAAAATTTGTCCAACAGGAAGCAAGTGGAGGGGTGGCAGTTGATTGAACAATGTAGTCAGAGTTAGGACCTAAGTTTTCCTACAGGTGGGGAGGACACAGACTGAGGAGAAACTATCCCGAGCACCATGAAGGATGCTGGACCACAAAAACCACAGAAGTGAATTTGAGATTTGGGCCCAAAAACAAGGGGATTAGTTAAAAGCCAGCATAGAGAGCACTGGACTCTGGCCGCCCTACCCTTTCTCAACCCTCTTTGCCCACCAACCAACCCCTTAGTTGGTTGAAAAAACTGAAAAAAAAAAGGAATCGTGCAATCCAGTACTTTGGGGTGCCGAGGCAGGATGATTGCTTGAGACCAGCCTGGGCAACATAGTGAGACCCCATCTCTACAAAAATTAGCCAAGCATGGTGGCACACACCTGTAGTCCCAGCTACTCAGGAAGCTGAGGCAGGAGGATCGTTTGAGCCCAGGAATTTGAGGTGGCCATGAGCTATGATGACACCACTGCACTCTAGCCTGGGTGACAGAGTGAGACCCTGTCTCAAGGAAAAGGGAAAAGAAAAAAAAAACAGAAAAGGAATGAGAGAATTTTGGGGAAACAGAGACACTGCAGGCTAGGGGATATAAAATTGAGGCATCAGTCATCCATGTCATTTAAAAAACAGTGACTGATGCTGTCACTGTCTGTCAGACAAATATCCCATCAGACTCCCTTCCAAAGCTCGCTATTGAACGCATTCATCTTCGGGTCAGAGAAGACAGAGTATAAGGAACCACAGACGATCTGAGAGGACTTCTGTGGTCTCTGTCAACTCTGGGATTTTTATAGATGTCTCCTCTTGCTGAATCCAGTTCATTTTTTCTTTGAAAACAACTTTTCCAAAAAAAAAAGACAAATTCATCACAATGACAATTGCAATAGGAATGGCAATTATTTTCATAATGAGAAAGTA
>NW_012148174.1:9972106-9974395 GCF_000956105.1 Propithecus coquereli
CCCCTGCCATTTGTCCCCACCGAGCCCTGAGCTACAGTCCCCAGTTTTGCTCAATATTACACAGCAAGTAAGGGGCAAAGTTAATACACAAAGCTAGTTCTTAAGACTCCAGGACTTTAATATTTCCTTCAGTTGCTTGTGTCCTGTTGGGCTTTTAATGGTTGTAGTTGTCTCAAAGAATGGAGAGTCCGTGACCTTCTCTTTTCTTCTCCCTGTGTCCCACGCTCTTACTCTCAGGAGGTGCTTGGGAGTGTCTGTTCTAAGTCACTCCCCCAGGCCGCATTCTTTATTTTCAGTTTCCCCTGTCTTAATGTTCCCAAAGAGAGCATCAGGACAGGCACTCTTGTCAACGGCAGCGACATTCTCCCATTGGTTAGCACAGCAGTGATAACGAGGGGACACTCCCTCCTGTCGCTTGGAGGTAGCGGGCAGCAGCAACAAGAAAGCCACGTCAGGAGAACCAGACCAGACTTGTTCTTACACACATGTGAGACACCCTTTGGGGGTGTCCATAAAAGCTGCAGGAAGCTTCGAGGAAAGGGAGGCTAATAACCATTAGTCAGGAAGGGGAGGCATGGAGCTTATTTAATTTGGGAAATTAATCTCGATGCGATTTCATTTGTACCCTCAGGCTGCTATAAACAAGGGATGTGCATCCATGTGGGGGGCAGGGTTGAGAGGGGGATATTCTTTCAGTCTAGAAGTATTTCTTGAGTGCCTTGTATTTGCCTGGCACTATTTCAGCAATCGGTGGGGAACAAACAAGACAGGCAAGGCTCCTTCTCCCACGGGTTACACACCTGAGGAGTCCTTATGAAGTAGGAATGACCTGGAACTTTGTTTTCCTTGATATTCCAGAGCTCCGTGGGCATTACGTTCCATATCAGTTAGAGATCCTCAGTCTCTAATTTCCAACCGGCTTCTAAATTAGATCCAGAATGCAGGTAATCTCACCAACCCTGTAATCAACTCAGTAAGATTAGAACGACTGTCCCAAGCTAGACTCAGAGCATAATGCCTTCCTCCAAACTCAAGAAGTCATGCATTAGTTCTATTAGTTCTATTCTGTACATAATATTTGAAGGCCAGTGGTCTTGAAATGAAATGTGGTTATCTAGCTTGGTTAGAGAGATTAAGACTGAATTTTTAGCCTCAAACCATTGTTGTTGTTTTTTTTCTCAGTTCTTTCAGATGTACCTTTAAAAAATAGAACCATGATGATAATTGATCCAAAAATTACTTTGAGAAAGTGGAATGATGATCATTCACGTGTGTAAGTACTGGCACTATTTTTGAATTCTTACACTGTTTTGCGCTGAATGGAAATATAATCCAAGGTAACCTTCTCCTCAGCAGGACTGCCTCGAGTATGATTCTCAGTAGAGCTATTTTCTAGTGATCCCAAGCAGAGAATTAAAAGACATAAATAGCAAAACATCCATTTTCAACAAATTGAACTCATGTGGTAAACTCAGATACACATTCTCTTGAGGAGCTGTGAGGTAATCCGAAGTTTCTTTAAAAAGACATTTACAGGGAATGAATCGGAAAAAAGTCAAACCTGTAAATATTCTAAAACTGCTCATCCTTTGGGATGATGAAAAAGTTCTGGTGATGGATAGTGGTGGTAATTACACAACGGTGAATTAATGCCGCTGAGCTTTACACTTAAAAATGGCTAAAATAGTAAATTTTATGTCGTGTATTTTAGCACAATAAAAATATTTGAAAAAACCCTATTCATCCTGAATTAAGCCAAAACTTAAAAATATTCTCCAAATCGTGCTTGAATTTTCATCACATGTTATTTGGTTTGATTGAGCCTTGAGTGACGACCACACCAATGGTTCTTAAGTCCCTGCCAAAATCTTTCTGCATGCATTTGGCTTTGGTTTTAAAGGAGAACATTTATTGGATACAGAAAATATAACTCATGTCCTTACTGATTCACTGACATAAATAAATAAGTAAATATACTGTCCAAATCGAGCTCAGTTTTGAATTAAAACTCCTATCCCTAGCTCTAAGAAAATGCCTATGGCCTTTCTAGCATATGTGTTCAATACTTGTATTTGTATTTGCCAAACAATTGTTCCCCTAGAGATGCCATTTGACTGCTTTTAATTGAAACATATTGGACTGTTTTATATGATGGCCAAACCTTGCAAAAATGTTTGTATGGAAAACTGGTTAGTAGTTCGGTGTCCATCTTGAAGCCAAGATACGTGCACAGCTCAAGCGATGTTCCGTTCTGTTCCATTGGGTTCAATGGTCCATACAGAGTTAATG
>NW_012148174.1:9974445-9977442 GCF_000956105.1 Propithecus coquereli
TTTTTCTCTGTACCTAGTGTGCTCTGGACTTGTTATCTCCCTGATAAAAGTTTTGCCTTGGTTCAGAGTTGGGCTAAACCTCCTTCATATGATTTCGATTCATATAAATATTAGCTGAACATTTTTATATTCTTTGCTAACCTTTGTCAGGTAGCCCAAATAGCCATTTGCATGTTGATATTTTGATTCTAACTTCCTGTTTTCTTTCTATGTCATGGTCAGATGGAGTCGTCCTTCAGGACACTTGGCTGAGGGGGAGTGGTGGGGAATAGGATAGAAATGGATGAATTTGTGGAACGATCTGGAAGAAAAAAACCTTACAGTATGTTTTTTTGGTCCATCTGCCATGCCCAGCATTTTTAGGCAGATTAAATAAAATGAAAAGTGTATCAAGAACAGCATTAAAGAGGGAGAAAAGTCTGAACGGCAAAATGCTTTTTGAGGATACTGTATCAATGGAGGAAGGGTCCTCTGGTCATCTCCTTATGGCTAAGAGGGCTGGGAGTGAGTTCTTGAACATGTTCCAGCCTCAGTAGCCTGTTAGCGCCATTTCCAGCCACGCCACTGAGACAGCCCAGTGGGGAAGACCCTCAAAATCCTGAGCTTGGACTCGCCATCCCAGTTCACTCCTTCCTGGAAACCATCTGAAAATGGTCTGCATCAACTATGCTGCACGTTTTTTTCCTTCTATTCCACTTTCTTAATATCTGCTGAACAAACTCCCGACAAAGTCTGCTAGGTGCTAAGGTTTATAATCTACATGTAAAATACTGTAAAATTCAACCATTTTAAAGGTCCACAGTGAAACCTGGAAAGTACGTTACAGTGAATCGCCTGATAACCTTTATCTTTTCATTTTCTCCTGCTATATCTTTCTTTTTCTATCTCATTTTCTCCTTCCTGGAGAGATGTTTTTAATGTTTCACGGTAAAAACCCATTTTAGTTCTGTTGTTTTTTTTTTTTTTTTTAAACCGGTGCCATGTTACATTTTAGTTCTGAAAAGAAATTTGTTATGTTGGTAGCAAATTGGTTACTTTATTGGTAAGTTGAGTTTACTACGTACTGTCAAATTTGTGATACGCCACAGGTAAAATGATCAAAGTAGTTTTGCCATGTATATAATGGTGATCTTTGGGCAAAAGCAAGAGAACAAAGAATTTTCTTCTATTCGTTTGGCCATTTTTTTCTTTTTGTCCATAAGAAATATCTTTGTACATAGATCTTTGCATAGGGTAAATCATTGTTTTTGTAAATTCCTAGAAGGAGAATTGCTGAGTAATTGGTTACGTGCATTTGAAATGATAATACCTATTGCCAGGATGATATCCAGAAAGAGTACACAAATTATTCTCTAGCCAGTATGAGTTAATGTTAATCATTTTATTATTTTCCAATCTCATGAGTGAAACTATCTCATACAGTTTGAATTAGCATATCTTAGATTACGGATAAGATTGAACATCCTATATTTCTTTATTATTTACATTTATACTTTTGTGCATTTCCTGCTAATCCCCTTGAAGTATTTTTCTATTGGGGAATTTCATCTTTTTTTCTTATTGATTTGCAAAAATCTTCTTATAGATATTATAGGTATGTTGTAGATTAGCTGTATATTAGATATCTTTCCCCATCCTTGCTATCGATTCCCAGTAAGCAGAATATTTTCTCATCATTTGGCAGAAGACGTGGCCATGTGACTTGCTGTGCCCACAGTAATACCAGATGTGATACCCCAGAGGCTATAAATGTGCTTGCACAGTTTGGTTGGATTTCCTCTTCTACTCCTGCGATCTGCCATAAGAAGGACATACTTGTAAGAAGCGAACCCACCTGCCCTCTAGACATGTAGATGAGGATCCTAAAATGTTTACTGTTAGAAGCCACCGAGAATTCGTTATTCAGCCTTACAGCAGCAAAACAATGCCGGGAGGTCTTCCTCTAAACGTCATAAATATCAATGTGCCCTTGTCAACTAATTACAAGAAGAGAAGACATTTTAAAATAAAAGGAAGAAAGAAGAAAATGTAGAAAACATACTGCTCTTTTTCAAGGAAAGAGGTGCACTAGGACCACTTTCTTTGAACTAGAAGATTCATCCGTCAAGTACAATATGGCCCAGTGCCTAGGGACTGTGATACTTTCAAGGGCCCATAAAAATAGTTTTATTTCTTTTAAAATCAGATTTAAAAAAAAATCTTCCTAGTTCAAAGCAAATGTTGTATAGATAATATGAATATATTCATCTTTATATCAACGCCATTATAAAATATAATTTAAAATTTTTTGTACAGAGGAAGGGGTCTCCCTCGACAAAAGGACCAATAAAGTACAATAAAGACTCCCTCTAGAGCTAAAGATCACTCCTCTGCAGCCACTTGGCAATGAATGGGGGTTATGTTCTTAGGGTGCTTCCTCATTCTTCCTTCTGTGTCTTTACTTGAAGAAATGCTTTTCTTTTATGCCGTATCTTCTTTTCTGTTGGTGGTGGTGGTGGTGGTTAAGGAAACGTGGTTTACGCAAGTGCCTCAGCCTGAGAAGATGGCAGACGATCATCTCGGAGACCATCACATCTTGTTCTGCTTCCAAATGGAAGGGGTGAAGGAGGTCTAGAGCAGAAGGCAAGCTTCGTGCAAGTCATCATGACTTGTTCGATGGTTATCAGCAAACAGTAGGCCATCTGGTGGATCTGGTCAACAGCTGTCTGCGTTGGCCTGTTCCGGACTCTTGATCTGTTTCTCCTCAAGGTCGTTTTCTAATCTCGTGCCGTGTGACTGTGTAAGCAAGTAGCTAACAGAACAAGCCAGAAGCATGCAGGAAGCAAAATGACTTCCCTTTAGCTAGCCTAGCGACATAGTATGAATGCCCCTTGGGGGGGCTGATACCCTCCCTCTCCCCCTCCCCCTGCCATTTGTCCCCACCGAGCCCTGAGCTACAGTCCCCAGTTTTGCTCAATATTACACAGCAAGTAAGGGGCAAAGTTAATACACAAAGCT
>NW_012148174.1:9979242-9983982 GCF_000956105.1 Propithecus coquereli
AGACTTTTTAAAATTTAAATGTGTGTTTAACGCTGATCTGCATAAAGTGATTACTGTTCAACTAAATTCCAAAACCTTGTTGCAAAAGTAACGTTTCAATTCCCGGCCAATGATGCTTATGTTAAGGGTTTTGGTTTTCTTCAAAGAGAAATCTCATATTCTTCTCCAGTGTTAGCGTATATATAAGTGGCAGACTATGTAGAATATGTAAAATAATAACACCATTAATGATGATTCTAGTTAATATTTCAACTAGTTATTGAATAATCTCTAATGAAAAAGACCAATTCTTCAGAACATAATGTTTGGCTTTTTTCTTTTGGGATACAGTAGCCCCATTTTATAAGTTTCTGTCCTTTCTTTTCTTTTTTTTTCCTTTTTTTTTTTTTTTGAGACAGAGTCTTGTTCTGTCACCTCAGCTAGAGTGCCGTGGCATCATCATAGTTCACTGCAACCTCAAACTCCTGGGCTCAAGCCATCCTCCTGCCTCAGCCTCCCGAGTAGCTGGACTACAGGTATGCACCACCACGACCGGCTAATTTTTCTGTTTTAGTAGAAACGGTGTCTTGCTCTTGCTCAGGCTGGTTTGGAACTCCTGAGCTCAAGCGATCCTCCCACCTCAGCCTCCCAGAGTGTTAGGATCACAGGCGTGAGCCATCACGCCCAGCCCCTTTATTTTCTCTTACGAACACTCTTAGTTAACGTAACTTACTGGCACCAGGCTTGTTCTAAACACTTCGTATTAATATATTTAATTCTCAAACAACACTAGGAGGTATGCATGATTGTTGCTACTATTATTATTGTTCCTGTTTGGTAAGCAAGGAAACTAAGGCTCGGAACTTGCCCACATTTAAAGAGCTAATAAGTAGAAGAACTTGGATTTGAACCCAGGCAGTCTGTCTTTAAAAGTGTTGCTCTTTATCCCTAAACTATCATACAGGCGCATCCTCATAAATTTCCCACCTATATCCAGCTTCCTCTCTTGGCATTTGCCTCTTAGAACCCTGTGTTCCTACATTCTGAAGCCCTTGGTTGTTTTGGTTTGTTTTGTTTTGTTGGCCTTTACAATACTTATTTTTGTTACCGAAAAAGTAACAAGTCTTTAGACTGAAGCAGGATCCGCACTTTTCAGCGTCCTCTTCAGAGTCACTTGATTCCTCAGCTCAGAATGGAGACAGGTTCTGGCAGACAAATCTGTTTGGCCCCAGGAAACTGAATATTTCCAAGGAGTAGGCAGGAGAATTTTGAAATAAGCATGATTTTAAGAATTACTTCCCCAGTATGTCACCACTTTTAAGAGACTGGAGCACTTTTCACCATCATTTAAACGTGATTTGTGTCATCATCTCTTAGCAAGAAAGGGTTTTGTGTCAGGCCAATCTATGCTGAGGCCCTGCTAACTGGGTATTTCACCATTATTGGAGGAATCATTTGTTGGAACCATTTTTCGTTAGAGGTGGAAACTGCAGGTCCTGTGTCCGTCTTGTTTTTGAGTTCAGGACCCTCAGAGATGGATGAGAGGTGCACCTTTTCGTGAGAGGAGAAAAGTGGGGATCCTGTTTCAGTCTAAAGACTGTTCAGACCCTGTTCTTGTCTTTTCACAGTTTACGGGGAGGCGAAGAACACGTGAAGGGTCGAGAGAAGGGAATAATTTTAGATTCAAGTGTATCTTGTGTCCAGAGCATGGTGAGGTCGGCAGCTGTTTCTGGGAAATATAATTCTATGCAGTGCTCTACAGTTACATTCTCCATGCTCTTAAAAAATAATTTGCATAAGCAATGAATTGCTAACTTGCTCAGAAGTTTCCTTTGGAATTTGACTCTGATAAATAGCCTGCTCATTGGTGAGTTTACCCAAACCATTATCTCAAGAATAGTAACAGTAGCTAACATTTATTGACTAAGACATGTCAGAGAATTTTTTAAATATTTCCAATGTATTTTCTCATATACTCCCCCCAACCAGCCCATGAAGTTTATACTATTATAATTTCTATTTTACAAATGAGAGAATGAAAGCACAGAAACAATACGTAACTTGCCCAAGGTCACCAGGTAGAAAATGGCGGACCTGGAATTCAGACCTGCAGATTTATTTGAGACCCTGTATCTCCTTAGAGAAAAAATAAGAAGAATAAGTGTTGCTAGGAAAGATAATAAAATGCTACTTTTTCATCATCGGTTTTGTATTAATTTTGAATTTTGTTATTTTGCTCTTCTTTAAAATTAGTGTGGAGTTAATTTTTTCAGAAGGTCATTATTGTTTTGGCTGAATAAGCATTGCAGACCTCTTCTTTTTACACATGTGAACTGAATTTGGTGAGGTCCGTATTCTCCTCAGGTGTTAATGGAGACTGGAAAATATCTCTCTAATAAAAAAAGACCTTTACAAAGATACTTAATTTTTTGAAATAAAGAATTGGTTAGAATATATTTATTGTATAATTCTTTTGGCTGACAGAAATACTGTAATGAAGAAAGTTACAACCCATTAAAAGAAAATTGTCAAGCACTTACTCATGTGTGTCAGGAACTATGCTAGGCTCTAAAGATAAAAATATAAATAAGATATGGTTTCTGCCTATATGTTAGAAGGAAATTAGATTAAAACATTGATTTCCGGTTCCCAAGAAAGAACACCAACCCACAAAACGTGCAAAGGGCATAACTCATAGTGGGTGAAATTGGGGATGGGGGAGTGGGGAGATCATTTATTTGCATTACTGTTCTTAACAAATATATTAAGGTATGGGCCAGGCATGATGGCTCATACTTGTAATCCCAACACTTTGGGAGGCTGAGACAGGAGGATCACTTGAGGCCAGGAGGTTAAGACCAGCCTGGTCAACATAGTGAGACTCTGTCTCTACAAAAAATTAAAAAATTAGCTGGGAGTGGTGGTGCGAGCCTGTAGTCCCAGCTACTCAGGAGGCTGAGGCAGGAGGATCCCTTGAGCCCAGGAGTTCAACACTACAGCGAGCTATGATTATGCCACTACGTTCACTCCGGCCTGGGCGACAGAGTGAGAACCGATCTCAAAAAGAAAAAAAAGGAAAAGAAGAAAAGACCAAAAAAGGTAAACAATAATCACTTAGTTTGGTTTCCAAAGAGCCATTATTAGACCTTTGGAAGTATCCTTTTATAACTGATTTCCTCAGTAGCCCTGTGTTTTACTTTATGCCTACATTTTTTTTGTAAAACAAACACTCAGTCTTTAATTTGGAATTATTTAATTGATCGAGAATGACATTTTTTGTGCCAAGGAGTAAAATTCCTTCTTGATTTCCTTGGTTGTGTTTGCTTTTGTTCATTTTCAGCCTACTCAAATATTTAATGACTAACCAAGAATGTGACCACCCTCATTGTTACCATTTAAACAAGCTTGGTCAAGCAGAGACCCCTTTACTGGCCCTTTTATCTTTTCAAAAAAATCAATTTGAGACTCATTTCCTTTGAGTATGTTTATTTTCTCTTATCTCGCCAACTCTAACTCTTCTATCAATTATAACTTTTATTCCAGAGAAAAGACAGAAATCCTTCACGACATACTCAGTCTTGACCCTGTTGGTGATGAAAGCAGCGCAACCTTGCTTTTCTTGTGGGTTGCTCTGAAAAAAACAACACAATAATGTAGAAGAAAGTCCAGGATTTTAATGTTGAATCTGTATTTATTTCCCTGTTGTGTTGTGAGGACAATTATGGTAAATTTGTCCTAATCTCCTGACTTTTATCTTTTCAAAAGAAATAAATAGTAATAGTAAATTTTGTGAATGAATATGAAGCATACCATACCGAAACAAGCCCCCAAAAACCCACTAAATTTTCTGCTAGAAGTTTCATTCTCTGAGTCCCAACCACAGAACACTGGCTACAGCAATTATAATCTCAAAATGCAATTAATTTCAATTAATTATAATGTGCTATGTTCCAAGTCTGCTGATAATAATTTTCTTTATTTTTTTTAATTTTTAATTTCTTTCCATCTTTTTTTTTTTTTTTTAAAGATGAGGGTCTTGCTATGTTGTCTAGGCTGGTCTTGAACTCCTGGCCTCAAGCAATCCTCCATTAGAGACCATTAGAGGCTAATCTTCCTGCCTCCAGTCTTGTTCCTTTGTATTCATCTTGAGTTTTACAATTCAATTAATCTTTATAAATAGCAACATAATTATGTTATTCTTTGGTTCTAAATCTTCAATAGCTCTTTATTGTCTACAGAAAAGTAATCCAATAGATTACAGCAGAGGTCTCCAAGCCTTTCTTAAAAAGCAGCTATGCCTAAACAGTAAAAAAAAAAAAAAACAAAAAAACAAAAAACTAAGCAGGCAAATATGTATTTCCTCTTTGTATAATCATGTAGATCTAATATCTTAAAGAATAATTATCTCATGCCAGAGCTTATTGCTAATGATAGTAATTAAATTCACGTCTCAGATGGCCTTCTCGATTGTTTGACTAATTTTATTAGACTGCCTCCTTTCATATTCAATTAAATTATCATTTGTTTTTTACCTCCTAACATAGCTGGTCAAGACGGACAGGAGAAAAGTCAGCTTTGGAATTTCCTTGTTGTCTGTGCTTGCAATTTAATATTCTCTATTTATGGTTCCTTTGCAGGGATCTTTTCTTGGATTGCCCATCATTTATAATTGTTTAAAATATATTGTATAATCCATCAATTCACATAAGCAGGCATACAATGTACAGCATGCAAAGACTTTAAGGTCGAATAAGATATCCA
>NW_012148174.1:9985207-9990177 GCF_000956105.1 Propithecus coquereli
ATCACCTGAAAATACAGATCAACTGAGTTCTCGACTGCAATGATAGAAGTCAGATGATAGTGAAATGGTGTCTAGATGCTCTCAATCAGGTACGGACTCGATCTTCAAGCAGCATTTGGAAATAGGGAGGAGTGTCTTCATCGTCACAATCACTGGAGTGTGACTGGCTGCTTACACTTCTTTGTGCCTCTTATCATTGGGGGGGTGATAACATTTATCTCATAAGATTTTTGTGAAAATGACATGAATTAAATATATAGAAAGCATTCGTAAAAGCACTGGGTACATAGAAAGCGCAACGCAAGTGTTACTATTATGGTACCCTGGAGCTAACATCTTATTATGAAAAGGGAAGTTAAGACAAAGAATTGTCTGACCCAGATTTCTAAGAAAACCCCCCATTGAAAAATACTGGAAACTATAGAACTTCTTATACTACTTCCACTATTTTTCAACATCTCACTCTGTCACACCCTATCCTCTGGTCATTGTCACTCTCTGAATTCACTTTTCCATCTAACAAATAGTTACAGAAAGCCTACTAGGTACCAGGAACGACTCTTTGCATTGCCTTGTGATTCTATCATTGTAAATTCCCCGAAGGCATTGTACGTCAGAGACTGGCTAGATAGTCACTAATTCCATTTCTTCTTCCTGTTCACATGGGAAGATGACATTTCCAGCCACTCTCACAAGTGCGGTAGGGCTACACAACTGAATTTTGGTTAGCGGAGTGGTAGAAACCATGCACACCCCTTCCAGGGCTGGCCACAAAACATCCTGTGCTACCCTGCCTCGAATGTTCCTTTTGCTTATGCGCAAAGGAGGAGACCAGGAGCTCCGAATTAGCACATCCAAAACACCTAATCAGACTTTGACAAAGAAATCAACCATTGTCAAGTGATTTAAAATGGTCCTGCCCAATGCAGCATGACTTTTTCCTTTTTCACTTTGTAAACCCAGAACACAGCACAGGGCCTGGTTTATAGCATCTCTTCCCACAGACTGCGCAAAGGAGAACTAGGAAAATGGGCATGAAGAATTTGGGCTAGCAACAGGGTGGGGATGGAGGGAGAAGAGGAAGAGAAATCTCGAGGTCAGCAGCTGGACGGAAATGAGAATACGTGCTCAGCACGCTGGCAGATTTTCATGTGTAAGGGCTATTTGTAAATGAAGCTTAAAGACCAGGGTGGCCCATACGTATCTCCATGCCAACTGAATGCCAAAAAATACACACCATTAGGTGTTCTCTATTTAATTTTTACAATTAAAATTCTTCTCAAGGTTTTAAGAAAGGGGAAATAAACCGAACACTTCAATTTATATTAAATCTGTCCACATTTGAAAACCACACATGCATTTGTTTCATTTACTGTTATTTTTCTTGTATTTCTCCAAGATTCCTTTGGAAATAATCACTGTTGTAAGCTCACTGCTGTATCCAGGGAGATAGTTAGAAGCCTAGTTTCAAACATATGGCAAAGAGAATACATAAAAGTATTTGGAAATGAATTTTTCCAATCATAAACCTTCTTACTAATGCTTGGGAAGGCACAAAAGAAACTTTTATTGCTCTCTGGTGGTGATTTGATTTAAGACGAGAAAATGCTGGTAATCGTTTTTCTCCTCCGTATTTTAATATAACCTTTGCTCTTTCCTGTAAAGGAAACCATTTTTTTGTTAGACCACAGCTTAAACTGAAGAAAGACCTATTTTCGTATCTCACGCTACTCAAACCAATTTATCCTGTGACTTCTTAAAGTGTTCCCAGCGTCGGAGTAATCTTTCTAATTTTCTTTGGAACTCTTGACAAAATGTTCCAATACATACATCTTTAAACATTTCGAAGAGTTATGTTTCCATAAATGTTCATACTGTCTCTTTCTGAAATGACAACTTCACAGTAGGAAGGTTCCACACAGCT
The DNA here is from genome assembly GCF_000956105.1 of Propithecus coquereli. Taxonomy (NCBI): domain Eukaryota; kingdom Metazoa; phylum Chordata; class Mammalia; order Primates; family Indriidae; genus Propithecus; species Propithecus coquereli. The sequence continues at coordinate 9,987,132 of NW_012148174.1, forward strand.
TTGGGAATGACCAGTTTATAAGGAACCCACGTATTCACTACTGCATTTCAGGATATGTAGAGATGGTTTCCTTGGAATCCTTCCCCCCTCCTCCAGGAACCCCAGTTTCAGAATCACAAATGTAGATGACATAGGCTAAAGGTGACCAGTAAGGAAGGGGACTTTCCTGATGCAAGATAATATAAGAAGGTGGCAAGTCATTGGATTAGGACAGTGACCTTCAATCTCCAGCCCACCTGACTATAAAGGATTTTAAAGCTAAATAAGGTGTCTATATGCACATTAAACCCTACCTTTATTCAGAATAAATAAAATGACTTGCAAATATATGTGTTAATAATTCCCAGATTTCGGGAGATGCTCTTAAGAGTAGTAAAATGTCAAAGTGTTGCTGAACTCATAGTAGCTCTTGCCACTCTCTGTTCTCCATTAGTTACTTTCAAGTGAAATGTTGCTGTAGTTTCAATGTGTGTGTTCCTTCAAAATCCATGTTGAAATTTAATTCCCACTGTGGCGATACTAAGAGGCGGAGCCTTCGGGGAAGTGATTAAGTCACGATGGCTATGCCCTCATGAATGCGATTCATGCCCTCATCAGAGAGGCTTCAGAGAGCCACATGGCCCTTCCATCCCTTTTGCCAGGTGGGACACAGCAAGAAGGCACCATCTTGGAAGCAGAGAGCGAGCCCTTACCAAACACCCAATCTGCTGGCACCTTGATCTTGAACTTCCCAGTTTCCAGAACGGTGAGAGAGAAATTTCTATTATTTATAAATTACCCAGTCTAAGGTATTTTGTTATAGCAGCAGCTCAGAGTAAGACAAATGTGTATTAAACCCATTACCGGAGCACAACCAGAGGAGGATTTTTTTTCTGGCTAAGAACAGAGGTATCCTGGGAGGTAACGAAACCTCTTTTTTAGTTGAAGCAATTAGTCTCCACTAGATGTTCCCCATTTATTAATGAGAGATGTCATCCTTTCCTTCTACATACCAGTGTATCTTGGTAATAGCTACAGAGGTAAGTTCTGAGTTTAGTTACAGGTTGTTGGTTTTGTTGACTGGAGGACCTACCACCCATGGATAGGCTTCCCTGATGACAATTATCTGCATGACTCAGACTATAAATAGCCTCACTTCAATCCCTATTGTGGTCTCCACCAAGCACTACAATATCCAGCTGCTTCAGTTTGTACTCATGCCCTTGTTGGTTTGCTTGAATGAGTTTGAAAACTGTTGAAACCCTTAGATACCAGGCTGTCCTGCAAGACTAGATGTCTCATCACCTGCTACAGTTGGGATTTGGGTCTGTCCTGCCCTGGTGGATGGGTTTATTGCCATCCCTAGATTTACTATCTCAGCCCGTCAAGTGCCACACAGTGTCATAAAAGTACAGGAATGGGCCCCAAATGGAAATATTTTCCAAAGGATAATTCAGTTCCTCATTTAGAAAAAGAATGTCCCTTCCCTTCTGGAAAGTTCCAAATTGCTTTTTCTTCCATTTGCCCTCTACATTAATTGAACTAAACATTCATCGTGAATATTTTGAGCTGTAATAGGTTTCCCCTCACCCCCAGATAGGATGTTAATGAACCAGATTGTTTGAAATTTTCAACTATCTGTATTAGTATTCTGCCAATGAGGGCACACAAAGGCTTCTCATGGGGGATGTGAACATGGAAAGTATTAAGGGAATCAATTTCCTTATGCTCAATTTTGATATGTCCTCTTCCTTGAAACTGATCTGCCTGAGAATCTGTGTTTAGGGAGTCAGGCCCATTTTCCTCTCCCACCTTCCCTGTCACTGCACAAAAGTCATGTGAACAGCTCAGCCGTCCCGTGTTTAATATGTGCATTACCAGGGTGTTAAAATCTCTGGCAATGCCAACTACAGGAGAAGCTAAAAATATTGCTGCCAGTGAAGCCTTATTTAAGCAAGCCACCATAAATCCACTGTAGAACTTTATACGTTCTGTGCACGGTGTTAGAAATGGGGTGTTTTGGCCAATGTTGTAATGTTCCGAATTTGGACAGATTGTACAGTAGGATTAGCAAGAATGAAGACTATTTTTATTTCATGATCATTTCTTTTCTCTTTCCTAATGGTAGGCAAGAAAAATGTGTTCCATCTGAGAGAGAACACAATGAAAGAAAGCAAAGCAAAGAGAACATCAGAAAAGTATACTCAAGGTGACAAATCTTGTATCATTCACTCAGCAAATTTATTGATCTTTTTTTTTAGCACCTCTCCTCCAGTTGTCTCGTACTTCATTCTAGCACAGCCCCTAACTTCCAGGACCATAGGCTAAACCTTGTTAGGCTAAACCACTAATAAACGTAACCACGTGCTCTGTTTTCCCACCTGTCGGTGCAGGCAACTATTCTACTGTGATCAAAAGCCAATTCCTGCACTTGGGCGTAGACCCCATCCTTTCTCTGCTCAGGAACTGAGACCAGCAATTCCAGTCCTTTCTACAGCGCCCATTTTTCACCCTCTACTGATGATTTCCTATCAGTATCCAAACAAGCTGTCATTTTTCCTATCTTAAAATAGTCCTCTTTTAACCTGACTTCCTCTGAAAACCATCCATTTTTACCCTCATGTCTAACAAAATTCCTCAAAAAAATTGTTTGTGCTTGTTTTCCCTGATAATTCTTCTCCCAATCTCTTTCACCCATCAGGTGCTACCAAATTAGGCTGTCACGTGTCGTTTCACCAGAAGTTTATTATAAAGTTCATTAAGGACTTTCACAGTTACTAAATCCAATGATCAATTTTATCTTCATCTTACTTGGTCTATCAGCAGGATTGAATATTGTTGATTCGTCTTTCCTCTTTGATGTAGATGTTCCACTTAACTGAGCTCTTACTTTTCTTCCTCCCTACGTGGTCTCTCTTTTTCAGCCTCCTTCATTTTTTCTTCCTCTTCAATCCGACCTCAAAATGTTGACCTGCCATGTGGCTCAGTCCTTGATCTCTTCTCAACAGTCCATTCCTTTGTGATCTCAACAAACCTCATGGCGTTAAATAACAAAGTCCAGACACCA
>NW_012148174.1:9992572-9995735 GCF_000956105.1 Propithecus coquereli
GGCACAAGGTCACAGCGAGCTGTTTCTGATCTGTCTACACTGGCAAAGAAAATATTGTTTCAGGAACAAACTCAGTGCTGCAGCAATTCACATCAACACCCCAAATAGGCTCTGTGTGTTGCCCCTAAAGATTACCCAGCTAATGTTATTGTTCAGTGCAAATATTTTCCTAGAGAAAAACAGTCACCAAAGGCCACATTGACCTGGAAGCCAAATATCTTGTAGGGTTGATGTTGAGTCTAGTTGTTTTCTCATATTTTATTTGATGATCCCATGAATGGAATGTAGAGGATACAAATTAAATTCATGAATAATTTCACATAAAAAAAATAAGATATTTGCTACTGTACAATGGGTTTTTGGCCTAGTAAGAGAAAATAGAATGCAGTTTGATTCAATTTAGCAAGAAGATTCACATTCGTAAAGTGACGCAAATACGGAAGAAGAAAAAAATGCACATAATTAAATTCAAGAGTGTGTGGCTTAGCTAAAAAGAAGATGGTAAGCACGGAGAACACAGATAAGGATACATCAGAAATGCTTAATGTTGTTTAAAGATGGATATGACACCAGGATTTTATGGACATAGATACAGCAGAGAAAAGAAATTACTCTTGACTCTGGTGCGAACATTAAAGCGTCTTGGACGAAATTTATAAGAAACATGAAAACCTTAGAATTCACAGGCACGAATTAAAATGATTAAGGGGTTGAACGTAGGTGATACGGAGATAGGCTAAATGAATGGGATCATTAGAAGGGAAGACTGCGGGCTGACCTCAGCCTTTTAATTTATACAGGAATATTATGCAGATGGTGACCAGCTGTTCCCCAACCCCACTGAGGACGGAACCAAAGAAAATGGGTCTAAACTTTGGCTTGTGGGGTTTAGGTTAAATATGAAGAATAGCTTCCTGACAGCAAGGGTTGTAAAATACTGAACAAATTCCTAAGAGGAATTTTAGAGTCTCCTTCCCTGGTTATCTCTTAAGAACATAAAGTGCTTTACAATCCGCTCTGTAGGCTTGCGGAGTACCAGAGAGGGAGACTAGGTTATAACTCAAAATCCCAGTAGGAGAAAACAGAATTTCTATCTTTATGAGTCTATACAATCAGATGTGATATTTCCATCCAAGTAGATTGCCATGGTTGCTGTTCTTGTTGCAGGGGTTTTGTTGGGTTTTCTTTGTTTGTTTTTAGAAATGACGTCTTAGCCGTTGAGAATTTGACTCACACCAATACATTTTTTCTACTGAAGGTTAAAACATTTCCTTCTAACCATGTATTTCATTTGAAAATAAATATAGCTCATTTGTAACTGGTTTCTAAAATTTAGCTTCGTAGGATTTTCAGACATAATTAGTGTCTTATTTATCACTCAGAAGAATACGTTATGACAGTCTTTGCCTCAGTACTTTTTATCATCTTATAGCTAGAGCACTATTGCTAGGAGACCTGGGTCGGTATATTTTCATATGGTTAAAATATTTCAACTATCAATAAAACCATGGCTTGAGACTAACTCCCAGCAATAAGAACCACAGTGTCTTATCTTCAGTCTGCATATATCTAATCCTTTATTTTCTCTTGAAAGGAGAGAAGATAAAACCTGTCCCGCATCCCTGAGGGTAAGAATTTAGCTCTGTGTATCTGCTCTTCTTATTTGAGTAAATCAGGCAAGGTGAGTAACAATGAGACTCGTTGTTCAGGCATGTATATGTGGGAAAAATTAATAAACATTTAATGTCCAATTCTAAATTTCCTAAGGAGGCAATATATATTGGCTACAGTTGTTACTGTTTTTACAAATGAGTGTTTATATAATTATGACATTAACGGGGGACTTTTTTGCTTATGCAAAAACGTCATGTTTCATATTGACTGTAAGAGCTTTCCATGCCTATTACCTTATTGATGACTTTGAGAACTGTTACTCTATAAAATAAGTCCCGAATCAATCAATAACTCAAATTGGTCTGTAGCATTCCAGAGTTTTTCCAGAAAATGGTTGTTTTTCTTATTTGTACACAAATACAATAGCAAAGAAGTCAGAATGTCAAATAAATTTTAACTGGTGCCCCCGTGCTAAATTCCTGAGGGTCCCAGAGCTAAGTCTGCGGAGAAAAGTGCTCTGAACATTTAGGAGATCACTGAATGGTTTAAGTTTACTTTTTGGACTCCCTACCCAAGAAAAAAAAAATCTCTTTCCTCCTTTATCTCTTATTAATTGCAAAGAAAATAGCTCTTCACTACAGTGAGAGTGGAAGACTGAGTAGGCGCTACACGATTTTTAGGAATAATGTTGGAAATCATTAGTTCTCTCAGACCCTACTTGTAAATTTTGTGCATGTTGGAAGATCTGGTAAGCCCGAGGATTCCCACGTTCATTTCCAGCCACTCAATCTGCAGCATCCATGGAAACTTCCCCTGTTTTCTCCTCCCTAATCCTCCACTGTGGACTGAAGCATAAATGCCTTGGGACAATGATGGATGACAGTGGAGATGACAGAGTGGCTGGCAAGTCATTCTTAGTGGCCTGTAGATCTTTCATTCTGAACAGTGACCCAGGCCTTTTCTAAATAAAATGTTTAAATTACTTGGTGAGTAGCGGCTCTTACGCCTTTTTCATACTTTGCCTTACGCCTAAGATTTCACCAAATTCTTAGCACTTCACTCTACCTGTTCTCTCTCTCTCTTCCTCCCGCCACACATATATGTACGTGCACATATGTACACACACTTATTAGTAATAAACTTGGCACTCGTATTTTTGTTGGATCATTCTTTTACGTAACCATGGTATAATTGTAAAATTCAGAGAATTTTATATTGATAAATTCCTATCATCTAATATTGGTATAATCTAATAGTGTATAATAATATAAAAGCCAGACAGTAATTATATTTTATTTACTAGAACAATAATAGTTCCTTCTTACAAGCAAGGCAATAAGTAACGTGACAGTTTTAAGAACAAGTGTAACTAAGGGACACAGGTCAGACAGGGATATACTCCTTCCCCTTCACCATCCACCCCCGCTTCACACACACACACCTGTGCCAGATTTATTTAACATTGTAACTCCTCTAGCATTATAATTTTCTTTTAAAAAATTTGCTTAATACTGAAAATCATCTCATCTCAATAACCAGTGAGTCAAGC
>NW_012148174.1:10000260-10001965 GCF_000956105.1 Propithecus coquereli
TTATATTTATTTTTTTGTCCTCCACTCCTTGTTACTTATAAACTGTGCTGAAGCTGGAGGAAAAGGAATATGTCCACAACTTTGGTTTTGTCAAAGAGATAGAAAATCCTTCCATCAGGATCACTTAGATCTGAAAATTATTTCTGGAAGTAACAAAAATGCCTGCAGTGGCATAGAGTTTTGAAAAGTAGAGTGTTAGCTATACGTAGTATATTCTTAATGAATGTACCACTACGTTTTTTCTTAACATAAAAATGATGGCAGTTGGACAAAACCCCACATGGGCTTACAAATAAGGCTACTTAGAGGCAGCCACAAGTATCTGACAGGTCAAGAAAATAGACCGTCTCATCCAGACTTTGCTGTTAAAAATACTCCAGTGATGTATTTTTATAGGCAGTCAGGGGAAAATGTCCATAAATAGCTCTAGGAAGTTGAGCCAAGAATTTAAGTTGCCAGTAAAAATATTAAATTGACCATCAATAGAAATAGTTCAAATTTAGTTAATACTTAAAAAGGCAAAAATAAAGAGGAACAATTATAGCAATATTTAAGTTTGCTTAAATGATTTGGTTTGCTCTATTCCGTAGTTTTCTAATATTTCATTATTTTTTCCCAATTTTCATATCGTATGATTTTCTTCATCTTACGTTTTATTTTTATTCGTCATTGCTTTAAATGTTTTCTTTCTTTCTTTCTTTCTTTTTTTTCCTGAGTGTGGATTTTTAACCTTATCCCTTCTGAATTTCACATTGTCACTGCTTCATGGTCAGTTTCTTTTAAAGGGGAAAAAAAATGTAAACAGGTGTGAGGGGTTGAGAGGGAAATTTTTACCTTTCTGACAGTGGACATCCATGGTAATGAGCTCCTCTTCATCCTGATATGTTGCTCGCTCGGGTGTTAACTGTCGGCACTCAACCATGAGCTACGATTTGGCCACCGTGGTCTCTAATCCTAACTCAGGTTAGGGAAGTTTCACAATTTTTTCCCTAGAGAACAGCCAATGCTGACCTGGCTCAATTCTCTGAAGAGCACTCTGCTCGAGTCCATGTAAGGAACACGGTACTTGGTCATGGATGCCGGAGAAGTGCGCCCAGCCCAGCTCTTCTCAACCCAACATCAACCATGACAGTGGGAAGGAGGCTTTGCGGCCACTCCCTGGTAGCCTCCTCCCACTTTAGTTCAAGAAAAAAAAGGTAAGAAGAAACTGAGATGCTGGTGAGAAACATTTCAGAACGGTGCTCTGATTCCTGGTGACTTCCAACTTATTAAGAAAGATAATCCATTTGAAAAATCAATTCATTGGACAGTCACTTAACCGGTTATAAAATTGAAAAATTGAAGAGCTTCTTAAAGTCTTACATATTTCAGCTCCCTCTTCTGATGAATTTAGGGGAGTTACTCTAGCTCTTAACTGATGCCTGAGTTAGGGAAGGAAGCTGGGAACAAGAAGCAGAATAGGACTGGTGTTCAGAAGAAGGGTCAGGGCTTAGCTTGAATCATTTTTCTAGTCTTTTCATTTGAGAGAAGCTCCTTCATTTGTATTTTCTTTAGACACAGACGGTGTTCTCCCTTGTCTTAAAGAGTACATCTTTGTTCTCACTTTTATTAATAATATATTAATCTCGTAAGTTCGTTCTTATATTCCAATCTTCTTTATGCCTCTGCTCTAACAGTTCTTTACTAGTTACTACATAGAGTAGGG
>NW_012148174.1:10002015-10006570 GCF_000956105.1 Propithecus coquereli
GAGAGAGAGAGAGAGAGAGAGAGGGAGAGGGAGAAAGGCCACCACTAGAGGGCGGTAGCCCCCTCGCTTGCCATAGCTAGTTTCTCTTAAGCGTCCTTCCCTCCCTACAGCAGTCTAACATTTCTTCCAGCTAACCCTTGATCGTTTTCTTCCTCTCACTGCAAATGTCAGTTTATGTTGTTTCACTAACTTCGAAATCCCAGTCATTTAGAGATGTAATATCTGGAAGTGTAAGCTTGAATAGAACGTTTAGAATTTATTGCGTTTTTATTATTGTTGTGGTCAAATAACTTAGAAATAGTTGACACCTGGAATTTGGGAGAGAAGTAATTTCTCACACCATGGACTCTGCATACAAGTAAACTTTAGTCTGTGGCTGGTTAACGCTAGTGAAAGATCGCTTCTTCTCAAGTCACACTTTGCCCTTTATCTTAGCACACAGCCAGCTGCAACGAGAGAGCCCCTTTGCCCAAAATAGCCCTCCGCCAGGCTGTCCGTTTACCTGAATACATTAAGACAGTGGTTCCCAACCTTTCAAAGTGAGGGCCTTTCAAAAGCAAAATTTTGCAGACCCCCTATGTGATAATTCTTGGACTCCTAAAATCGGTAGATTAAAATATTTATAACATCAAAAAGATACTATTAAAAAAGATACTGTAACCTCAGGAACACCTTTTAATGAATCAGCATTGTATTAGTCACAACAGTATACATTTAAAAGAGCAGTGCCAATATACAAAAGTTATTCAGCCAGTCAACAATTCAGGCTTACTGCCTAAACAGGTTCATGAACCCCTGATGTAAACCCATGGTCCACCTCTTACATACAGTGCAAGGCCTGGGGTCTGCAAGGAGGGAATCATTGAATTTATATATTAGCCCACCAAACTTCCATTTTTAAGATGGAAATGTCTTATTTTCTGGTTATATGTATTTTTAAATCTCACCAACTCACAAAATATCTATCTTTCTGCATACAGTTAAGAAGGAATGCCAAAGTCCTTGCATTCATCAATTAACAAAGCTGATAGAAGTTCATACGTAGCTACCTACACATGGTCTTCTCGTGAAGATTTCCCAAGGCTGAAGTTTTTAAAATATCAGTAAAAATTTGATCTCTCAAAGACATCAATTCCAAATAACAGTGTGTCTTTATGACCTGAGCAACTTTCTCTGGTGTCCTACTGAGCAGTAACGTGCATTCCTAGCTCAAATTTCCTGTGACTTTTGACATCATAAATGAATTATCTCCTGGCACTATTAAGAGAGCATCTGGCATCATGAATCTCCGAAGAGAGCCAAGATTCCACAGCTCATGTTAGCTGACGGTGGAACTCCATCACTCAATTCTGGAAAAAGTCAAATTCCATCTTTTACAGAAGTAACTTACTATACGTTCTGCTTCTGTTTCTCATGGGAATTCATCAACCAAAGGACAACATTTTAATTATAAAACACATAATCATGTATCCATGCTGGTTTCATTATTATCGAGATAAAGTATCAAATATAATAAGGATCATATATAAGACTAACCTGAATAAAACAAACCTACTCAAAAGACAGCGTTCAATTCTTGCGTCAATTAAGAAACCATCATATAGTATGGGAAAAGTAATTGGTTATACTTCCTATGCCTCAGTGTTACTTTACTGTAAAAAGGAAGTGAGTATTTTTACTCTCTTGTCAAATATGGAAGAGGAGTTCATGGATCATAGGCTAACAGAGAGATAGAAGCTTGTACATAACCTATGCCAGTGCTTTTCGCTTTTTACTTTTTTTTATTTTTTGACTTTCAAAAACTTACTATATTGGAAGATTTTGCGATGGGTAGTTGTCACACATTGGTTAAATCCACTGTAACCACTTTTCTGACCCTCACAGTCACCCACACTTTCCCAGTCTTTCCTTAAGGTTAAATTCCCAAGCCCACCTCTTCCATAACTTCTCAATATCACTTTTTGGGATGAATCTGCTATTCCCCACTCTGGCAAATGGTCTTGAATATGGCACGAAGATATAGCTCTAATCCCAGTGACTGGAGAGGCCGAGGCAGGAGGATCACCTGAGTCCAGGAGTTGAGGTTGCAGTGAGTTACAAGAATGCCACCGCCCTCTGGCGAGGGTGACAGAGTGAGACGGAGTGTTTGGCTATTGTCTTGTGTTTCTTCACCATCCAGTTTTCTTTGCTTTGCTCCAAACAGATGATGAGATCTCGCTTACACATGGCAAGACCCAGTGAGACCAGGTTTCTGAAATTCTCCAGCATCAGAGTCCTATACAAATTCTTCCGAGCAGTGAGTGTCCAGGCATGCCCACTCCTCCGGAGAGAATTCTACGGACACATTCCTGAATGTCAACAGTTCCATTTTCCAGCTTCTGGAGTGTCTAGGCGTCCTCTCTATGGATCTCCCATTACCTGAAAGTCACAGAGCGACAGAGGCTGCTCCAGAGACACCTGGGCCCTCCCAGAGACGGAACAGTGGGCGGGCAGGGGGTGGGGGACCTCACTCTTTTTAAATACAAGGTTACAAGGTCCTCTTTTGAACATCATAGCTCCACAGTCTTTCACACGTGGTGGTGGTGCTCCATATGACAATTCTGGTTTGCGCACGCATTCGTGGGCCCTTGTCTGTAGATAGAACCTTCTGGAATTTGAAGCCCAGAGGTTGGGAAATGCTGATCCCGGCTAACCTTCATTTTCTGAGGTCCGGAGAGATTAAGTGATTTGTACAAAATTTCACAATTAACCAGGGTCAGCAAGAGCCACGATACAAGATTCTTCAAGCTTTGTCTCATACAATTTCCACTACCGCCCCAAATTATAGACGAAAGTACACGGCGTCATTGAAAGAAGATTCCTTTGCTCATTCAGAGGACCGGGTTTTCAAGCAAATGTGTCAGCTAAGTCCCGAGAGCACCACTACACTTCATATCTGGAAACTCAGAAGGGTGTACAGGAAACTTATAAATAGAATGGTTACAAATGGTTTGATGTCAGTCTTAAGGCATAAATAATGTTTAGCAGATGTCATACCAAGGCCTGGTTCTGTTTGACATTTCCATCAGTGACCTAGATAAGCCATTGGCAATCTATAGAGCCAAAATCTCTCAAACAAATTTTACATTTAGGAAGCCTTCTGGTATCTGCTGTCCCAGCTGTGACTCCTTCTCTTCTCCTATAATCAAGTTCCATTTCATTCCCATAGCTCAACTGATCTCACCTAGAAGTTAGATTATTTAACGAATTACCACTAGCCATGAGTGACTAATACAACCGCCCTTCCAAATATCTTTGAGACATTTAATCTCTAAAAGTGAGTTTATGTATCCAAAAGAATACTATTTAGTGGTTAGAGATATGCATCTCTGTGCTGCTTGCCGACTAGAATATGTTTTTCCTGCCAATCATAACCATAACTCCTCCAAATTCACGAACACATTTTTTTTTTTAATTTTTGAAAACTTTCAAATCACAGCATTCTTTCTTACTGAGACTGAGCTGAACCTCTAAGCCCTTCTCAAGATGAATCTTCAGGAAGCCACTAGCAATTGATCAATGAGAATCAACTGGCGGTTGCAATGAAACGTATTTGCCATTTCTGTTTTATATGATGTGAACACATTTCTGTTTGGAGGTAGAGACTGATTTTTTTTTAAACACAATGCACAGCTATAGAGAATGATATTTTATAACCTCTCAAAAACACCCCCCACATAGTTCATTTTATTTTTTTTAAAAAAAGCCAAGGTTTATATTTATTTTTTTGTCCTCCACTCCTTGTTACTTATAAACTGTGCTGAAGCTGGAGGAAAAGGAATATGTCCACAACTTTGGTTTTGTCAAAGAGATAGAAAATCCTTCCATCAGGATCACTTAGATCTGAAAATTATTTCTGGAAGTAACAAAAATGCCTGCAGTGGCATAGAGTTTTGAAAAGTAGAGTGTTAGCTATACGTAGTATATTCTTAATGAATGTACCACTACGTTTTTTCTTAACATAAAAATGATGGCAGTTGGACAAAACCCCACATGGGCTTACAAATAAGGCTACTTAGAGGCAGCCACAAGTATCTGACAGGTCAAGAAAATAGACCGTCTCATCCAGACTTTGCTGTTAAAAATACTCCAGTGATGTATTTTTATAGGCAGTCAGGGGAAAATGTCCATAAATAGCTCTAGGAAGTTGAGCCAAGAATTTAAGTTGCCAGTAAAAATATTAAATTGACCATCAATAGAAATAGTTCAAATTTAGTTAATACTTAAAAAGGCAAAAATAAAGAGGAACAATTATAGCAATATTTAAGTTTGCTTAAATGATTTGGTTTGCTCTATTCCGTAGTTTTCTAATATTTCATTATTTTTTCCCAATTTTCATATCGTATGATTTTCTTCATCTTACGTTTTATTTTTATTCATCATTGCTTTAAATGTTTTCTTTCTTTCTTTCTTTCTTTTTTTTCCTGAGTGTGGATTTTTAACCTTATCCCTTCTGAATTTCACATTGTCACTGCTTCATGGTCAGTTTCTTTTAAAGGGGAAAAAAAATGTAAAC
>NW_012148174.1:10007380-10012482 GCF_000956105.1 Propithecus coquereli
TCTCGTAAGTTCGTTCTTATATTCCAATCTTCTTTATGCCTCTGCTCTAACAGTTCTTTACTAGTTACTACATAGAGTAGGGATGATTTTAAAGAATACATTAAATTTTAACGTGAAAACATCCTTCTCAACATTCTTCCAACAAATGATCCTTGTCTTGTCTTTTGATATTCTGCCACCAAAGGCTACGAAAGAGGTTAAGTGTCTATAAAAGTCACCCTTTCCTGTTTTCCTCAGTTACTGCCGTTCCAAATTTTTACTGGGAATTTCGATGTAAACAAGAAAGAATTTGCTATGATTTTATACCATGTTCCTTGAAACCTCTGCACCTCATAAACATCTCTAGGGTTATGAAGACGTATGTAGAATGATCACAGATGGATTTAATTTGTTCTCCCCATTTCTTCTGTAACCAAATTTAACAAGATTGAGGTTCAGGGACATGGAAAATGAGCCTTACGATTTGGAAACTCTGATCGAGTGACATAGACTCGGTTTAAGAGGCTGTTCCATGATTCACTGACAATTATTTTGAGCTACGTTTGATAATTTAGAGTGAACTCCGTTTGTCTGCAAAATAGAGTAAGAAGAAATAACTGCTTTGTTTTTGGAAAAGCGTATTCATCTTATATAGATGACAAGAGGGAAAAGGGTGAGGTTCTTCAGGGTTGCTCATGTCTTTATGTTTGCCTTTGGCAAGTGACACAAAGGTTAATAAAGCCCTTTGGAATTTTAATTTCCAAAACACTGTCACACGTAAACTGAAAAGCACTACCGGTTGATTAGAAATGGTACTATCGGGTGTGAACACCGCTTGTTTCACACGCAGAGTGTAGTCAGCAAACAATACTGGGAACAGAGCCAAGAAATGTCTTTTCTCTCACTTCATATTTCCATAATAAGTCTCTCTCCCCAAACGCTTTCCCCGTCCTGTCCTCTGACTAATCCACCCACTCAAAATCTTTCCTGTTTACACTGTAAGCGAATGGTATTTTAAAAATCTTTACCCCTTAGCAAAAGCACAAAAGCTTCGCACATAGGGACACGTAGGAAATGCCATCTTGAAAATCTCTTCAAACAGATATTCCTTTGTGAATTTCATAGATCACGGAAAGAAATAACTCAACACTCAACCCAGCCATTGGACTCTTCCATTATAAACGTGTTAACATCAGAGAGCACTAGACTCTGAGTGCAAGATTCAAACTCTTAAAGATTTTACCTTATTTAACAGGCAGGTTCCTCAGTCCCCTAACCCACAGAATCAATACCAACGCTTTGCAAGAGTCAGTCCTGATTTGGCAGAACATTTGGTTTTTCTTAGCTTGTGAAATTGATCTTCCCCCAACCTAGATTATAGAACCTTGTAGAAGATACTATGAAACATGAGCATAAGTTTCTTTCTGAAATCTGAATAAAAAATAAACATTCATTCAAGAAGTAGGTGATGATCCCTGGTCATTTCCCTTATGTGGACAAACTGCCCTTCACTGAGAAGTCCAGAAACATCTTTAAATGACAGTCCTGCAAAAGGTCAACTAGTTAATTTTCCTTTTTTCCTTTTGTAGGAATTTTAGAAACCATCATATCTTTTTAAAAAGATTTTATGTAGCTCTCTGTAGATCAGGAATTGTTTGGCTATCTCTACAAGACATTACTTTGAAACAATTACGTTGTTTTCACTTTCCCTCTGGAGGAAAAATTCTTACCCTGCGGTTTCAGTGAACGTTTAGGAAGACACCCAGATAAATCTGCTTATCTTGTTTTCTATCTCCAACAGAGCCCCAGTTCTGCAAGATGTCACCATCATTGGGTAGACCTGCCCATGGCCAGCACAAACTTGGTTGTGTTAGTTTTAGTCTGGACCAAATCTACCACTCTTTGCCGTCACATTTGACGGTTCCGCCACCGTCCTGCTATGACTCACTGTAAAACCTCAAGGTCAAGGTTGACTGTGCCTAGTTATGTTTTGCCTCCCTTACCTTTGTGAGTACCAGAGCTTTCTCATTCTCTTTATAGGAATCTCTCTGACACTTACTAATTTCCAAGCGGAGGAGTTCCTTTTACAAGCCTTTATAATTCACCACTTGATTGGTATAGTCTTCTGCCCTTCAGCTTCCCCCACTTTGATCATCCTAAGTGCTATTTGTCTTATATATAAGAAAATAATTGTATCTGTGAGCCACGGTTAACAATAAGGGTAAGGTATCATTATTGTGCACTCTTACCAAGTAATTAACATCAACTAAGCCTTGTTCTTACTCTGACATCCAACACACCCGAGGCCAGGGTTGGCAGGCGAGGTCTGGGTGCTCAGCTCCTAGCCCAGGCTGCTGGTCCCATGGGAGGGGAGGGGTCACTCGAGGAAGTTCATTTCTGCAGTCACACAAGAGATGGTCCACTCAGTGACACAGTTCAGTGACCGTGCTGAGCCAGGAGGGAGTCCAGCCACAGGTCTGTTCAAAGAAAGGAGGAGACAAAGGCAAGGAGAGCCAGGCACCAAAGCTTGAACTCAGCCTTCCAGCAAAATCACTGCACTTCACTTTGTGATTAATAGGAGTGGAATGATATGCTTGAATATCAAAAAAACATTTAGAAATTGTAGGAATGGAGGCCTAGACTCAGAGTCATGCAAAGCTCAATTGGAGAAATAGTTGGGGAAAAAATATTAGCATAGTTTGACCATCATCTGCAGTTTTCAAACATTCCATAGGACTTTAACCTTAAGAACTAGCCACTCTGACAGACAATTCGTAAGATAAGAGCCATTAGTGGCATTATATAGTTAAAAAGAGAAGCCACAGATGACATTTCCTCACTCTGGTTATCTGCTCTCTGACAAGATGAGGTGGCCACCGGGGACCTCGTAATTCTCTGCATCGAACTACAGGTCAGAGTGCAAACCACGGCACCGTGACCACCTCTGAACTTTCCTCTTTATTTTAAACTTCAGAAATTTGTATGGAAAAAAAAAAAAGATTTTATTTCTTTGTTGATGATTCATCCAAACTTAACCATTGTAATCTGTGTAGAAGTATTCTGGTATATCTTCAGGAAGACAGGATTAATACAAAATTTTCAAACTACGATGACTCTTCAGTGATAACGCATCTGAGGTATAACAGAACACTTTTTAAACTATTAAATGGATTACATCAACAAGATATATAGGAGATGGAGCAGTAGCACTTGCTACTATTCATTCCTACTGTGTCAGGCACTGAGCAAAGCACTCTATATGGGATCTTATATAAGCCTTATAAAAACCTCTAAGGTAAGAATCGATATTCTGATCGTACGGATAAGAAAACGATAGCCATCCTTCCAAATAGATGGAAAAGCATAGTGGATTATAAATTGGAGATTTTCATGGGCCAGGCCTGGTAAAGGTCACCTGTTAGTATGTGGCTGATCGGGGACCCAAACCAAGAGCTGACTGACTCCAAAGCCCAGGCCTGTAACTTTGCCCTGTGTTGCCTTAACACGTCAAATGTTCTCAGCATCAGTCTCAAGAAGAAACATAAATAAAAGAGAGAATACAGATCTTTTTGGCTTTGAAATATATCTCATGTCAACGGATGAAGACAAAAATTTTAAAGGCAGCCTGAGAGAAAAACTATAGAGGGATACAAAGATACGAATAACGGCAGACCTCTTGTTAGAAATTCTGTAAGCCAGAAGACATGGAACAACATCTTTAAAATACTGAAAGGGAAAACAAAACCAATCCTGCCAACCTAAGATTGATACCCAGTGGAAATCTCTTTCAAAAATGAAGATAAAATAAAGACATTTCTAGGCAAATAAAAGCCAAGAAAATGTATTGCCAACAGATCTACCCTATAAAAAAACGTTAGAGGTGGTTCATTAGGCAAAAGGAAAATGATAAGAGAAGATAATTTGTATCCACCCAAAGAATAACACTCCCTTTCCAAGAAATGGTTTAAATGGGAAATTATAAAAGACATTTTTCTCCTATTTTAAATCTTATTAAAAGATAATTTGACTGTTTAAAGCAAAAATAATAATGATTCGTTGTAGAGTTTATAATATATGTGGAAGTAACACATGGAACAAAAATAGCACAAAGGAAGAGGGGAAATGAAGAATACTATTGATAGAATGTTATTAACACATTACATGTGGAGTGGTATTATATTATTTTAATGAACATTGTGATCAGTTTAAAAAATGTATATTGTAGATCCTTTGAGAAACCATCAAAAAATAACAGAACTAAAGCTATAAGCCAATAATGGAGACAGAATGGAATACTAAAAATAAATAATCTTGGAGAATGCAAGAAAAGAGGGGAAAAAAGTACAGGAAACAGATGGGACAAACAGAAAACAAATAATAAGATGGTAGATTTAAACCAACCCAGCAATCCTACTTCTTGGTACTTAAATGAAATGAAACATGTGTCCACAAAAATACTTGTATGCAAATGTACATAATCTATAAACAACTCAAATGTCAGTCAACTGGTGAATGGATAAATAAATAATGGAGTACCCATACACTGATATACAGCCATAAAAAGAAACAAACTACTTATACATGCAAGACATGGATGAATCTCAAAGTTACGTTGAGGTAGAGAAGCTATCCACAAAAAACTACACACTATATGTTTTCTGCTTTTCTTTTTTTTTTTTTTTTAAGAGACAAGGTCTTGTTGTGTTGCCCAGGCTGGAGTACTGGGCTGCAGCGATGTGATTATAGTTCACCGTCATCTTAAACTCCTGGGCTCAAACGATTCTCCTGCCTCTGCCTCCCAAAGTACTGGGAATATAGTGATGAACCACCGCGCCCGGCCCCTATATACTATATGATTCCATTTATGTGAAATTCTAGAAAAGGCACAACTATAGCAACAGAAAGAAGATCAGTCATTGTCAGAAGCTGAGGGAGAGGATTAACTACAAAGGAGCAATGAAGGAATTTTGGGGGGTGATGAAATTGTTCTATATCTTGACCGTGATGGTGGTTATACAGCTGTATGCATTTGTCAAGATTCATTGAATTGTACAGTTAAAATTACCCCCTCAATAGAGCTGACATTAAAATGAATTAATGATTTGATAACCACATCTTTAAAA
>NW_012148174.1:10013419-10013720 GCF_000956105.1 Propithecus coquereli
AAAAGCATAGTGGATTATAAATTGGAGATTTTCATGGGCCAGGCCTGGTAAAGGTCACCTGTTAGTATGTGGCTGATCGGGGACCCAAACCAAGAGCTGACTGACTCCAAAGCCCAGGCCTGTAACTTTGCCCTGTGTTGCCTTAACACGTCAAATGTTCTCAGCATCAGTCTCAAGAAGAAACATAAATAAAAGAGAGAATACAAATCTTTTTGGCTTTGAAATATATCTCATGTCAACGGATGAAGACAAAAATTTTAAAGGCAGCCTGAGAGAAAAACTATAGAGGGGTACAAAGATA
>NW_012148174.1:10015565-10026738 GCF_000956105.1 Propithecus coquereli
TGTCCCTGAGAGCTTTGGCTACCGTCTTATCTAAACAGAAAGAGTGACTTCATGACAGCCAGTCTGCTAACTGATTTCATGTCGAAGGCATCGGGAAATACAGCAAGTTGGAATACACTTGTATTTGCTACCTAGTTCCAAAGAGCAAACAAACAGGCCTCATTTAGCTAATCGAGGCCAACTGGTTTTGGTCTTAAGCAGTCACTGGATTAGGGACAGATGACAAATGCTTTTGAGATAGATGTGTGTAAACCATTTTAGAGCCTGAGGCAGGGCATATCATACTACAAGTGGAACAGTGGAAGGCATAGCTGGGAAAAGAAAGCAAACTGTAAACTAAGGAAAAGGTTGAAGTTCATGCCAAACAGAAAGTTAGAAGGAGGGGCTGAAGACGCCCCCATCTGCTTCTAAGACTCATTAAAGGGTTTAGAGGGTGGAGAGTTTTAAAATCCTTCTGAGCAGGTCAATGCAATTAACTTTCCATTCTATCTGCTTATATAGAATCTCTCATTTAACTACTTCATTCTTATTACCTTGTTATTGGTATATCAAAACATTTTTAATAAAAATAATACGTAAACCAGATTTTTAAAACTTGAACAAGTGCAGAAATGTATAAAAACGAAAACTGAAAGTATCTCTTCCCAGTAGCCCATGCTTATACCTTCTAGAAGCATGAGTGATCTTAACGTCTCCTGGCTTTTGTATAAATGTGATCTTTCTGCTGTAGCCCCTAAGATTTTCAGATTTCTTATATATGATTTTGATACATATTTATATCATCAAGCACCACTCTGATTTTCCCTTTAAAATCTCTGTTCTCTTATTAGCCTTGACTGTTCTTTATGTCTCAGTAAATGGCACCCCATTCATTCGTACGCTTAAGGCAAAAACGTTGGATCGTTCCTGATTCTTCCTATTTTTTAAAAACTTGCACTCCATTCTTAAGCCATTAATAAATCTTTTTCAATCCACTCCCAAATATCTGCAGTATTCTATAATTTCTTTATCATATCTACCACTGCCACACCTGGATTCAAGCCACCATCCCGTGAACTGTTCTCCCTGATCCCACTTCACCTTTTAAAGTCCGTGTCTGCGAAATTATGTCTTACCCCTGTTAAAAACCGTCTAATGACTTCCCATCACACTACGATGAAATTCAAAGGCTTTCTGTGGCCTACAAGGCCGGCCATCATCTGGCCTTTTCTTTCTCACTAATTCATTTTACCCCAGCAAAATCTGCCTGCTTGCTATGCTAAAAACAAATGCAATGCATTTCCTTCTCAAGATATTTTTTGGCTTTTGGTTTTGCTTTTTATTCTATCTGAAATGCTCTCCCTTAGGTATTTGTGTGACTCACTCTTCTGTATCACTCAACAGTCTGTTTAAATGTCACCACCTCAAAAAGCTGCTACCCTCAAATGTTACCTTATCGTGTCACACTTTTATTCGTGATCCCCTTCCCCAGCTCTTATGAGTTCTGGTGTTGTTGTTTTGTTGCTGTTGTTTAGAGACAGGGTCTCGTTCTGGCACCCAGGCTGGAATACAGTGGCCTCATCATGGCTCACTGTAACCTTGAACTCCTGGGTTCAAGAGATCCTCCCACCTCAGCCACCCGAGTAGCTGGGACTACAGGGTGGACTATTTTTTAAATTACTATGCTGTGAGCTAGGCTGACGCCACGGCACTCTAGCCAGGGCAACACAGTGAGACTCTGTCTCAAAAAAAAATAAAAAATAAAAAATAAAAATAAATTACTGTAGTCACATTCCTAAAACAGTGCCTGTCATAGAGCAGATGCTCAATAAATATTATTTGAATGAATGAATAAACCTTCAGCGCCTTAGCTATCCAGATAGTTTAATGAAGTGCTTCCTACCGTTTATTTTCCTATGTTCCTACGAGACCCTATTCTGTTCACCAAGCACATGTCAGCTGGAGATATCCATTGTTTTTCTCTACCCGAGGAACAAAGAAAGAGCTAACCAAAAATAACCA
This sequence comes from Propithecus coquereli, assembly GCF_000956105.1. Classification (NCBI taxonomy): domain Eukaryota; kingdom Metazoa; phylum Chordata; class Mammalia; order Primates; family Indriidae; genus Propithecus; species Propithecus coquereli. Next base: position 10,017,567 of record NW_012148174.1, read on the forward strand.
AGCTAAATCCATCCTGGCTTTTAAAATATTGGCGACCAGCTAACACATTAGAACTCATGATTAATTATGTGTTAACAACTTTGCCTCAAAGTAGGTAAAGAAAAAAACTAAGGAAAATAGTGTTAATATTTGTATACTTCAGAGACTATTTATTTGATGTTTTCTTTTTAGACTCACGACTCATTTCTAAAGAGATCTTGACCCTTGTCTCCCAATGGAAGGCTGGGTCCATCAGAGTTAACCACACATTCATCTGTTCCAGACCATCTCCTGGGTTCCACAAATCTTCAGGGCCGCAGTGTTCTATATTAAGCTGGATCCCTCTGATCCGTTGGTTCTGGAACACTGCCAAAGCTACAGACATCTTCAAAGGCCTTTTTCAAATTGCAGGGTGGAACTGTGTTCTCGGAGAGTTTAGTCGTGTTTTTCATGAGGTCAATGATGATCTTAATTTCAGACAGCATTGCTAAGAGGTGGTTTCAATCTATTTAGCAATATACCATACAACTTTTAAAGGAAAACCTTAATCACTTTTTAAATTCCCCAATTGAAGCCAATGGGAATTGAGATTCAAAAGCAACTTTATGATATGCTAGCCCTCTCCCAGAACTATGTAACTTTTGTTTTTAAACAGGTCTACGCTACCACCCCCAACAATTTTTTTATTTTTTATTTTCTGTAGAGATGGAGTCTTGCAATGTTGCCCAGGGTGGTCTCAGACTCCTGGCCTCAAGCTATCCTCCTGCTTTAGCCTCCCAATGTGCTGGGATTACAGACGTGAACCACTGTGCCCAACCATGTGTTACAATTTAATCCGTTACTCTGGGCTGATCATCTATTTGGCAAGTTTTTGCCTAGTAATCAGGTAAGATTACTACTTATAATCTCACTAGGAAAAATTTGCCCTTAATTAGTGTTAATTATTCGTGTTTTTCATGGTGTAAGGGAAAATTAATTAAGGGGAAGTTTTTACTCCATTCATGGTTTCCAGTGAAATATAGACAATTTTAAAAGAATGTAGGACTTCAGTTAAAATATCTATGAGACTTTAGATTAATGAAAAAAAGGTCTTGATTTAGATGTTGCCGGTAGATTTCACACAGCTCAGTGGTTCTCACTTAACAAGGAAAACAATATAAATCTCAAATATGGTAGTAATTTAATCTAGTAATCACATCCTGGCATACAACGCATCATATTTTGAAACCCCCAGATAGGAAGGGGTTAGGCCAGCAAGAATGGACACACTAAAGCTGGGTTGTAAACTTTGCCTTGAGTTTAAGACATAATAAAATCTGTCTAAAACTGTGCTTAAAGAAAGTAAAGAAGACACAGTTGAGAATCCACAGGGCTCACTCATAATAGGCTTAAAAGTTAATTCTTTTAAAAAGCCAGATTATTTTCTGGATATAATTGTTATTGACCCCTGTCAAAAATCGTGTAATTATAGGACTTATTAAAGCTGAGTTCTATCGTACTGACACAGCCCTCTCGTTTGGTGTGAGGTCAGTTTGGATGTCTGCCTTAATCCTTCTTTCTCCTAGTTGTGGTCTATGCAGCCTGCCTCTTCAACTAGCAAATGTTCTGGGATCTTGCTGAAACTGTGTCGCAAAACTCAAGGCTTCCCCTTGAGCTAGACTCAAGAAGGCCTTAATAAATCCTGTTCTCTTTCATTTTATATGCCACGTTGTCTCATTTTTGAAGCAATGCTTGCATTCAAGTTTGGGTTCTATACCATGTTGTTTTAGAGTAGCTAGAAATTGACATGAAATAAACAGGACGTATAGACAAGCTTTTGTCCTTGTGTGTCCCCATTATCACATATACAGCTTTCATTAAGAACTTGTTTATTCTTTCAAAGGTAATAAAAGGGAAAATGAATGAGCAGTGAAGTGATAGAGTTACGATGAAAAAATTCTTAGCAACGTTATTTTGAAGAACAGAAATAATTCCATGCTAAAAACGTCTCAAGTTTGGCCAAATAAATAGCTATTTTCCCCTATAAAGCTCTTTAGCTCTCTTTCCATAAGATTCTATTGTTCTTCTTATGTCAAGGGATTTCAGTTTATAGAGACTAAATACTGAGTGCCACTTGGAATTCCTGGACAAGTCTCCAAAGAAGGAATTTGTCAGAAGGACTAAAGTTTGGTTTAGTTGATCCATGATCATATTTATTTCCCATTTATTTAAGGATCCGTGGGCAAATATAAAAACATCTTTTCTCTTTATGTAAGTAAATGTAATTGTACTATATTAATTTTATAAATCAATTACCATTGAGCTATTTTTTAAAAATTGAGGGAGAGATAAATGGGACAAATGTTTGATTGGTATAAAATTTCAGTTATGCAAGATGAATACATTCTAAAGATATACTGGATAGTGTAGTGCTTATAGTCAACAGTATTGTATTATGCATTTAAAAATTTGAGAGTAAACCTCATGTTAAGCGTTCTTACCGCAAAAATAATAACAATAACAACAAAAGAAAAAACAAAGGAACTCAAACTTTTGGAGGTGATCGATATGTCTATTATCAATACCTTGATTGTGGTGGTGGTTTCACAGGTGTATACATATGTCCAAATTCGTCAAATTGTCTGCATTAACTATGTGCATATTTAAAAACAAATTAATAAGTACTCATGAAGAACGTAAAAAATTATCACTTTAAATAATGATTCAGGCCAGATGCTATGACTCACGCCTGTAATCCCAGCACTCTGGAAGGCTGAGGTGGGAGGATCACTTGAGCCCAGGAGTTGGAGACCAGCCTAGGAAACATAGTGAGATCCCGTCTCTACAACAAAATAAAAAAAAATTAGCCAGGCGTGATGGCACGCACCTGTAGTCCCAGCTACTTGGGAGGCTGAGGTGGGAGAATCCCTTGAGCCCAAGAGTTCCAGGCTGTAGTGAGCTGTGATCACACCGCTGTCCAGGCAACAGAGTGAGATCCTGCCTTTCAAAAAAAAAATGATCCAATCTAAAGATTAATCTAAAAATCAACACACATTATTATTATTTCAACACATTAAATCAACACACATTTATTGAGCACCTACTCTGTGGCAGCTACTCTGCTAAGCTCTGGGGATACAGCAAGAACAAAATGTCCTCATCCTTGTGGAGCTCACATTCTTTTTGGAGGAAGATTTATCTTGCACTTGACTCAACAAGGCTTAATTACTCAACTACCTAAAGGATTTCTATAAGAAGCTCATCAATCAAGCTTGGTTTCTAGCATTCTCTGAAAAATAGGAGTGATATTCCTATGTAGTGTGCAGATATAGCATAATAATGTACGTGATTCAGCGATATAATACCCTGCTTCATAATCTTATCCTCTTAAAACAGAGTCCAGAAACAAAAATGGCTGGATGATAGGAAACTGCAGATCTTTGTATCGAAAGAATGTGGTCATCAAGGATCGAGAATATGAGGTAGGCTTCTTCACAAGATGGATTATTAATAAAAAAAGTAACCTTACTGTTACAAAATAGGAATCTTTTTATAAAATATTTATGGAAATCCCCTGGGTTCCCAACAAAACTGATTTCAGAATAAATGGATATAATCTAATGTTTTGACTCACAAACTATTTTTCTTAAGTTATACCAAAATCATCTTCCTGAGGGGGAATATTGATGTTCCAAAGTTAGAGCAGAAATTACAGATATGGATACATTTGGGTATATTATTATTTAAAAATACACAATGCTTTCCCTAGTTTCTAACTATCTTCCCCACTGTCCCTTTGACCTCACTGTCTCTTACTACTTCCTTCCCCATTTTTCTTGGCACTCTTCAGAAAAACAACAGAAATATCATTTATCTCTTTAAACCCCTAGAAAATCCAGACACCATTTTAAATACCTAGGTAGGTGCTATATGGAAATGGGAATGAGAAGCTTGAAATCTTTGACTGTAACCCATAGATACAAAAGCCAAAATGTTTGCCCTGGTTTGAATGTGTCCCCCAAAAAGCATGTTTTGAACACTCAATCCCCAATGCAACAGTGTTGAGAAGTAGGATCTTCAAGAGATGATTAGGTCGTGAGAGCTCTACCCTCATGATTGGATTAGTGTCATTATCAAGGGAGTGAATTCATTATTGAGACAGTGGATTTGTTATAAAAGCGAGTTACACCCTCTCTTTGCCTTCCCATCATGGGGTGATGCAGCAAGAAGGCCCTCACCAGCTGTGGTCCCTCCATCTTGGAATTCTCAGTTTCCAGAACCATGACCCAAATAAGTTTTTGCTCATTATAAATGACCTAGTCTCAAGTACTCTTTTATAGCAGTGGAAAATGGACTAAGACAGTGTTACTGTTGGGATCTGTTACACAGGAATCAAAGTGGAAGAATCTGACACGGAACAATTATTAGGGAAAGTAGTGGTTCTCCTTTTCCCCCTCCTCCTCTGCAGTATGAAAAGAGAGAAAGAGAGATTACTCTTTGGGAAAAAATAGTATAACATTTTCCTTGAATTTTTAAAATTTCCTAAATTTCTATAGCAGTCAAACACCAGCCACTAGCTATGTAGCCTTGGACAAGTTCTTTAGTCTTTCTAAACTTCAGTGTTCTCAGCTGTAAACGTGAATAAAAATTGTAGCTACCTCATCGTGGGGTTATTGTGAGACTATGTATGTAAATCACCTAGACCAGTGTCTTGAACACCGTAGGTATGCAATAGAGAAGGCCATTGCTGTTATTCCTCTTAAGCCAGATACGCAAAAGTGTATGTAGTTCAACTAAGAACCGCAAACATGAGCTTATTAACTAAATATTTAATGAACACCTACTGTGTGCCCATCAGTGGCTACGTGTGACAGATGTATTGCTGAACAAGACAAATGCTGCTCTCATGGTGCTTATGGTCTGAAAGGCAGGATTCACATTAAGAAATAGTTACTCAAATTACTATATAATTATTATCACAATGAGGGCTATGAAGGAAAAGTTCAGATGCTATAAAAGTGTAAATACAGTGTATAGAGGTGGGTAATTTCCTCTGAAGAGTTAGAGAAGGCTGTCTCAGGGAAGTGACATTTAAATTAAGATCAAATGTCAACAGGACACATTTGTAGGGTTGGTACTGATGGAAGATAGTGAAGTAATTCAAATGTGTAGATAAAACCACACAAAACGTCTCATTTTAGCTGAAAACAATTTTTATTTAAAAACAATAGAAGAAAACTTTCTAAGGGTCCTTACAGTTTGAAACTATTGTTGTAGGATATTACTGAGTTGTTAGATTGAATATAAAAATTGTGAAAATTCTATTCAGTGAAATACATTACAATGGATTAATTTGTTACAAATTCAGGTGTGTGTTTTAAGGGCTAGACTTTTAAAAATTAACCTTACTAAATTTTAGGCTTCTACCATGTGACTTACAACATGGAAATGGATACGGTTTTATTTGCTTTGGAGAGTTTTTTTTTTATTTGTTTATATTTGTAGACATCGTTGTGAAGTGGAAAGAACATTGAATCAGACGTCAGGAGGTCTGGGTTCTATTTCTGACCGTTATCTACTCACTGGGGAGCAAGGCATTAAAACTACAGTTTCCTCTTGTAAAAGGGGATATTCCTTACGAAAGCCTTGAGTTACAGAAGCTTAGGAGAGGAGCACTGTTAGCTCAGGAGATGACTGTATAGAGTGGGGTCAGAGAGTTCCTGAAACCTCATGCTTCTTTCACCTAAACCATCTGTTTGCTCTTCTCTTCTGGCTTGATGACCATAAAGGACCTGAAGTCTCATTACCTTAAGATTGGAAGGAAAGAAAGAAAAAGAAAAGACAGACCAGTAGCTTTTGGTGATAATAATGGAAACAAATAACTAGGAAGAACAAAAGTTAACTTCAGATTAAATAAGAAATAATGAGAATTGAATATTAACCACCTCAAGTTACATATGAGTCTTTTTTCTTCTCAGTGGTGCTTGGGGTCTTATTGCCAGAAATAATCACACTACTATGAGAACCAATGAAACTGTTCCTCATTTTCTCAAAATTTCGCTTTCTCCATCTTGTTCTTCTTCCTAAGCAATTACCTGCCTTTTCTCACCCATTCCCCTTTCTTTTTGTTTCTTTGTCTCTTCTCCTTTGTTTTCCTTCTCTTGCTACTTTTTTCCCTACTCATTTTCCTTTCCCCTTTCTATTGCTTCATCCCACAAGAACACAATCATTAATTAAAACCCTTAATAAACAATCAGAGGAAAAATGTATTGTAATAAAAGCCTTGAAAATTATAATCAGTTGTTATACTAACATATAGTACAGTAGCAAACTTACCAACAAATAACATCGAAGGTTCATTCCTCATGTCAGCCAGTACTACTTGTAGGGTTTCCATTTGCAAGACAGTAGTAACCCACTACTTGCATGTTTGTACTTACAATTTTTTTAAGGGAAAAAATATAAGGAATGATAAGCATCGCATTTATGTTCAATATATAGGCCACTCTGAGCTAAATATACCAAGCTCTGATATTGTAAGATAATTTTATTATCACTTTGCAGGTGGGCTCTTCAAAGAAATTACTTGTTGATTCATAATGCTTGTAATTGTGGAGATAAAAAAATAGATAAATAGGCCGGGTGCGGTGGCTCACACCTGTAATCCTAGCACTCTGGGAGGCCGAGGCGGGCGGATCGTTTGAGCTCAGGAATTCGAGACCAGCCTGAGCAAGAGCGAGACCCCGTCTCTACTAAAAATAGAAAGAAATTACTTGGACAACTAAAAATCTATATAGAAAAAATTAGGCGGGCATGGTGGCACATGCCTGTAGTCCCAGCTACTCGGGAGGCTGAGGCAGTAGCATTGCTTGAGCCCAGGAGTTTGAGGTTGCTGTGAGCTAGGCTGATGCCACGGCACTCTAGCCCAGGCAGCAGAGTGAGACTCTGTCTCAAAAAATAAATAAATAAATAAATAAATCTGAAGGAAAAAAATAGAAGATTGCCATCTTAGGTCATTTTGTGCTGCTATGACAGAATACCTGAGATTACATAATTTACAATGAACAGAAATTTATTTGCAGCATGGTCTTAGAGGCTGGGAAGTCCAAGATCAAGAGGCTGCATCTGGTAAGAGGCTTCTTGCTACATCATCGCATGACTGAAGACAGAAGGGCAAGAAAGCACGCGCGCGAGAGAGAGAGAGAAGGGCAGGGGGCCAGATTCATTCTTTTATCAGGGAACTACTCCCTCAATAACAGGATTAATCCATTGATAGGGGTAGAGCCCTCACAACCTAATCCCCTCTTAAGGTACCACCTCTCCACGCTGTTGCATTGGGGATTACATTTGCAACACATGAACTTCGGTGGACACATTCAAACCAAAGCAATTGCCTTAGATTTTGTGGAACTAACCTGGGGATTTTTTTAACTTCAAAACTAAAAAATGAATTATTTTTGGTGAAATTATTTATACTCAACATTATATTTGCAAATAAGATAGCCAAATGTCATTATTTCTGAGACATTATTGCTACCTAAATCCTACAGCAAGGAAATTCTTCATTATCCCCACAGTTTTTTCATTGCATGGTCTTCTAGCTAACCATCTTGGAACAGACTGGCAGGGGAGGAAACTACTCTTTACAAATGCCGGAATCAAAAGTGTTGGCAATAAATAAGGGCATAATGAAATTCTCTCTGATATTATTCTTTTGGTTGGAATTAATTTTTCAGAATTTGTGTCAGTAGATAGTGATGGGGTTCAAGACATGCTACCCCAAAATATGGCCCCTTGGCATTTAAGAAAGCAGCAGAAATAGGAAGGTCTTTCTGACCTCCTGCCATTCCTCCTGAAGCAGGCCATGAAAGAATTCTCTGTACTTCCTGTAAAGGAGGTCATAAGGCACTCCGGTGAGAGGTGGCTTCCATAAACCCAGAGGAAAGGAATGTCCTTATCTCTGAACACATGGGGACACAAAGAATCTGAATAAACAGGCGTTGCTAAGTTTCTCCCGGTTTACTACCATTAGATCTTACCCCGTCTGTCCTATCATACTTCTCTACAACTATGCATTTTTTCATCAAACTTAGCATTAATGGGTCTTCATTTCTGAAGGCTCTTGTATCACATTAAACTTAAATAAATTCGTATGCTTTTCTCTTGGTAATCTATCTTTTGTGATAGGTGCCTGAACCACGCCCCTAGGGATGAGTGGGAAAAGAAATCTTTTCTCACACACGACAGGATGGTTGACCAAGTTGAATTCTTATGGATCGGCTAGGGTTGGGTTAGAAAGGAAGCCACTTAGAACAAATGAAGGAAGTTATGAAACCTCTGGCTCTCTTGACTAAAGCTTCTCATTTACTCCTCTGTTAAGTTAGTATAAGAGAGAGCTAATGAAACAAATTTTAATAACATGAGAACTCAAAATTGTTTCCATTTTCAACCCTTTGATAAATAAAAGCTAATATACTACTACTAAACTGATAGCATGTGTATGCACAAAAGAAAACTGAGTCTGTTTTATTAATCTTATAGAGAAACAAATATTAATAGAGTCAACAAACTTGCAAAAGGATGAAAAAAATTTTTTTTCTGGTGTTCTATTCAAAAATCTAATGGAGAACTTTGATTCTTTGGGAAGTTATCCCACTGAGATTGGGTTATAGGTTAGTCTCTCTTCAACCATCTCAGAAAAAAAAAAAAAAAAAAAGCCAGAGTCCTTTCTCTGAAATCTGGAAAAACAGGAAAAATCTGTATGTGTGTTTTGCCAGTATTCAAGTCTAAATAACGTGCAGTGTGACAGATAGCACACCCAGGACAACAATTGCTTAGTAGGTTGCTGCCTAAACTTCAGCAAGGGGTCTGGGAGTTTCCGCTCAAAATGGAAGACAGTAATTTAAAATGCTATTAAAATAGGTAAACTACAATCTTAGAAATTGTGTAGCTTCATAACAGTGTTTTGGTAATGGAAAGAAATAGAAATTATTAGATAACTTTGACAAGGAAGGGTCTGAAACTAAGTCCGTGTTAGTGCATCTCTGTCCCTGGGCTGGGGAAGGTGTGTTAGGAACACCCTACATCATTTGCTAAAGTAATCACCCTACAAGGGAAGAGTCTGTCTGATTACCCCAGCAGGATGAGGCTTGTCTTTAGCTTCATGCATCTCTTTTTACTCTGATTCTATACGTTTTGAGCAAGCTTCTAACCT
>NW_012148174.1:10028112-10030157 GCF_000956105.1 Propithecus coquereli
ACAGAGAGATTTATCACCCTATGTATTTCATTTAAAAAGATATTCAATTAATTTCAATTTGGAAAATGTATTTTGCCTATATTTTTCATAGTACTTTTTTGTATTACTTTAACTAGTGTGTTCAAGGTGTCTGTTTAAAAAGTTATCAAAATAATTTTTTAACACTTAATATAACTTTAAGACTGTTCTATTGAGATTGATGAAGGTGTGTCTATCTATATCATGTAAAATTTTTTTTTAATTTTTAAATTTTTCATGGGTACTAGCACACCAGGATGGTTAAGTACAAATTAAAATATTTATAGTTTGGTTTCACCTAGACCAAACTTGTGAATATTTTATTTGTCTGATTCAATTTGGATATGTGACTAGTATTAATGGAATAACCATATATATGCTCCCATATTTTCCTTCCTAGAAGAAATATCAAACATTGTGTGAGATTTTAATTTGATTTTTTCACTCTTTTTCACATACTGGAAAATAAGTTATTATCATCAAGGGACTCATTTCTGTGGGGAAGGCTATGCATCTTAACAGAAGTAATGGTTTTAGCTTAAAATAATTGAAGAAAAATATTTCTTCCAATCAATTTTGAGATTTATGTCTCAATCCTGAAATGACTTTTAATATAACCAGTCTTTTTAGCTTCTTGCAGTTTAGCTAATCATCTGTGTCATTTATGCAAAATATAAAAATCATCAAGGAAGTTTATAATCCTAAATTAGAACCATGTTGGGCTGAATCAGACCTACATGAAAATAAAATTCCAGGTGACACAAACTTCCATAATATATTCTGTAAAAGTAGCCACACATTTTAGTTAAATACAGATACGTATATTCAGATTGCCTGCATTTAAAACCTGGCTCTGCGTATATTAGCTAGGTGTATAACTGTGAGTAAGATATATTAATGCTGTGCCTTCATTTTCTTATCTGAAAATACTATATAATACCTAGCTGATAGGGGAAGAAGTAAGTCAACACATATGAAGGATTCCAAAGAGTATTTAGCTATTATTAGATGTTGAAATTATTCAAAATTTCAATTTGTTCCAAAGGTATATGGTAAGCGTATGTGCCAATGTATATAACCAATGTATGTGTCTATAACAATGTTATGTGTATTAATATGGACTGATAACGCTACTCCTAATTTTCAGTTTATTGTAAAAGTAAACTATCTTCATCGAAAATTTGAAAAGAAAAAGCAAATAGAAGCAGAATAAAATTATATGAAGTTTTCACTACCCAGAAGCAACAACCATTGATAACATTTCTATCCAGACTTTTCCCATGAATTTTAAAATGTCAGCTTTAAGGTATAAAGTAATATTTAACTAAAAAAATAGATTTTGTTATTTATACATAGCAAAACTGCAGTTGCTTTGTTAATGCTTTGAAATTCTGAGAAGCAGCAGGCATCAAACTTTGGCTTGAATATAGTTTAGAAAATATTCTGTCACGTCAAATAATCAGATCATAAAAATATTTATGGATTCCAGTTTCATATCTCAGATTTTTCAAAAAATGTCTTCCTTACTTTCTTTACCAGTTAACCTTTTCACAGCTGAGAGAAAGTGGCTTTGAGAAATTTCCCAGAATTAATTTTATGAAATTAAATGCCAAGAGGTATGTGTATATTACACAGACTGACAGAATTTGATGTGTTGTACATTAGATGCTGTCAGTGGAATGAAGTCTAGTTTTGGTATATGTTATTGGTCCACATTCATTCTCTCATATTATTCCTTATCTTGAGAACAATTCTAAGCTTTAATCAGATTCTTCATGAATCGATTAATTAATCACTCTTAGTACTACATCCGTTACGTTTTGGCTAGGAATGACATGCTTTCATGCATTCCAAACTACAAATGTGGGTACCTTCCAACCAAAATACTAATTTCCTTGCTTTTCCCAGAGTATGTAAATGAATTTTAAAAACACTTAGTAGAGATTCTATCTTTTGGGTGGAGAGATTTTACTGTAAATAAAGCATATGAAGATTAGATTTCCCCAAGGATCTTTCCAATCCAAAAA
>NW_012148174.1:10031347-10058244 GCF_000956105.1 Propithecus coquereli
TTGGGATACCTCACTTAGTAGAATGCGTTCCAGCTCTATCCAGGAGTATACAAGAGGTGCTATATCACCATTGTTCCTTAAAGCTGAATAGTACTCCATGGTATACATATACCACATTTTATTAATCCACTCATGTATTGATGGACACTTGGGTTGTTTCCACATCTTTGCACTGGTGAATTGTGCTGCTATAAACATTCGGGTGCAGGTGTCTTTCTTATACAGTATCATTCTTGGCAAAAATTTGAATGGAAAGTTCCAGAAATAAACAATTCACAAATTTTAAATTGTGTGCTGTTCTGAGTAGCGTGATGAAATTTCATGCTGTCCTATTCCTTCCCACCGGGGACATGAATCATCCCTTTGCCCAGCCTATCTTTGTGGTCTAAGCTACTCACTGTGGGTCACTTAGTAGCCACCTCAGTTATCAGATTGACTGTGGCAGTATCACAGTGCTGATGTTCAAGTAACCCTAATGTTACTCAACGGTGGCCCCAAAGTGCAAGAGTAGTGATGCTAGGAGTTCAGATATGCTAAAGAGAAGCTGGAAATTCCTTCCTTCAAATGAAAAGGTGAAAGTTCTCCACTTAATAAGGAAAGGAAAAAAATTATATGCTGAGGTTGCTAAGATCTATGGTAAGAATGAATCTTCTATCCATGAAATCGTGGAGAAGGAAAAGAAATTTGTGCATAGTATATATGGTTCAGTACTATTCCAGTTTCAGGGGGTCTTCGTATCCCCCTTGGCATCTCCTGCAGATAAGTGGGGACTACTATAACATCTTCACATACCAAAACTTTTCAATTATCGACTCATTTTTTTATTTCTATCTTATCTCCAAAATTACTCTCACATATTCTCTGTTCTCTTAACCAACCACCAGATTCCTCAATGAATTGACTTAATCTGAGTATAACGTCAGACTGGCTAAACCTTGATCTTATCATGGGGAATATTCCTCCCCTTCTGAAATACCAAACTTGGATGGAGCTCCCCAATACTTTTCTCAGTGCCCTTCCCATCTATACTTTCTTATTCATACCCCCCACTCACCAACTGAATTTTTTTTTTTCCTTACTAGAAACTGCCTGTGATATATACACGGTTCCTTTAACACTTGCTCCCCTTCCTTCAATATCAGTTATTAAGAGCGCCCCCAAAACTCAGACTTGAATCCCTGAAGCTAGTTTACACTTTGCCTTCTTCCTCTATTACACATTTACTCAGTTGCCTAGGCTACGTGGATCCCCTTATAGTCTTTCTCATCCATGTTCCTCCTTTCCTCTCTCTATCCCTGTTTTAGTTCTGCCCTTCTTCCAGGACTCCTTAGTAAGCTTTAGAATGACACTATGCCTTCTATCTTTTCTCCCTAGATTGCCAGATGTTTCTTTAGGTATTAGAACTGCTAATTCTTCCTCTGCATTCTAGATTTTAAACATTCACTACTCATAACTATGAGTGGTTTATTATTTATCTTTCAGTATAAATAAAGTTAAAAGATAAACTGACTTAAAGTAATACAGGAACTTTTTAAAGACTGGCACTTTATAGTTTATTGGGTGCAACTGTAAAAACTCCTCACAGCTATGCCATCTTGTAATTAAACGTTTCTGTTATTTTGGAAGTGCTACAAGAGGTTCTGAGTCATACATTGGATAATAAAATGTTAGAGCAAACATTTATACACTTAGGCAAATACTGTACTTGGATGGAATATTCTTAAAAGCTCTTCCTGCTAAATCAGCTAATCTTTTGATCTCCTTTTTTTTTTTCTCCTCTAGCTTTTTCCCTGGTTATGATAAAATGAAGCTTTTAATACGGTTACCTTTGTAGTAGTCAGTGCCTTATTGCTTAGCCCTGTAGAGTTAACGAGGCCAAGGACACTGGTTTGATTTCCCCATGGATCAGTTTCTTCTTGTTCTGCTAGTCTGTTAGTCACAGACTGTCCTTCAAAGCATGGCCAACCATTTCATAAATGTCAGTTATGAGGGAGATGGAGCATGGCTCCGTGGCAGTTCATTCTAAAATGCCCTACTAGTTCCGGAGTTTCATCCTCCCTCATATACAAATAACTCAGCATTTATTTTATCCATAATTTGCTGCAGCTAGCTCCTCTATGGCCCTCAACAGTGATAGTTTGCATAGCTTTGCATCTTCTTTCTCTGATCTTTATGCTGGATGGCCTACTGAATTTACTGAGAGGCAGGCACTGTGGTGTCACGAAAAGAACATGAGCTTTGGAGTCAGACCTTTCGTTCTACTACTATCACTGATCAGTTGTGTGCCCTTGGTTAAATTTCTTAATCTCTAAGTTTCTGCTTCTTCCTACTTTATACAATTGTAAGAATTAAGTAAAATAATGTACATAAAGCACCAAGAACATAGTATATGCGTAATGAATGTTAAAGTTCTCTACTTGTCTTTTATGATTCATAATCAATTGGTTAGGAAAGTTTGATATGGCTATCATTTATGTAACACCTACTCAGGGCCAAGTATGTTTTGTAGTGCTTTATGTCTATATTGTCACGATTCCTCATGATAATCTCACAAGGTTATTTATAATTATCATTTCCTTTAAGATAAAGAAACTGAGATAAAGTGTTGCTATCCGGGATGCATGGTTTTCATCTAAGCATAGTATACAGCAAATTGAGGTTACAGGGCTATTTCTAGGGAACTAGTTTTTAAGCACTACAGTTTAATAATTACCCAGAGTCAGGGGATAGAATGTTTGCTAAAAAAGGCAGATTCCGGGAGCCCCCCTACAAGCTGCCCATGTCATTTAGATGCAATTGGGCCTTTGGAGGACACTTGGATAAATATCAGTCTATGCAAGATAACTTAATTTGGTTCATTTATTCTATACTTTCAACTGCAGCAGGAGGAGGTTCAGAGGGCAGACTAGCAACTGTGGGCTAAAATTGAATTTGCATAAATAAGCAACGATGTGCTCACTCAGCTCCTCCTCATCACCTCAAGATGCTTGTCCTCTAGTGATACCTCCATAGAAGACCTGGATTCTTGATGTCTTTAATGCATCTTTGTTGATCCAGGCTCCATGTAACTGTATCAGCAGCAAACAGATGAGGAGATGCAGAGATGGGACTCGTATAGTGTAACTCTAGCCGTGGCCCTGTTCAACTGTCACAAGCTGTAATCTCTTGTAACCAACTTTCCTATCTGTAAATGGGGATGGCATTCATCTTATAAAGTTAGCGTAAGGATTACCACACCACCCAGCTCAATGGCAGGTGTTTATCAATAGTAGCTGTTGTTATTTATTTATTTTATTTTTCAGTGAGATGTCAAACATGATAGCCTATGTTAAAGCACTCTGTGAACAAGCTCTCATTCTAGAAAACCCTTTCCTCCAAAGCAATCCTTTGGAAAATGTGACGAAAGCTATGAACCAGCACCGTACAATGAAGATATACTGTGAGCCACGCAGGTATTTTTAAATTCTCTAGTATCCACGTTAAAAAAAAAAAAAAGGTGAAATGAATTTTAATCATTTAATTTTGCCAAATAAAACTATTATAATTTCAGCATGTGATCGATTAAAATTATTGAGATATACATTATTTTTTTCATACTAAGTCTTCAAAATCCACTATGCAGTTTCCACTCCCAACCTATCTCAATTTGGGCACTAAATTTTCAACGGCAAAGTGCAACGTAGTCCTGCCAAAACAAAATCGTGTTTAATAGAAATGTTATTCGCGGGTTCACGGACCTCACGAAGTTCACCCTTGCTTTATACGCCCTTGGTTAAGAACTGTCCCTTTGACGTTTCATAACCCAATTTATAATGTAAAAGAGTCAACGAATTACTTTCCCCGTGTTCGCTGCACATTATTCCCGTTTGCTGATGAATAAATCCCTCGAGCTAAACGGAGCAACTTTAGAGACGCAGGGGAGGGGGCGGCTGATTAATTAGGACGTACACAAATGAGCTGAGGATATAGCGGCTGAAGCACGTTCGGCCGCTGTTTTCTGTCGTTGTCTCCTGGTGTGATGACAGGGTTAACTTCTGCACATTCAGGTTGCAGATTTTCACCTTCCCGACGAGCCAACGTCAGGGGCCGCACTTCTCAGAGCACAGAAGGCTCTTGCAAACACGCAGGCAGTAGCCGCTGAACTTGCACAGATAGGGATTTATTCAAAGCCCCCCTGCTATTTTTAGCCTGAGCAACTGCTCGCCAAGTTTATGGAAAGAGAAACGCACCCGCTACAAAACAGACGCGCGCGCGGGGTTAGACCTTTGCCAGGTGCCGCTCGAAATCCCCTGAGACTACTCCCACCGAAACTCGGCGGCGCGTTTGTTTTTCCACAGCAGGACCGGCGCGGCCTGCGCGGCCCGGGGGCGTGGCCGGGCGCGGGGGCGTGGCCCCGGGCCGTGGGCGGGGCCGGGCCGGCAAGGAGGCGGAAGTTCCCGCGGGCGGTGCGGACGGCGCACGCACTGCGAGTCACTTGTCAGCGCTCGTCTGAGGCGAAGGCTTCGCCGCGCCGGACCTGAGGTGAGTGGCCGCCGGCCCCGGAGGCGCTTGTCGGATCTCCCGCGGGGAGGCGGGAGAGCAGCGGGCGCCGAGCGCAAGAAGGGAAGCGCGGCCGGGGAGGAGGAGGGGGCGCTCCTCGCGCCGGGACGGCTCCTCAGGTGCTTTGCGGGCGCTGAGCGGCGGAGGTGGGAGCGCCGCGCGGGGAGCGAGGGGCGCTCGGGAGAGGGCGGCGCGGGAGTGGGCGTGAGGCCAGAGGGCGAGCCCTGGAAGTCCCCGCAGCCCGGGCCGGCCGGGACAGGCGCACCGGAGACAGGGGCGCGAGAGCCGGCGCCGGGGGGCGGCGAGGGCCGGGCGCGGACGGGCTCCCGGGCGCCGCCGCTGCGACCCGCCCGGCTGCCGGCGTCGCTGGGCTGCCCCCGTGGCGTCGGGTGGTGCCCGAACCTCCTAGGGGTGAGAGGGGGGAAAGCGAGACTGGACGGAAAAGGCGTGTGATTTTTTTTTTTCTGTGCTCTCAGACTAGCGAGAAGCAATTACGTACCTCCAAACACTTGCAATTGTGTAACCGAGGAAAACTGCGTCCAGAAATAAAGCTCGTTCAAAAAGCAAATCTGTCGCGAACACCAGATTTATCAACGCTTGCGTGCTCTGGGGGGCTTTGGTAAGACTGTGCCTCCCGTGCGTCTGACAATAATAGGTGGAAAGAGGAAGGGCGTGCTGGACAAGGGCAGAGCTTGGAAAGAAACTTCGCGGCTGCGCTGGGCAGGGCAGGTCGAGGGTGTGATCGCCAGATCCTACCCCGAGTCCGCCTTCCTGGCCCAGAGGACGCCTGAACCCGCCTGCCACGGAAGCAGCGCGCTCGGGAGCCTTATTTGGCCAACAGGGCTAGGCGTGAGCCTCTCCTGGAAAACTGTCTCGTCGGCTGCTTTCATCCCGCGCCTGTGGCTTTGATTCTTCAGCTCTACCTTCCTTATCTCTCCATCGGGGGGACAAAGGGAATCTCAAGATACTTCTCTTTAACGTCAGGTCCTTCTTGTCCCTCTGTAGTTCATCGCGAGTTCTTCTTTGCACCCTCCCTCCCTCCCACCCACCAGAGAAGCTGGGTTTCTAGTGTGGGAAACACCAAGCTTCCTTCCCCAGTTCTAGAGCAAAGACATTGTTTAGATTTTCCCCAAAAGAAGAAGTCCACAACTATACAGAAATCCCAACATTTTCTACGTGTTTGAAAGCAGAGGGGGGGCTGCTGTTTCCTGCCTGCCTGGTATTTTAGGAAGGGGCACTCATAACCAGATGGAGGAGACCTGGAGAAGGCCAATTAAAAATATTGCCATGGCTTAGGGCACAGAATGTTTTAAGGCAGATGAATTCCAAATGAAGCGAGCAGAAGGAGAATCCAGAAATGAAATGACACTGGCATTGTAGTGTGGTTATGACCTCGCCAGTGCTAGAAATTTCAATCACAAGTGGGAGAAGTCAGGAATGGAGTCCTCAAGCAAAGGGGGAAGTTGCTTGTATATATGGGTTGATATATAAATGAAATATATGTTCTTGTAGGGAAGAATGGGGCCAAAGGAAGTTGAGCCTAACTTTCATCATCTTCCCCTGGCACAAGTTAAAGATTAAAAAAAGAGAGGGCAGGCTTCCTGTGAAATATCAGTTGGCTTCATATACTTCTGATTTGTACTGTGTGCTAATTCAAGACCGTTTTTTTCCTACTAGTTTTATGAAAATCTTTTCTTTTTGTAGCAGGAAAGCAATGACATTGTGTGTTGGTCCTTATTAGCTCTCATCTGTTTGTTTTTCACCTTTATGCAGCAGTTTGACTTCTGGTGTGGCCTTTGGGTCTTTTTTAGTACCCTGTGCCTATTACTTAAGTATGAAGTAATGTTATTGCCTAGTGGTTCAACGTACTACCATGCTAGTGGAAAAGCTCATTTGGTTTCTAGGTAGATGCATGCAGTGCATATTTTCTCTGATTTAATTTTTTTAAAGAACCAGGCTTATTTGAAAGTTTTACCTCACTTTCTCTTTATGAGAAGGAGGAATCTGTTTGCTTTAAGTATACCCAGTGGTTTGAATAGCTACATCTGGCACTATGAATTTGGTGCAATGGGATAGAAATTTTGGATGGGTTAATAAGAAAATGAAAAAATATTTAAAGACAGGTAATATAAGGTGGTGATTTTGTTGCACAGTTCAGATTTTCCCAGGAAGTATGTTTTAAAAATTATAGATCTGTTACGTTTTTAATTTTTTTTAACACGTTGACTGCCACACAAGAAAAAAATGCTTTTCCTTGGGACCACAGTGTTTTATTATGAAAATAGAATAAAAATGCCAAAAACAAAACGATCCGTTCTAATTTAATGAAAAATTTTTTATTGTTTTTTGTGGGTGAGTTATATGCAACTTGAAAAATAGTTCTTGCAGCGCCCAAGGTGAAGAGACGTGTGAACTACGTAAGCTTCATGAGGTCCTGGGCTCAAAACTAGCGTGAGTTAAATACAACTCACATGGCAGTTAATGTGTTAAAGAGGGAACCGTTCTGTTTCTTAGTATTACACTAAAAGAAAAAAAAAAACTTCATTCCTTCCAGTCTCTCCTGCTATTATAACAACCAGTAGTAAACGCCAAGTTAAACTTTTTTTTTTTGCTTTTAAAAAAAATTATGTAAAACTACTACCATGAGAATGATTGTGAGCACACTTACTATAAGACAGAAAAAAGAAAGCACTGATGTGCTGGTCCTTTTCTAAAGCACCAATTCAATTTTGTGCTTTAAGGTTAACCTTGCACTTCTACCACACTTAGTCATAATCTTATTCAGTGGGTGATAAATGCCTACTGTCTACTTTGCCTGATGAGATGTGCGTATAAAACAGAAAGCAGGCTCTGAAATATCACTGTGCTAGATTATTGCCTATCATCGCCTATCTGAAGCACAGGTAGATATTACTTTAACTGTGGAAACTACTATGTCCTTATAAGAGGAAATACGAGTTGTAGTTCATGATTGGAAAGAACAGTTTTATGCATTAAAAAATAACTTATTGCTGGGCGCAGTGGTGTGTGCCTGTAATCCCAGCTACTTGGGAGGCTGAGGTGGGAGGAACTCTTGAGCCCAGGAGTAGAGACCAGCCTGGGCAACATAAGGAGATCCCCATCTCAAAAAGCAAGATAAAACAAAACAAAACTAGACTCTCATTTTGAAGAATTTAACATTTGGAAAGCATGAATGGGAGCCTACTGATTCACAGTCCCTTTCATTTGTTAGAGTGACTTAAGATTTAAGTAAGTGCCAACTGCAAACAGAAGAATATGTGAGGTGAAGGGAAGGGGAAAATCATTTTGAATTCAACCTGCAATAAAATCTTACTCTTTCTGTTATACATTAATAAAGCATTGTAAAGTACTTTGGTTAGAGTTTGAATGCAAGAAGCCACAAAATAGGATTGTAGCAAGTTGTAGAACTCATCAAATGTCTATCTAGAAATATGTTCTTTCTTTTTTTTTTAAATGTATATATTTTTAAGTGTTGCTGTTTGCTTCCTTTTTTTTTGATTACCCGGGCTAGAGTGAGTGCCGTGGCATCAGCCTAGCTCACAGCAACCTCAAACTCCTGGGCTCAAGCGATACTTCTGCCTCAGCCTCCCGAGTAGCTGGGACTACAGGCATGCGCCACCATGCCCGGCTAATTTTCTCTACATATTTTTCGGTAGAGACGGGGTCTCGCTCTTGCTCAGGCTGGTTTCGAACTCCTGAGCTCAAACAATCCGCCCGCCTCGGCCTCCCAGAGTGCTAGGATTACAGGCGTGAGCCACCGCGCCCGGCCTGCTGGTTGCTTCTGACAGGCAGAAATATATTCTGATATGGAATCTTTAGACTATGCAAATTGGCATGAGTGTAAGAATTGTGTATTCATAGATTCCCTTTCTTAGACTGAAATTAATAAATAACTTTATATACACTTATCCTCTATATCCTTTCACCCCCCCAAAAACAAAATACTAAACACAATTTATAATTGGCTTTATATTAAATGCATTTAAATATGTACTAGGGTTTCAAATAAACATTTTTTTTAACCATCTCATTTTTTTTTTCACAGTGTCTTTCATCTCCTGGCATTGGACTTTGAGCCATTAGAATCATGAGCAACTACAGTGTGTCCTTGGTTGGCCCAGCTCCTTGGGGTTTCCGGCTGCAAGGTGGCAAGGATTTCAACATGCCTCTGACAATCTCTAGTGTAAGCAAACTTTACAGATTTTATTACAGATGTTCATTCAGTGGTTGGTCCTGGAAATCTCAGGGCTGAGTTGTTCAATTCTCTGTTCACCTGTACTCTACTTACTATGATTGCTTGTGGGATTTAATGTCAGCAAATGTAGTCACCTATAATAACGGATGGGAAGAGGACATTTAGCAAGGATAGTTAATTTCAGTTTAGCTTATTTTTCCATTTTCCTCCAGATTATCAGTACTAAAATGGAAAAGCATTTAACTAGGGGGAAGATTGTAAATTTTTGAACTGTCTTTAATTTTGGGAATTCTTTATATGTAGTTTCTTCTATATGTAGTTCCTTTATATGTAACTTTGGAAGGTTGTGCTGTGGGATTTTAATGGTCCCTTTCAGCTTCAAAAGCTATTATTAAAACCTGTTGATCAAAATTGAATAAAATGGGCCAGGTGTGGTGGCTCACTCCTATAATCCTAGCATTTTGGGAGGTTGAGGTGGGAGCATTGCTTGAGGCCAGGAGTTTGAGACCAACCTGAGCAAGAGCAAGACCCCATCTCTACCAAAAATGAAAAATTAGCCGGGTGTGGTGGCACACACCTGTAGTCGCAGCTACTTGGGAGGCTGAGACAGGAGAATCGCTTGAGCGCAGGAATTTGAGGTTGCAGTGAGCTATCATGATGCTACTGCGCTTTAGCCCAGGTGGCAGAATGAGACCCTGTCTCAAAAAAAAAATAAAATTACTGTTTTTTTTTATTATTTTCCTCAGCTCACTTTCTGATGAAGGTGATAGCCAACAGTAAAATGGCCAAATCTACTTACCTTTGAAGAGGAAATGAAGGGCTTGGGTCTCAAGTAGATAATCAGCCAATGAATAATTGAGATTTGGCTTTTTACCTCCTTGCGGATTTAGTTTGAATGTATTCTGTATATATATTTTAAGGATATGTTTTCATTATTATGATGATACTGATGAGGGGAATAATTACAGCTTCCATTTATTGAGGCTTGACTATATGTCAGGCAGTGTTTCACTTTCATCACCAGTAGGTAATTATTACTGTTAATTAACTTTTTAGGGGGTTTGTTTTTATATATTCAAATTAATGTGAATTTCTACTCCTCTTTTACTCAGATGGTAGTGTAATATACATACTGTTCTCAATGATTTACCATGGAGAACTTTCTTTCTATATAAGGAGCTTAAAAAAAATTGTGTAATAGTTTCCTATAGGAAAGTAACAATTTATTTAACCAATCCTCTACTGAAGGGTAGTCACAAACAGTGCTACAGTGAATACGGCATATAAGTATATAGGTACATAATTAACTATATGTGTCTATGTCATTTTGCTAGGTTGTGCAATGAATGAAAATACCTATTTTCTGCCCCCAAACCCCCAGTCTTACCAACAAACTTTTGGATTTTTACCAAGTGTTATAAAGGCATCATCTCATTTAATTCTTATATCAGCCTGCGAAATAGTGGTATTATTCCCATTGTACAGAAGTGCTGTGGGCTCACGTCTGGGGGTGTGAAAGAGTTGGCTTTCAAGCAGTTATGTTGCCTGCCTAATTAGGCTGCTTGCCTAATAATTCCCTTTATCTTAAATTTAGTTAGCTGTTTCTCTAGTCAGATATTTGGAAGAGTATCATTTTGTTTAATTATATATATATAAAAATACATATACAAACACACTCTGCATCTTATAGTATATATATATATACACAACTTGATAGATTAAAAATAAATATGTAGCCTACATATCCCTATTAAAATACTGCAAATATCATTTTACTAATGGAGTTTCCTTTGTTTCTTGGCTATGGATTTTAAAATAGTTATCTTTTTTACCAATTTCTGTCTTGATTCCAGTTAATCAGATTTGGTAAGGAAATATATTCATGTGTAATCTAGTCTGCAAGTTTTAAGACTTTTGTGGTTGGATGAAATTTTAAATATAAAGTATCCATGTGAAAATGTGTCTTGTGATTTATTCCCGTTTGAGTGAGGTAGTGGTTTTTTCCTTCTACTGAAGATCTATTATGAGAACAGGAACAATATTGGAATGTTATCTGTTTTTATGTTTTGTTAACATTATTTTACATTAAGTTTGAATATTCTACATTTAATTGTCTAAAGAAGTTATTGTTCCATTTAAAATACTTTCATTTCTGCTGGAAAAAAGTCCAGAAATAAATTGATGCCTAAATGAGACAAACTTAGTCATCATTTTGTTATTTGGTAAAAGAAATGCAAATGGACTATGTAAATTTTGTGGTACCATGCCTTTAAAAAAGTTTTATGTTCCTCAGTTCCCTGGCAGACAGTTTGAGGTGCTAGGTCTATGTTGTGATGCTGATCCAACAGAACACTGTGTACATACGTATGTGCCCTCCCCTGGCACAGAAGAAATGCTTTCCTTGTGTAGACAGAGTGCTAATTAAAGGATTTTGAACATACTGATTAAAAGAGACTATGGTAACAAAGCTGCTGAGTTATTTCTGTTCTCTTACAAAAGTCTCTGCCATCTAGTGTGACCTTTTTGGGGCTTGTGCAGTGGGGCATGCAGTTCACTCTGGACTGGAGAGGATTGGAGGGGGAGGAGAGGATTGGAGGGGGAGGAGAGGAGAGAAGGGAATGTTGGCTCAACAGGGCTGCTGGGCTGTTGGCCTTTCATTGTAGTTATTTTTAACCCCTTGTGTGGTTTAATTTAAATATGCCTAGTAACATTGCCTAATAAAGATTTGTGTTTAATAACTAATTTATATTTTGGTTAGATTATTAATATTGTAAATTTTTTACTTACTCTCATCTTAATTAGTTCTCTGGTTATGGTTATTGTACCTTAATTATGTAAAATTACTGGGATTTTTTTTTTCAGTGATCAGCAAGTTCTTTAATTAATAGTATCAAGAAGCAATTAAAACCTGAAAGCCTGCCTTAAAACCTGTAATTTAATGATTCTCCTATTTTAATAATGCATATGAAATTCTGATTAAGGTGTGGCACGCAGTATTCTCGGAATTATCTTTTATAATATTATCAAATTTAAAAACCAAAAATTTAGAGACTTGAAACAAATCTCCCACAGTTATAGGGAGTATAGCAGTTATATTTTTAAATTTATTCTCTTGAAATTCTAACAGAAAAAATCAGAAGTTTTTGCTTAGTTGGGAACATTTGTATCTTTATATTGAGAGTTCAAGAGTGTACATTTTTTTCTCTGATCAGGTATTATGTTGAACTCCAAAAGCCCATTTACATTCATTTGTAGCACTGGAATTCTGGGGTACAAATTGTGTTTTGAGATAAATAAGCCATTTGAACATTCCGTCTTCCGGAGATTTTGTTCTACCGGCATGTGAATATGGTGAATATTACTTGTATCTTAAAGCATACCAGCTATAAAATTTTAACATTTCAGTCAAATATATTCATCATCTATATTGCATGAATTTTATATTATGTTTTGTGGATGGATTTCCGAGATAAGATTGGCCACTTGCTAACTTTTTAAAAGGATCCACAGATTGCTGTAACTACATGATCACATGTCATTGTCTTCAATTTCCTATCCTTAAAATGGAGTGCTGGCTCTAGGAGTTTGAAGGCTGTCTTTTTATGACCCTGTATTTATGGAATTGCCCTGAAGCCATGGAATGTGGGGACGGGTTTCATTGTAGCAGTTTGGGTTTGTTGGTCTTTGGCAGTATATTTTATACGAAGAAATAGGAGACTTGTTACATAATTCAAGGCTATATTTTGGCCAGTTCATGTTCCTCCTGATGGAATTACAAGAAGGATTACGTATTTGTGGATAACGTCTTTTAAGCACAGCATCCTAAAGTTGAAATACTCTGCTTTGTGTTATTTTCTAACATATAATGTTAGAGCTTTTTTCTTCACTATCAATATTTGGATTTCCTGAAGATGATCTCCCAATTCTCTACAAACACATTTCAAATGGTTCTTTAGCAGATAAAAGTGAGATCAGACTTTTAAATACCCGCGTAATAATGACTTTGATTCTCAAGAGTTAGGGAAGGATTCATCGTTATAAGCTCAGACAAAATTTTAATTGGATTTGAAAAGCAGAAGAAATTTACCATTTCCTGGAGTATGGAGTCCTGTTTGGGAGTATAGCACACAACAGAGAAAGACAGTATTGTGAAACAACTTGCTGTGAATTCATTCAGTAGTTATAGGAATACTTTCTAGAAGCCATTGAAGAAGATACAAAGTCTTGGGGAGTGCAGAGGTTGGGTGGAAAAGAAATATGCAGAGTACTGCAGTACTGGGCAGTGTCATAAGACCTGTCATAAGACATTATTTGATGAAAAGACATTCAGATCAGTGTTTCTCAGTTTTAGAGAAAGTTAATTGAGTTTGCGTAACTATATAATTTACATTTTACATATGTGTTCTCTCTCTGCTTTTACAATATTAATTACCTTTTGTGTGGGGTTCAGAGACCTGTCTTTTCCCATGTGACAGTTTTCTGTTTTTTTGTGGTAACAAGTGTCAAGAATATCAAGATAATTCTGAAGACTTTTTTTTTTTGTCTATTATTTGTAAAGAAATGAAAATCTTATCAGTATGTTTAGATCTTTTGTGTTTGTGGAGGTTGGCTTCCTTTAGGAGAAGTTAATTGAACTAACTGGTCCTTGAAGGATGAAATTGGAACATCTCAAAGCCAATATTTCTCGATGTTGGTTTTCAGTGCCTAGTGAAGACGAAGACTTTTCTTGCCATTGCCTGACTCTTGAGTAAAGCTGCGAATGTAGTTGAGTGATTCTCCAGACATGCCAGCTGCAGAGTTCCCCTCATAGAGGAGGACAGAAAGACTTTCAGTCCTCTCAAGCTAAAATGGGAGAACTATTCTACCTTGAATAAATGGGCCTATTGTTAATTTTGAGCTGTTGAGTATTTTCTTTTACATTCCCTCCCAGCTACCCTGTCATAATGCCACGTTAGAAAGTTAATTTAGTTTGTGTAACTATATAATGTATATTTCACGTGTATGTTCTTTGTCTGCTTTTAAAGTATTAATTATCTTTTGTGTGGGGTTCAGAGCC
This sequence comes from Propithecus coquereli, assembly GCF_000956105.1. NCBI lineage: Eukaryota > Metazoa > Chordata > Mammalia > Primates > Indriidae > Propithecus > Propithecus coquereli. The sequence goes on from NW_012148174.1 coordinate 10,045,159, forward strand.
CTATCTTTTCCCATGTGGCAGTTTTCTACTTTTTGTGGTCACACGTGTCAAGAATATCAGGATAATTCTGAAGACATTTTTGTGATCTATCATTTGTAAAGAAATGAAAATCTTATCAGTGTGTTTTATTGCAAATTAGTTTTAGAAGAAACGGAGCTTGCTTGTTTGATCTTAATAAATGGTGGGCATTTTGGAGAGTTATTTGTTAAGAGAAATTTTACTGGTAGGCAGGACTTCTGTATCTGATGGAGGAAACAATACTGTAGGGTTTGGGTAAAGTGAGAATAGCATTTTTAGACTTAAGTAAAGATGTTTATACAACCTATTCACCTACTCATGAATTAGGTATAATATCTGCCTAAAGTGAGAATATTGAAACCTATGGACTTTCAGTTATTTTGAGGACTTTTGAGGCAAAAGCTTGTCTTTATGATGGTTGTTGGTCATACTTCATTTGAATATATAGTTCACCGATTGTCTTTGTCCATGACATCCTGTTTGCAGTAGTTCTTACCCACATTCCTGTATACCAGCAGGGCAAGTCATGTCTTTTTCCCCCATTTACAACTGCATGGAGGAGAAATCTGATAGGATTTAATCTAGAAACAAGCATTGCTCTAGACAAAAAAGGTGTTCTTTTGGCATCTTTTAAAGGATAATTATGTTTCAGCTTTGGCACATGAGACTCTCTAGGCCTTTATTTCAGTTTCTGAGATGCAAAAAAAATATTGAGTATGTAATAATAAAATTTGACAAATTAGATACCAGCATGTAAAATATCAATATGTATATGCATTTGCATATAAGTGACATAATGGGAATAAGAAGAGAAAACATTAAATAACTAAAGAGCAATGTCCATGGTGTCTGCTGATTCTTTATGTGTGGTCCTCAACTCTGGGCCATGGACCAGTACTGGTCCGTGGCCTGTTAGGGACTGGGTCACAGAGCTCTTTCAAGGCTCCACCACCCCACACCGTCCATGGAAAAATTGTCTTCCATGAAAGTGGTCCCTGGTGCCAAAAAGGTTGGGGACCGCTGCCTAGGAGCAGGGCCACTGACTGTGTAGTCACATTGACAAGGCACGTTTGGTTTTTTTAATTCATAGAGAGAGAAAATCACTTATCTAGCAGAAATAATTTGTTTTTATTAAGAATATTTTTTGAGATAATAAACCATTTATGAATGGAAAAAGACAATGTTGAATGAGTGTTTAAAGTTAAATTTGGGAGAATTTTTAATACTATTATTAAAACTGAATTTCTCAAATCTTATATTCATTTCCTCCATCTTCCCTCACTTTATTTTTTTCTTTCCTGTTGCTTAAGTGGAATCATCTGCTCTTCTGTAAATACTCAAATTTCTTTTGTAGCTGATGTTGTCACTCATTTTGTGTGATAATTACTGGAATAAAGTTCATCAACCTTCATGGCATTTAGTACTCCCAACAGGGCAGCAAAATGTCCCTCATAGGCCTCAGTGGAGGAAAGTAAAACGAACTGAGAGGGTTAATAGAAGGAAATGAGAAAGAAAAAGATAGTCCTGCTTAATCCTTTCCCCTTCTCCCTTTTGAAGTTTCTTTAATTTATGATTTTCTTTAAGTAAGACATTCATATGGTTTGAAATTCGAAAGATACACTAGAGTATGGAGGGAAGAGTCTTCTGCTGCCCCGCCATTCATTTTCTCTTCTTGGAAGCAACCATTGTTAGCAGTTTCTTGTGTATATACCCAGAGGTTATCTATATAGTTATATGTAAATAGGTGTATATCCTTCCCACTCCCCTTTTCAATTCAAATAGTATCCTTAAAAATTACTTAATTTTTGGCATTTTTTCACTTAACCCAATATCAGTAAATATATCTTCATTCTTTTTTTTTTTTTTTTATTACAGCTACATTGTGTTTAGATTTGTCATGATTTATTTAACCAGTTCCTGTTGGTGGACAATTAGGCTTTTTCTGGTGTTTTGCTTTTACTGACACTATAGTGTGTGTTTTGCCTATATATATATGAGTATATGTGTCAGGTAAATTGCAGGAAATGGAATTCCTGAGTCAAAGGGTTGTATGCATTTTTAATTTTGATTGATTCTGCCAAATATCTCCATAGAGACACTCCTACCCGTAATATGAGAATGCATGTTTCCACATACCTGTACTAGCATGAGTTTCAACAGACCTGATGCTTTCCAATCAGATGGGCAAATCTCCACCTGTGTCCTTTTTACAGGGCTTAATCACGAGTATTCTACCAAGGATTCTCAATGTTAAAGTGGCTCATTGTTTTCCATTTCACAAGAGAATATATGAAATAAAAATGATACTATTAATTTCTTAGCAATGGTATTTTCTGAATTCCTTCATCTAGAGCTTTTATTAATAGTTATCACTATCATTTGCTTCATTTTTTTTTTCTTTTTTGAAGAGACAGAGCCTCACTCTGTCACCCAGGCTGGAGGGTAGTGGCATGATTGTAGCTCACTGCAACCTCGAACTCCTGGGCTCAAGTGATCCTCCTGCCTCAGCCTCCTGAGTAGCTAGGACTATAGGCATGCGCCACCATGCCCGGCTAATTTGTTTCCTATTTTTAAAAGGATTTCCTTTCTATGTTAACATACTAATCGTAATTACATGGCAAAAGATTTTGTATTATGATGGAACAGTTTTTGACATAGTGCCCTGTCATAGACGATTTTAAAAATTAAGCAAATCACATTTAATGGACACAAGGTTATTACCTTTGGAGTTTCTCTAATAGCCTGACATACAGTTGACGCTTGAACAACATGGGGATTGACTTCCTGCGCAGCTGAAAATCCATGTATAATTTTTGACTCTCCCAAAACTTAACTACTGATAGCCTACTCTTGACCAGCAGCCTTACCGATAACACAGTCAATTAACACATATTCTGTATATCATACATACATTTTGTATGTATTGTGTGCTGTACTCTTACAGTAGAATAAGCCAGGGAAAAGAAAATTTCATTAAGACAATCATAAGGAAGACAAAAAATATTTACTATTCATTAAGTAGAAGTAGATTATCATAAAGGTCTTCATCCTTGTCATCTTTGTGTTGAGTTGGCTGAGGAGGAAGAGGAGGTGTTGGTCTTGTCTCAGGGGTGGCAGAGGCAGAAGAGGTGGAGGAGGTGGAAGGGAAGGCAGGAGAGGCAGGCACTCTTGATGTAACTTTTATTGAACAAAATTTGCCTATAAATGGACCTGTGCAAATCAAACGTGTTGTTTGAGGGTCATTTGTATTGTGTGGTTTTGAATCCCACTCTTCTCTACCTCCCTTTATGTGAGGTGCCAAAGAGACTGACCATTATGAGGTGTTCAGTATGGTTCTGGGACATGGTAAAATTCACCCTTATGAACTGTACTATGTTTTTGTTATCAAAATTATTAGCCATTGGAGCTTAAGTCACACAGGGTCTTTTTTTTTTAGATTATGGGTACATAATAGTTGTATATCTTTATAGGGTACATGTGATATTTTGATACAGGCACACAATGTGAATTAATCAAATCACGGGGCCAGGCACAATGGCTCACACCTGTAATCCTAGTACTCTGGGAGACCAAGGTGGAAGGATTACTTGAAGCCAGGAGTTTGAGACCAGTCTGAGCAAGAGTGAGACCCTGTCTCTACAAAAAACAGAAAAATTAGCTGGGCGTGGTGGTGTATGCCTGTAGTCCCAGCTACTCGGAAGTCTGAGAAAGGAGGATCACTTGAGCCCAAGAGTTTGAGGTGAACTAGGCTGATGCCACGGCATTCTAGCCCAGGCAACAGAGAGAGACCTTATCTCCAAAAAAAAAAGAAAAAAATCAAATCAGGTTAATTGGGATATCTGTCACCTCAGGTATTTATTATTTCTTTGTGTTAGGAAGACTCCAATTCCACTCTTTTAGTTATTTTAAAGTATACCCTAACTTATTGTTCCTTATAGTCATTTTCTTATGTTATCAAATATTGTTTATTCTATCTAACTGTATTTTTGCACCCGTTAACCATCACCACTTTATCCTCACTTCTCCGATACCCTTACCAGCCTCTGGTAACCATCATTCTACTCTCTATCTCCATGAGATCAATTGTTTTTGATATTTATTTCCTACATATGAGTGAGAACATGTGAGATTTGTCTTTCTGTGCTTGGCTTATTTCACTTAACATAATGTTCTCCAATTCCATCCATGTTGTTGCAAAGGGCAGGATTTCATTGTTTTTTTTGTGGCTATATAATATTCCATTGTGTATGGACCACAATTTCTTTATCCATTTGTCTATCTGTGGACACTTAGGTTGATTCCAAATCTTGGCTGTTGTGAATAGTGCTGCAATAAACATGGGAGTACAGCTATATTTTCGTTATACTGATTTCTTCCTTTGGTTGTATACCCAGCATTGGGATTGGTGGGACCTACCATAGTTCTGTTTTCAGTTTTTTGACGAACCTCCATACTGTTCTCCATAGTGGTTATGCTAATTTGCATTCCCACAGACAGTGTATGGGGGTTCCCCTTTCTCTGCATCCTCACTAGCATTCGTTATTTTCTGTCTTTTTGATAAAAGCTGTTTTGACTGGGGTGAGATAATATCTTGTAGTTTTGATTTGCATTTCTCTGATGACTAATGATGTTGAGCATTGTTTCATATACGTGCTGGCCATTGTATATCTTTTGAGAAATGTCTATTCCCATCCTTTGCCTGTTTTTTAGTTGGATTATTTGATTTTTTCCTATTGAGTTGTTGGAGCTCCTTATATGTTCTAGTTATTAATCCCTTGTCGGATGGATAGTTTGCAAATATTTTCTCCCATTCTTTTGGTTGTCTCTTCCCTTTGTTGATTATTCCTTTACTGAAGTCACATAGGTTTATAGAGTGTTCCATTGCATAGTGAATGAGGCATTGAGAAGGCATACTGATGTATGGCACAATGTATTTTTTCATTTAAGCCTGGTATAAGCAGCAGAGTATGTGTGTTGGTAACCATGGTGATGAAAAGAGTAAGGATGCTAGGCAGGGATGTTTATATTTTCCATGGTAAAGATGGGGAAGGAGGAATTTCCCTTTAGTGTGTTGCTGTAAATTTTAAATGTGATGAACAATTTTGGACTAGATGAGAATTTGCACCATTTGCTATTTGAATTCTGTGAGTTGTTAAACATTTTTTCCCAAGGTCCAAAAATTGATTTAACAATGGCCATTGTACTTCATGATACTTGTCCTGGATAAACTTTAATTTAACAAAAGAGGAAGTAGTTATTTTAATGACATTAACAACCGAATGCCATTTACCATTGATTGGATCAGGGGTTTTATTTCTGTGTTGTGGTTCAGTTCCACTGGGGATCTGATTAATAGCCCAGAATTTTTCAGATGATTTCTCAGATATTAACTTTTAGAAGTGGTAAGATTAAGGAATTTAGAAAGGTTATATCATGCTAGCTAGACAAGACTGTGAATATGTTCTGAAAGTATTTTTCTTCTTGAAAAAAGGTACTGGCGGGCAAATGTCCTTTAGAAAACAAATGTTTTAGCCCTTAACTGTGACCCGTTAGAGATGTTCTGGAGAAAGAAGTATATGTATAAATACAGTCATTGTTACACATGTCATTTTCATGATTTTGGCCGTTCCCTTGAAGTATCTTTATGCTACAAACTTGTAAATGTCCTACAAATGATTCTAGGCATTTCTGTTTTGTTTATATGTACCTCTGTTCATTCTGGAAGATTCCAGTTCTCCAAGTGATACTTTGATATTTTAGCAGACAAGTATGTTTCCAAAATTCGTGCATGGCTTATCCCTCTTAGGCTGGTTTCTCATCCTCAGGCTGGCAAGGCAAGACTTTTAGAAACTTATGTTAAATACATTACTTCCCTATTTAAGAAGTATAAGGGTTTTCCCTTATCGGTCGAATTATTGCTTAACTCCCCTACTTGGCATTCAGGCTGCATATAAATGAGCCCATTTAATACAACTGAGTTTATGATTCAAAAATGCCAAGTTTGAACCCTAAGGTCCTTGGTCTCTTTATTCTTTTTTGCACACTGGTTTCGTTTCTTTTTATCGTTCTTAAAGCCCTACCCATCCTTCAAGGTACATTCATCTATCAGTTGCTCTTTAAAATGTTTGACTATTGCAGCTCACTTGGATCTCTTTTCTTTCCTGTATTAAATAATAATAATAATGAAAATATGCTAACATTTATTGAGTCCTTGTTATTGTCTAGGTCCTGTTTTAGGTGTTTTTTTGTACATGTTCAATTATTTAATCCTCATAACGGCCCTGTGGGGAAGTATGATTCTAAATCTCTGATTTACAGAGGGACAGCGAAGTTATGTAACCTAAAGTTACACAGCTAGTAATTGGTTAGGCTCATGATTTGAAACCAGAAAGACTGAGTAGCAATAATGCTTTTAATAACCATTATACTTTCACTAGAGATAGCCAAGTTTTTGGTGTGTATGTGTGTGTGTTTCTTAACCAGAGAATAGTTGCTGTAGAATCAAAGACTTGTACGTATGGAAATGACTGAGATTATTAGGAAAAAAGATGACTGACTTCCAAACTGAGTAATCATCAAAATCATCAATGAGATTTAAAAAGTGTAGATTTTTAGGACTTTGCCCCAGACTCTGAATTTAGGATGTTTAGGGATTGAATAGATTCTATTTTTTTTAACATGCTTTTTCTAGGTGTTTCTCCATGCACAAGTTGGGTTCCATTTTATATACTTATGTTTGGGAACCATATGTAGCTTTGCTTTAGTACAAAATAATTGTTTCTATTATAGAGCTTTTGCTGTTTTGACCATTTCAGCAGAATAGTTAAGGCTAAGTTACTTGGAATCTGAACTGCTGTTGACCATATAATCTTGACAGATCTGCTTTTCTCCAACCACCAGTCTCTTCCTGGCTTTCAGAGTTCAGTCACCATAGGTCAACTTCTTTTTGCAAATGAATGGCAGGTTTTTTTTTTGTTTGTTTGTATTTTGTTTTTAAGAGACAGGTTCTTTCTCTGTCACCCAAGGTAGAGTGCAGTGGCCTGATCATAGCTCACTGCAGCCTGGAACTCCTGGGCTTGGCCTCCTAAAGTGCTGGGATTATCAGATGTGAGCCACTGCACCTGGCTTGGCAGTTTTGATAATATATCACATCAGGCTTTAGTTATGTTTAGGAAGGACCTTTGTGACAAAAGATTTGGAAGACTTTGAAGTTGGCATGCTACTTATAATATTTTAATAAATACTGTAATGAAATTTAATATCAAATATTAGATTTACCAAAGATTTTTGGAAAAATCTTTGGTTATACTGGGTTTTGTTTTATACCTCATGATTAAGCAAAAGTGGCTACATTAAAGTCAAAAAGAACAAGTTACATTTTTAAGGCCATAGACCAGGGATCAGTTCAAATTTTTGGTCTTCGTATTAGATTTCATAGTACAGTTTAAGTACATATAAATAGGTCATATACTTCATTAAATCATGAGCCTCTCTTACCAGATAGAAAACCTGAGTCTTGTTTACTCAAGATTACATTAGAATTCCCAGTACGAGTTCAAGAACTATTGACTAATAATCACAATGATAACAGAGGACAGATGGGAAGCTGAGTTGTAATTGCAATCAAGTTTCTTCTAGATTTGTTAATGTATATGAATGATAGAATTAACTGATGAAGCATTTTGGTTTTCTTTGTTTTCAGTCCTAATCAGGTTTTAGATTTCTAGGAAATGCCCCAGACGTTATATTTTGTAATAAAGAGTCTTACCTCCCAAGGTACAGAGTCTTTCTGCGTGTCAGCCAGAATTTGCTTTTTGTATATTTGACCCGACAGTTCTCTTCTTTAGTGTCATGCAAAACAAACATGCATGTTTGTTAAAGGCACATTACAGCCTTTTAAATAGGTGAATGAATTGTATTTCCCTTTGAGTCTTGTGAATATTCTCTAGGAAGCCATTTCTTCAAATGCTTCTCTCGTGACAGTTTCCCTATCTTCGCACCCTGTAGTAATTATTTGCCTTCAGAAGGAGTTCAGGTTTTAAATGTTAGAAGTGAATCTAGCCTCAGATATGTTAAGACCAATGCAGAAGTAGAATTATTAAGTAAGGAAACTGATGTTTGTGGGACCGGCTAGTGAGGGGTTTCGAAGCTGCTGTGAGCATTGGGCTTGGTGGAACTTTTACTGCTTTCCTTGAAAGTTTTTACAATATCTATGTCTTTTGTTTAAAAAAAAGAAAGAAAACTAAATTTAGCCTATGCTTTGTACATATGCAAACTCAGGCTGGTCTGGGCATATATGGCGATTAGGAGAGCCTAAGAGGGACAGACGTGTGTGTGTGTGTGTGTGTGTGTGTGTGTGTATGAGAGAGAGAGAGAGCGCACACTCACATGCATGTGTTTGCATGACAGATCAAGGATCTTCATGGGAAGAAATTCAAGAAAGAGATAATTGAGGTATATTCGAGTTTAGCCTTTGGAGATTTATTTATTATCTTTTGGTAAAGATGGGTAAATTCTGGGTACAGCAGGGTATGTCCTCCGGGTATGGTTTTTTGGCACTGCCCTTCTCTTGGATGATTCATGTCAGAACCCAGAGAGGAGAAGGTGTTAGTCAATGCATGGTAAGAGAGCAATAAATTTGGTAAGCAAATAAATTTGCAATGTAATTTAATAATGTGATGTGCTACAGAGCGATTGGGGGAAGAGGGTGGGAATCTAGGGATAGCGGATTGATTGATTTTAGTTTGAGTAGTCAGGACAGGCCGTCTAACTGAGGAGACAGCATTGACTTAAGAATGAGAACCAATCATGGGAAGAGCCAAGGAACTGCACTGTAGACACACAGAACAGCGAGTGAAATGGCCTTGAGACAGGAAAGAGCTTAATGTGTTCAAGAAATATTAATAGGAAGGAGGCTACAGAGGCAGGAGGGCACTGAGCAAGGAGGAAGGCAGGGTGAGATCAGGGAGGAGAGGTGCGTCTAGTGCCAAACTGAGAGATAAAGAGGTTCATGGAATTGAGGAGGGTAACACTGGGGGCAGTGGTAGGACAACTTCTGGAAATTTGAGATGGATTCTGATTCCTCTGGATTAGAACTGAGCTAGAAAGAATGGGTTACTATTAAATAGTATTGTGATTTTACCATATCTACAGGCTGGTGTGTTTTGTAAATTGCTTTTGATAGAAATTCTAGGGGAAGAATTTTTAAAAATTTTTGAGTTTCCAGTTTGGAAGTAAAACACTCATTTTAATGTATGTTTGTTTTGAAAAGTTATTTATAGTTGTAACACATATGAATTATTGTTTCATTACTTTTTGCACACTGATTACATTTTTTTCTATTTTGTGTTCTTTTAAATTTTGTTGTTGTTATTGTAAGAAGCAGCTTGTTTCCCAGATGGCTTCTGTTTTCATTTCCTTGTGATGTTATGACCTTTTCTACTTTAATAAAGATATGTTGCGTACACATTCAGGAGTTGTTTACAAATTATTCTGGTAGCACATTTGTTAGAGTCTGCCGCAGAGACAAAGTAAATGTTCGGATGTTTATTCTAGGTTAGATCTGTTGAGCTGAAAAAGGTGTGTCTACTTTTAAAAAGAATGAATGTTTTTGTGCCTATTGGTTAGTGCACCCAAAGCCAAGAGTTACATTTTATGACCCTTTTATTATTTCCAGGGGAGGGTGTTTATAAGGTTTAATAAATTTTGCATTTGTGAACTTTCAGAGGGGTCACTTGATGAGGGTTAACTTCCAGTAAGAGAAGGCCGATTGATAGTTGACTCTTCAGTAAATTCAGATTTTCATGCCTTAAACACATTGTAACGGACAAAAGTGTCACCAATATCATATAGCTGTAGTAGTACCTCAAAATGCCTCCATTATGAAGTAAATGATGTAACTTCATATTTCATATTAAACATAAGCTTTTTATAAATTCAGGGAAATAAGTTTTTCTATGAGTTTTGGGGTATATTTACAAAATAATACTTTATAACCAACTTGTGAATTATCTATAGTAAGTATGATAAAATAATGCACTGTGTGTAAAAAAACTTCTTTAGATATAATAGTTTTCTTAATGATTTTATCTTAAGATTTAAAGTAATCAAATGGTAATTAATTTCTAGCCTAAACAAACAAAAAAAACCTTCAGGTAACTGTGATTATGTAATGATGAATGGTCAAAAATCTGAATATTTTCTTATCAAAGCTAATGTATTAGCATTGTATTTTTTATTGATTTTCTTTTCACAGTGATCTCTTAGCATTTATATTTTCTCCCAGCGTACCACTTTAGGATTATATTTTTAGTGGATCATATTCTACATATTGTTGAGTATAGTTATTACAAGAGCTAGCTCTGGAGCTGAATGCCAGTGTGTGAATCCTGGCTCTGTAATTTACCAGCTGTATAGATTTGGGCAAATTATCGAACTGTTACCAGGTTCTTTACCTGTCAAATGGGGGTAAAAAATATTATTGTATTTATATCATAGAATTGTTGAGAGAAATAAATGAACACATGTCAAGTTCTTAGAACAGTGCCTGGCACACAGTAAGTACTCAGTTAAGGTTACTTAATAATAACAATAAACGTTACTTTATAGTAAATATTTACTAGTAATATGGAGTTGAAGCTGTTTTGAAACTATTATTAAAGTAATATTTCTAGATCCCTCACTTTTTAGATAATATCATCTTCAAAATTCAAATTCTGGTTTTCTTTTTTGAAGGTTTTTATGTATAATTTTTTAGAAGCACCCTTTTCAGCACGCGCGCACACACACACACACACGCACACACACACACCCTCAGTTTAAATTGAATTACTTCGTGAAGTATCTTCTTTATAGTCAGTGCATAATAAATATTTGTTGAATGCGTGGTCCGTTTCCTTCTCCATCTGTTATGGTCTGGCACAAACTCTCAGAGATTTGAAAGGAGGGTTGGCACTAGTACTACCTCCAATTAGACATTCTTTCCACAGTGGTTGCCATTCACTATAGTTTTGGGGTTTTTTTAAATTCTTTTAAAGTAGCACGATATACTGTATTGCTGGTGAGAAGTAGTTGCTCTAGGAAATAATTTTCTTCTCCAGTGAAGGATAAATTTGATAATAAGAGAGAATATATAAGTGGAATGTAGACTAGACAAACTCGGCAGTGTGCCTGCCGTTTGTACTGTCTCTTTCGGAGTTTTTACATCAACAGCCTTTGTGTGGCGGTCTCCATGCTCCTTATGTTGCCATCCTATTTCTCCGTCACAGCCAGCTGGATGAGTGCCTGACCCAAATGCAGCCATTCATAGAGAAAGTTAGGAGATTTGTATGTGGTCACACCAGTTACAAGCCTGATAAATTCTAAAAATTCAGCAAGTCTGAACTCAGCCATACAAATAAATGTAAATCATTGTTGCTCATTCATTGATTTATTTACTCATTCCACAAATATTTATTGGCCTAGGAACTGGAGAAACAGTGGTGAATAAAACAAAGTCTGTGTTCCCTCTCAGACCTGTATTTTAGGGAGGTGAAAAAGAGACAGCGAACAAATAAAAATGGTGAGAAAATGGTATGGGGCAAAACAAAAAGTGTAGGAAAAGAGAGTGGCAGTTGAAGGGGGTTACTAACTTGTAGAAAGTGAGCAAGTAAAGCCTCACAGATAGTGACATTTGAGCAGAGACATGGATGAAGTCCGAAAGAGCATTCAGGGAGAAGGATAAAGACCTTGAGGTGAGCATTTGCTTGCCATGGAACAGCAAAGCTTGAGTGGCTGGAGTAGACAGAATGAGGGGCAGAGAGGTAAGAATTGATTTCAGAGTCGAAGATAGTTATTTCCCAAGATTAGTAGTTGTATTAAAATCCTGCAGTATAATTAGTTGGTGGTTGGTGGGACAGAAGCACTTTTTCCTTATATTAAAATAAGATCTTGTTGGCCAGGGGCAGTGGCACACGCCTGTAATCCTAGCACTCTGGGAGGCCGAGGCTGAAGGGTCACTTCAGGCCAGGAGTTCGAGACCAGCCCGGGCAATGTAGCGAGACCACCATTTCTAAAAAATAAAAAAAATTTGGCTACTCAGGAAGCTGAGGCAGGAGGAATGCTTGAGCCCAGAAGTTTGAGGTTGCAGTGAGCTATGATCATGCCACTGTACTCTAGCCCGGGCAACAGAGTGAGACCCTGTGTCAAAAAAAAAAAAAAAAAAGGAAGATCTTGTCAACATAGTGAGTTTTTTGTTTGCTTTTGGATGCAGTAAATATTTTCTCTCAAGTTTGAAAAGTCTGCTGACTGCAGTGTTATTTTATGAAGGACTGATGTTAATTATTAATAGTATTTGATGTTTAAAAGGTTGTAAATACTGGTATTTGCATTCTTGGTACTGTTTATATGTAGGAAGAGTGATGATGAATGAAAAGTAGGGCAGATTAAATATATAGTTTAGTGATAATAACTTTTATGGAGTGGTGACCATTTATTTTCATTGCCATCATTCTAATAGTAATATTCACTTTAAAAATTAAGGTGGAATAAAATTATTGCCGTTTTTACTCCAAGATTTTGGGTTTACTCTTATTTTTCAGCTTCAAAAAATGGAGGCTGAGAAATTAATGCAGATTAATAGAGGCATATTAGTTTGCAGAATGTTTCAGTCTGTTTAGGATTTGTCAAATAACATTTGAAATCGCTTTTTAAGTTTTACTTTCAGAAATGTTTCGTGGGAAACTTAAGTTTCATTCAGTGGATGATCATTAAAACATTTTATTTATATCTGGCATGAATGATCTAATTTATATGGTGAACTGGTAACCATAGATCAATTGTCTTGGCTTTTGTTATAGTCACTAGAGTGTTTTTTGTTGAAATTTTAAATAAAAATGGCTAAATAATTTTCTCGAGGAGGGGCAGTTTTTCCAAAGTATTTTTATTTTATTATCATCATTAAACCTTTGTTCCTTTTAAGACTTAAGTTTTATTACAGGTAGACAATTATCTGTCATTCCAATTAAAAGTTTCATAACCAACTATATTATCCTTTGTGTCAATGAAATCTTCCCTCCCTCCCTCTTTTTT
>NW_012148174.1:10062219-10064009 GCF_000956105.1 Propithecus coquereli
CCAGTAGAAAATGATTTAATGTAGTGTTAGAAATATACAGGTCATGGTGAAGCTCAGTTAGACTTGGAGTGTTGGGCTCTGGGAAGGAACATTAGGCCACTGTCCGAAATTTATAGGATCAGTGATTTCTAAAGACAGTGGTGGTTGTCATTTTGTAAAATACTCTAAAACCATTATTGCAGCACACTGTTTTTCCCCTTACTCAATTTCTTTCTTTCCTGTTACTGGTTAGTCAAAATGTCCTCTTAAGGTGATCTTTTTATATTGGATTGTTTTCAAGGTAAACCATGGTAACAGCTAAACCATTCTTAGATTATTCTGTCTTATATTAAGATATAGATAAGCTATGGATATAGATAAAATATTCTGTCTTACAGCTTGTGATGTTTTTACATGCAACTTATTTGTCTATTCTCACCGATGTTGTTATTATCTTACGGTGTTTGTCTTTGCTTCGATTCTGATTTTTTGATCTTGGCAGAAATACATTGGCAAAAGTTGAGGTAAGTCTAATTTTCAAGGTTCTGTATAAAATTTTCCACTGCCTTCCATCAACTTTTGAATTGTTCTTTGCTCCTGGAGAAAATTTCACTAGGAGAAGGGGTGAGAAGGGAAAAGTTAAAGGCTTGAGAGAAGGCTAGAACTAAAGCTCATTTAATAGAGGGTCACTAAATTGGCAGCCATCTTTTTATTTAATTCTTTAAAAAATGTTTTAAATACTACTTCTTTCACTCACCATGATCACTTTTTAGATAAATGTAGACCACAGAGGATCATTAGTGTTAAGTGACTCTAGATCATGAGTAATTTAATTGTCTCAATTTCCCCGCCCCCCACCAAGAGTAAGATACAGTAAGCATTACATTGAATTATCTAACCTCTTCTATTGAAATCTGCCTTTAAGGTCTTGTTTTGAGAACTAAATGAGACAGGATCCCATTAGGAAAATAGACACACACTAGATGTTTTAAACGGGAAAATTTAATACAAAGCATTGGTAAAATAGGTTTTGGTATAGCAGAGAAGCCAAACAGGGTTTATGGTGGGGCATTCTAGAAATGAGCAATAGCAGGAAACCACTGCCATCCTTAGGCCCAAGAGAGATGATGGGAGGATGTGTTACCAGAGCCTGGATGCTGGGGCCATCTGGCAGGAGTGAACCCTTTATATTGAATGGTGTTAAACCATTATTATACAGTATTTGCTGCACATATTTCTACCAGTCTCTGCATTTCTTTTGCTTATGTATTTTTGGATCCATAAAAGTTTTGTCATTTTCATTTGTTTAAATCTTTTCCTTTATGCTTTTTAATGTTTCTTCAAAGATTAGGAAGTCATTTCCATTGAGATGTTCAGTAAATATCCTGTCATTTGTGTTTTCTGGGTTTTCAATGTTTTTAAACTCTGGAATTCATCTGGAATTAATTTTTGTATAGGGTTGATGCATTATTTTAATGCTGATTAAGACAGCTTATTCCAGCTTTTAAAGATTGCCCAAGCTTTGAAAGATCTTTATCTTTTCTCCCTAATTGCTAGTCTGTGCTGGATTTTTAAAGATTTGGTGCTGATGTATATAGTACTGTTCTAAGTTTTATTTGAAATGTCATCCTTTCTAATTCCTTATTCACTGTAAAGGCTACTTCTATTTTTAATTATCTGTGAAGTGGCTATCTGAAGGCATTTTACCTCCTTTTCTTAAAAGCAAAAAGTCTTGGGTGTCATGTTGTGATTTAATTATAAAACCTTTAAATATCAACTAACAAATAGCTGCTAATTCAATATTGATGTAT
>NW_012148174.1:10064059-10064779 GCF_000956105.1 Propithecus coquereli
TTCAAATCTCAATAATGATACTTTCTTGCTGTGTAACCTTGAGCAAGTTACAAAACTTCTCTGTGTCTCAGTGTTCTCATCTGTAAAATAGAGTTATTAGCAGTATGCCTGTATTGTAGGGTTTCTGTGAAGATTAAGTTCATATTTTTGAAACACTTGTAACATTACCTGGCAAAGAGTATGTGTAATAGAAATATAAACTATTTTTATTGTTGTTATGGATGATAGGGTTGCTAATATTTTATGATAGAGGTATAGTAGGTATATTTTAGGTATTTAGTCCAAGCATCCACACATATCCCCTTCCCAGCTCCCCATCTCTTCAAAAGTTTGTGCTTGATATTATTTTGTGTGTGTTGGATGGAGATGGGAGAGGGAAAGGTGGTAGGAAGGAGGTTTTTAGTTTCAGAGACCTGGGTGGAGTTACTATTAGCAGTTATCCATGCTGTTCTGGCCATATTGCCTTTGGCATATTTCAGGTAGCCTTTGACTACAGCTGCTGTAAGTAGAGCCAATCCTGCTATATCCTGGAATCTAGGGAATACTTTTAAAGGTTTTCAACCTAGAACCAATAAAAAGCATTTTAAGTTAATGTGAGTTAGTGAATTTTGGTATTTAGTCCAGCCTAGAGATGCACTGAGTAACCTTACTGAACGTTTTCTTGATTTGTGGGTTTCAGTGTTCTTGAAGTATTCAAAGTGGCCTGTGTTATCTGAGAGA
>NW_012148174.1:10075519-10076927 GCF_000956105.1 Propithecus coquereli
TGTCTTTGCTGTTAGGTGAGGAAGGGGAAAGAAAAGCTAATGTTTTGAGAACAGAGTCACAAGGCGAATATGTGCCTCATGGGCGTCTGTTACTTGACAGATACTTGAATTGAAACAATCTGTTTTTCTACAAATAGCCAGGGATGTGTTGTTCCTTAATGGTGCTTATCTGACTTACAAGATTCATATTCAGGTTTTCCAGCAATTTTTATTACCTCCATTTTATTGGAAAAATCTTTTTTCCCCTTTCATAGATGTTAACTTCTTAGTCACTCTTTCCTAAAGCCCTTTATAAATGGAAATATAATTTTTAAAATAAAATAATACATGCCATTCTTAAAATAACTTGCTTCTACTTTGAATAGTTTTGAAAAATGTGTCACTTCTAAACCATATCTTTGCCTTTAAATGCATGCTGTAAGTAGCCATGAAACATCTTTTGTTGTTCTTTTTTGATACAAAAATTTCATTTCCAAGTAAAATATATAAGCAAACACAGCTTTATAGAGACTTGAATTTGTACATGTTTAAAATACAACACTTACACATTTTAAAATGTTCCTATTTTTTGAGTCAGTTCTTCAACAATGCCAGTTGCAGTTTAGCTGGAAGGTGTTTTTAAGGGCTCCTAGTTGAGCATGTGTTTTGCATTCTTCCTGACCACCTTTTCCTTTATTAGGCTGTTTTAGTCATCATAAAGTGCTTTACTCTTCACTAAAGCAAACGCCATAAAGGATCTGCCTTAAGGGCAATTATTTCTCCATGAGTAAGGTGGAGTAAGAGTACTAAGGAAATGAAGTAAACCCTGAGTACAGCTCATCTCCTTTTATGGAAAGTAATTTCACAGGAAGAATTGCTTTGTAAACCTCCCATTAAGAGTCAGGTATTTCAGAAGATGCTTCTTTTGGAATGGTTATACAGGTGTGTTCTCTTCTGTTGATGAAATACAAGTAGTCCTAGAAGACTTGGCATTCTTTGCTCTCAGGTAGCATGTGGGCTGTCTTTAGTCACGGAGGAACAGTGGCCAATTGAGACAGGCAGCTATCTTAGCAGCTGTGAACCGATCCTACCTTAGTCTGAGACACTCTGTCCCTGGTTCTGGAACTTTATAGACTGTGAGAATGTCTGACTGATCATCTTAGGTTATGCAACATGCAGTTCTTGTGAATGCATATGTACTTATACGTACTTTGGATAGACACTTGGATATGAATGCTAAGTAGTGTATAAATGATGAAGTCATTCTAGAGTTTGACCATCAGGTAGTTAAAATTTGTTGCTTTATGGTTTTGGTCATAATATGATCCTTACTAAATAGTTGCGGAATATCCAGAATATTGAGTAGGATTTAGTAATATCTTTTAAGACATATATATTTATCTTTATCTGAACATTAAGGTTTAATGAT
>NW_012148174.1:10083361-10083805 GCF_000956105.1 Propithecus coquereli
TTGGCAACACACTGTTATCACATTTATAATTTATAAATGTGATGTAGCCCCATTATAGCCCCTCTTCCCTCTCCAGAGGTTGGGATGGGTCTGAAAGTCCCAACCCTCTAATCATGCCTTGGTCTTTCCAGTGACCAGCCCATCCTGAAGCTGCTAGGGCTTTCAGCCACTGGTCATCTCATGAGCATATAAAGGACCCCTTATCACTTCAGAGATTCCAAGGATTTTGGGAGTTGTATGCCAACAAATAAGAGGAAGACAAATACATATTTCATATTATCACAGATTTCGATCAGCCAAGTGTGGGAATTACTGCTTTGTAAAACACAGTAATTCTGGTTCATCTTTATATTACATACTCAGTCTTTTCAACACCATCCTTTTTTTTTTTTTTTTTGAGACAGAGTCTCACTCTTTTGCCTGGGCTAGAGTGAGTGCCATGGC
>NW_012148174.1:10085282-10085721 GCF_000956105.1 Propithecus coquereli
TTCAATTTGAAAAG
Organism: Propithecus coquereli; assembly: GCF_000956105.1. Taxonomy (NCBI): domain Eukaryota; kingdom Metazoa; phylum Chordata; class Mammalia; order Primates; family Indriidae; genus Propithecus; species Propithecus coquereli. Next base: position 10,085,297 of record NW_012148174.1, read on the forward strand.
CTTATTAATGTCAAGCATATTCCTAACCACTAGAATTATACTAAAGGTCCTACTTGTGTTTGTGAACATAGGTTACATCAACACACATATTAAAATAACTTTTTTTTTCTGGGTTTTGTAATCTCAAATGATACAACTATATAAGCATGGTCTTGTTTCACTGTTTAGAATTACAGAGTATTTTCTTAAACTTTACCTTAAAAGTTTTCTCAGTATTTCCCATTATGTTGCAGTAACCTGTAGGTATGGTTCAATTAAGATGTTGTCATAAATTGACCTTAACATTAGTATGACAAAGTCAAAATGGAACTTATTAAAAAAAAGTATAGCATTATAGTTATTTTCCATCTACCCTAGGCTTATAGATTTGTTCATCAAGCAGTGAAAACAGACAATTTACATCTAACCAACTGTCTAGGAAAGTT
>NW_012148174.1:10086980-10087816 GCF_000956105.1 Propithecus coquereli
CTTGAGCTCAGGAGTTCGAGACCAGCCTGAGCAAGAGCGAGACCCCATCTCTACTAAAAATAGAAAAATTAGCTGGGCACAGTGGTGCACACCTGTAGTCCCAGCTAATTGGGAGGCTGCAGCAGGAGGCTAGCTTGAGCCCAGGAGTTTGAGGTTGCAGTGAACTATGATGACGCCACTGCACTCTAGCTTAAAGCCTGGGCGACAGAGGAAGACTCTGTCTCCAAAAAAAAAAAAAAAAAGATTTATGTAGAGATCATGAAACGGCTTCATTTAAAAAAGTAGAAATCTGTTTTGTGTTAAATATATTGCAACAGAGAAGAATGTCTATCTAGTGGGCTGTCCTGCAGTTCAAATCATGGAAGATTTTGGGCTACTGTTAGCTACCGATATTTTACTGTTTAAAACTTCCAGCTTGAGTAAGTAGCTGCAGAGTCTGAGAGAAGGATCTCAGGCACCTGTTTGTAAGGGAAGTTTTAACTTGTTCCATGGCCTAAGAGAAAAAACTACATTGTTGTATCTGTAATTGGAAAATCCTTTCTGGAGAACCAAAAGAGTTATTTTGCCACTGCTCAGCTAAACCTAGATGTTCAGCCAATAATCGAAATGAGGATTGACCTGCACTTTGAGGTCAGGGCTAAATATTGAGAAACCAAATACATGTGCTTGAAAAAGTAGGCTCATTTAGATTGTATTTGTGGAGAGACACTACTGTAACGTTTACTCCTTACTCAAATTCAGCAGCAAAATTTAAAGTTTGGGCACCTACAGGAGTGATTTCAGAAGTCTTTCACCCATGGCTAAAAAATGAAAAATAAATGTATTTATTTATATGT
>NW_012148174.1:10087866-10088181 GCF_000956105.1 Propithecus coquereli
TGAGTGTTACATGTATTTTTAAAAATTTTCTTTAGTTTGACATTTATTATCTTATGTAGGCCTATATTAAAATAAGTCAGTATTTCTGATAATTGTATAAATGCTAAATGGCAGCAAAAGCCAATTTAGGATTAAACAAAAATTGTTGTGGCTGGTCTGCTAATCATATAATCCAAATGTGAAAAATTGAGAGATGATTCAAGAAGAAGTGATGATTCAGCAAGTTAAATGACACTTTTAGGTTACCATTTTTATAAATAGCAATGTTGCAGTGTTAAGTAATTCAATAAATTCATTTGGGTTCTACCCAGAATA
>NW_012148174.1:10096411-10097438 GCF_000956105.1 Propithecus coquereli
ACATGCAAAATACTTATTCCATCCTAATAGCCCCCAAAGTCTTAACTTGTTCCAGTATCAACTGAAAAGTCTAAAGTCCAAAGTGTCATTTAAATATTATATAAATCAGGTATGGGTGAGACTCAAAGTACAATCCTGAGGCAAATTGCTCTCTAGCTGTGAACCTGTGAAATCAAACAAGATACATGCTTCCAAAATACAATAGTGGGTCAGGCATAGGATAGACATTCCCATTCCAAAAAGGAGAAATAGGAAAGAAGAAAGGAGTAACTGGTTCCAAGTAAGTCCCAAATCCAACAGGGAAGCAACATTAAATCTTTAGGCTTGAGATTCATCTTCTCTGACTCCATGTCCTACCTTCTGGACATACTGGGACCAGGGTTGGGCCCTTCACGGCTGTGGGCGGTGCCTTGCTGGGCAAAGTCCATGACACAGCTCTTACAGGTTGGAGTCTGGTGTCTGCAGCTCTTCCAGGTTGGAATTGCATGTCTCTGGCTCTGCTGGTATGTGGCCCTGCCCCCACAGCTCGACTAGGCATTTGTGTAGTGGGGGCCCTCTGCAGTGGCCCCACCCTCATGGTTCCACTAGCCATTGGCATAGTGGGGCTTTCTGCAGTGGCCCCGCCCCTGTGGCAGTTCTCTGCCTGGATTTTCATGGAAATGTATTCTTGATGTTTAACTTTTTGGTTAGATGTTTGCATAAATTGAAAAAATGTTAAGGCAAAATGTTAACCTATGAGATAGGAGGGCAAATTACCTAACTTTCTAATGTAGTATTTTTCATTTGCTATCTAATCCTCGTTATCTTACCTGTAGAAATGGAAGGTATAAAAAAAGAATGTAGAAAAGTACCCAGCATAATGCCTGATATGAAATAAGGACTCAATAAATGGTAGGTACCCTTATATATATTAGCTGGTATAATATGTATACTTCTATACATATTATGTGTACTTTTAACATAGTATAATTATGTATACTTTTTTTTTTTTTGGAGACAGAGTCTCACTGTGTTGCCCGGGCTAGAG
>NW_012148174.1:10097488-10098676 GCF_000956105.1 Propithecus coquereli
TTATATTTTGTATAAATATATATATTTATATAGTGTTAGAATATACTTTTATGCTTTTGTGTTTTCATATATTTCATTGATTTTTAAATATATTTTGCTTTTTTAATGACCTTTTCCCAACTCAGGAATCTTCATATATGGCTCTTCTTTTTGAAATACTTTCTTCCTAACACATGGACTTTCTTAGTTACTAACCTGCTTAGTCCCTGGACTAGATGAGGTATGCATATTACTTATTCTCATAAAACCGTGCATTAAAAAAAAGATAGCACATTGATGAGAATTATATTTAAGTAATTTTACTAATTATTTAATTAGTCTGCTTTCTATACTAATTGCATAAAGGCAGAGCCTGCATTTTTCATGTTCACTGCTATATTGCCTATCTCCATCATGTCCTTGGTGCTTAATGGATGTGTACAGAGTGAATGAATGCATGCGTGCAGCCGTTGTAAGATGAGGAAGGGGAAACTAACGTGGGAGAGAAGATCCCTGAATAATAACTAAAGTTTTGAGGTTTTTGCCCCCTCTTACATCTATATTTTGGTAATCTAGGTTCTCCAGTCCTCAACGTGTGACTCTTCACACAGCAGTTAAGTTTTTGATCAAAATTGTCAGTCCCTTATGTGACTTCATAATTATAACCGCCTGGCATTTTATTCTCATTCAGCAGATAGCTCAAATAAGAGGTGTAAAAGATGTTAATGGTAAAAATACAGCTATCACAAATTTTTTCATGGAATTCTTTGGGAACTGGCATTGTGATCTATTTTAGTACATAAAAGGAGTTCCACTCAAATGAATGAGAGCTTCAGTATTTTAAAAATAATTTTATTAGATTGGTTAGACCAAATAGTCACCAAAATATACTTTATGTTAATAGATGTTTCTAGAAAAAATGAAGCCTTCTCTAAAAAGTAAAGACTTTCTTATAGTTAAGAAACAGACATATTATTATCTTTTTTGGTTGCAATGACCGCAGATCTTTATTGAATTACAAGAGGTAGAAAAACATAAAATGGATGAAAAAGTAATTATTCATATATTTTTCTCCTCCTTTATTGGGAGTAAATTTAAACTTTCATTTATTTATTTAGTGAATAAGTAATATATTTATAAGGTTCCAATAAAAAACTGTATAACTAACATACGTAGTAAATAATCTCTCTGCTACTTTGACCTCTTCTG
>NW_012148174.1:10098726-10099489 GCF_000956105.1 Propithecus coquereli
TATGAGAGGTCATTTTAATGAAAATCAGTACAAGCTTTCCTCCAAGTAATGTCTGGGGAAATGCTTTATTCTTCTTGCAACTTTTATAGAACTAACGCAGCAAGTTGAATTATTTTGGGGCTGCTTTAGCCAGCAGTCTGATGCCCAGAAAATGTCTCAGCTGATGGTTTGCCAGATGCACATTTGACCTAATGAAGGAGAAAGCAACTGACAAGTCACTGCCAATTTCAAGTTCCATTTGACTTAATCCTAAAAGCAAGAGCATAAATAGCAGCCTTACAAATTCAGCTAGTTCCAGAAAAATCAGATTTATCTAAAATGGTTTTTCTCATTATAGTATAGTTCCTCTGTAAATTTTTATTGATATAGTAAATAAAAAGGCATTAAAATTCGAGTCTTCCCAATTTCACAAGGCTTATGTCAAGCAGGTGTGACACTTTCAAGCTCATACCAAATCAGTGAATTGTGATTTAAGAATTGCTTAAAACTATACTTGGGTGTAGTTTTCTTCTTTTGAAGGCTGCTTTATGTATGATTCATTGTCATATGTAATATTTATCTCAAAGGAAAGCATTGTAAATGGATTTGATTGAATTAACACTTTTCCTTGATGTATTTTTCTAATGATGTTGCTTAGCATTACGAGGGCATAGCTTAACAATAATATATTTGCTGTCAATAAAATCTTTCTGCTTAGTATTTTAAAGTTGAGAGGATAATTGATATTTTATTTACTAATAATGATTACCTTTTTTTAAAGAAG
>NW_012148174.1:10111774-10115021 GCF_000956105.1 Propithecus coquereli
TTTCTATAGAGGGAGTAAAACATCTAGAGTAGACCAGATTGTGACTAGAGACCAGAATGCTAGAAGTGATCTAACAATTTGGTGCTATCTTGATAAAAGCCAACTGTGCAGGCTGGTTTATTGGGCAAAAATAAACAAACAAACCCAACCCAACCACTGCAAGAAAAGACACAGGAGACCTATAAGGGGTATTGGTGGTAGTTCTGAGCTAAACAAAGAGACCTGGAAGGAAAAGGCTCCCTGGGGGCTCTTTGGGACAAGTGTTATTGAGCCTCGGTTCTGAAAGGCTACAGATGTGTGAAGGAGTCTGACACCGCACTTCCTGGGGCTGGAATGGACGGAAGACCTCCCCATCTTCTCTCAGGGACAGGAGAAAGCGGCTACTAGAAAAAGTACTGGAAGGAAGGAACCAGGAGTTGGCAGGCGTGGATTTCTTGGAAGCAATATGGCCCCCAGGAGTAATAGCTGTATAATATTAATATAAGCAATCTATTATAAGGAATGAAATTACACTAGTAACTTAGAGTCTTCAGGAGTTATTTATTGTCACATACTGTACCCTTTTTTGTATGACTTTTGGCAGCCTTGCTATCTTTGGCTCTCAGTTTCCCTGTCACTTTCTCCCTACACTGTAGACACCCTTAACTGCTTGCCATTCCCTGGAACTGGTAGTATTTTCATATCATCATGTCTTTCACATGCTTTTTGTTTTTGCCTAGAGTACATGCTGCTTTCCTTGTTTGTTTCTGTAAATTCCAACGCATATTTTATCACTCAAAGCAATTGTCATCATCTCTTGAGAAACCTTCATACCACCAAGGTATGTTAGTTGTTCCAGTCTTTGTGTTACGGATAACTTTTATACATTTCATCATTACTCTGTCGTAGCCCAAAGTATCTTTTCTCTTTGCTTGGGATACATTCTTTAGATACCTGCACGGCTCCATCCTTTGCTTTGTTCTGGTCTCCAAGCAAATATCACTTCTCCAGAAAGTCTTCCCTGACCACCCAACCTTAAAATAGCATCTCTTGGCCCTTTCTATACCTTTTTTCCGCTATATTTTTATTTTATACACTTCTTACTTACATTTTATTGTGTATCTGTATGTTTATTTGTTGATTATCTTTTTGCCCCTGGCTGAATGTCAGTTCCACGAGGGCAAGGACTTCATTTTGTTCGTTGTTCTATCACCTGGTGCCTAGAACAGACTGGCACTGAAAATATTTGTTGAATGACAGAATGAATGCATATTTGCTTTCCCCACTAGTCTAATAATTCATTCTTATAGTAATCAGTATCTGGTTCTCATGTAATCATTCAGTAAATGTGTGGTAAATGAATAAATGCATAATTTAGTGTTAAATGCCAGAGGGCTCAGCTGCCACCAGGAAAGAAGAGTCTTGCCCTTTAGATGAATTCATTCTAAAGAAAAAATCATTTGAAGTTTGAAAAAGTTGAAAAGATTCAACTTTTCCTCTCCTAGTTAGTTCTGAAACTCCAGCTTTTTGGGTTTCTAATGTTTATGTGATTTTAGGTTTTTGAGAAGCACTCATGTTTGCTGGAAGATATAAGAGGAAATCATTTGTAAGATCTGTTTAAATATGTACACAACATTTTTAAAAAATTCCTTATTTAATAACATCCTGGACTTTTTTTGTTTGTCTTTAAGTGTTTGGAATGGTTCCCCAAAGTCTACCTTCTCTGTGATTTCTGAAGCATTGTTTAGCGTGCTATTTATATTTTCCTGTGTATTAGATTACCGAAACCCAGATCTTTTAGTAACTTCCGGTTTGACTTATGGATGTTCACTTTTATTTTGATTATTGTTCATCTGGTAGTCTTAATTCTGTTACTGTTTTAAAAATCAGTTTTGCAATGATCTTGTCTTTCCTATCTTAGACCGAGAGCTGGTTTTAACCATTTCATGGTAATCCCAGGAATTCTCTCAAACATTTTAGTGTTTTTTAAATAGGGAAATAAGAATAATATATATCAAACAATGGAGAATAATATAGAATTTATTTTAGTCACCAGATGAAAAAATGGATATTAGTGATAATGACTGTTTAGACTAATGAAAAATTGTAAAGTCCATGTAAATATTTATTATCTCTTGGAGTTGAAAGGGACCCTAGAAACATTTGAGGCCAGGGATGAAAATGACTTGCCTAAGGCCACAGGATTTCTTAGTGGTAGAGCTAGAATTGCCCTAATGTTCCATTTGTAATGTTTCCTTTTTAAGGGTTGCAAGAGTGTGGGATATTAGACATTTTAATATACAGTTTGGGGAATTATTAATGGCCACAAATATTCTGGCTGGCATTCTCATGTCAAAACTTAGCAAAACTTAGCAAAAACTTAGATGTGCACACTGTTTTAGAAATAATTCCTGAAGAAAAAGTCTGATAAGTTTGTCAAAATAAATGTACAATATTATTCGTCACTGTATGTTTAATGTAAGAGAAAAAATTAGGAAATGCCTTAAATGACTAAATAATAGCCTATTTATTAAATACCTTTGATTTGCAATGTGGTAATTCATCAAATGTTTATTGCGTATTATGTTTAAGTCCATGTACAATGAACCTAAAGAGAAATTTAAGATACGGTTACTGCCTAGGATAAGCATCCTCAGAATGTGATGTGCAGACCAGCAAAACTGTTGGTTATAGTTTGAGATGAAATAAGTACAGAAATGGAGGTTAAGTATCTAGAAATTTTTGTATTATTGACAATAATCTTATATCTATTGAATCTAGTAATAAAAAGTCTGGGCTTATATTTTATACTGTTTCTTTACATTTTATTTTTCCAGTAATTTGTTAGAGTTTGTGGCAGAATTGATACATGACAGATTAAGAGGGGGGAAAACTAGCCTTTCATTTGGAGAGCATTACTTTAATGGGAGTTGCATACACGTGTGAAAAGTGAAATTGTATAAAACAGTGGATGAGGGAAAAGGCCATGCCTGTTCTTATATATCTTTTCTTAAAATTGCAGATAGTGCATTATTGAAATAGGCCCTTATTCTATGTTAGTGATTTACACTATGAAGATTATAAAAGTTTCTTTAAAAGTAAATCCCTGTTTTTATAAGCTACACTTAGTATGTGAAATCATGATTTTGTACGACTTTAAATAAATATTCATTCTAAGAGTTCTTAAATTTTCTTGATGCGAATGGAGTTTTTGTTTTAAAACATCTTTAGTTTGTGGGTTTGGACGGGCCTATTATCCATTCCCATG
>NW_012148174.1:10115071-10117465 GCF_000956105.1 Propithecus coquereli
GCAAAACTGTTGGTTATAGTTTGAGATGAAATAAGTACAGAAATGGAGGTTAAGTATCTAGAAATTTTTGTATTATTGACAGTAATCTTATATCTATTGAATCTAGCAATAAAAAGTCTGGGCTTATATTTTATACTGTTTCTTTACATTTTATTTTTCCAGTAACTTGTTAGAGTTTGTGGCAGAATTGATACATGACAGATTGAGAGGGGGGAAAACTAGCCTTTCATTTGCAGAGCATTACTTTAATGGGAGTTGCATACACGTGTGAAAAGTGAAATTGTATAAAACAGTAGATGAGGGAAAAGGCCATGCCTGTTCTTATATATCTTTTCTTAGAATTGCAGATAGTGCATTATTGAAATAGGCCCTTATTCTATGTTAGTGATTTACACTATGAAGATTATAAAAGTTTCTTTAAAAGTAAATCCCGTTTTTATAAGCTACACTTAGTATGTGAAATCATGATTTTGTATGACTTTAAATAAATATCCATTCTGAGAGTTCTTAAATTTTCTTGATGCGAATGGAGTTTTTGTTTTAAAACATCTTTAGTTTGTGGGTTTGGACGGGCCTATTATCCATTCCCATGCCCTGCCATTCCCCCACTGCCTGACCCCTACCCCCTGGTAGAAGTATGCTGGTACTGGTGGTTAGGAACCACACTTGGAGAAACTCCGTTCTTAGGTTTCATTAAATCATAAGTTCCTAAAATGTTTTTGGTCATAGATGCCTTTGAGAATTTGGGGGAAGTTATGGTCCCACTCAATGGAAAATACATGCATGCTTACATACAATTTCAAAGGGTTTATCTCATTATTGAACAGAACCTAGTGGAGAGAGAGTATTGAAATATGTGATTATGTGTTAAAAACTGTTGACTAATTTAGAGTTGACTAATTTGCCTTTAATCTTTATAGTTACCTGTGACATTTTTAACATTTCCCTTATTATTCCAAAGTGGACTACACAGAAACACTAATTTCTTTATAATTAACAAATTTGTTTGATTTTGAGATGTTTATGGATGTGTTCTGTTTATAAATTACCATACTTTTCAAATTTCTGGTAGAATAATATTCACACATGAACTATAAAACACATTAAATCTTTGGGCTTAGACACATATGGATTAGCCGTAAAATGAAAGTGTTAATGTGGCATCTCAGTGATGAATCACACAGTTTAAGAAGACATGTTTCTGTTTTATTAGGCTTTTGGTAAGGTAGAATAAGATGGTATTTCAATAAATAAAAGTTCTTCCTGGGAAATACAGTAAGACTACCAGAACAAACAGTGTTAGCAGAAGCCTGTGTTTGAACTAGGTAGCTCTGTGACTACATAAGGAAAGGGACATAATCACCCTCTTCTGTTTGGTTTTGTGAGGCATGATGACACATACTTTGAGGTATTCTCCTCATTGCTACCATATAAGGTATAGTCTCTAATTTTTGGGTAACATTGATTACTCATGACCAAAACATAAGGCCCCCACAGTTAAAGTAACCAGTGCTCATGAGTCAGTATTCTACACATTTGTTCATAGAGAACAATGGCAGTGATTGCTTGATTTTTCTCCCTACAATTCTAACCTACCAAAAGCCAAAACATTTTATTTCACAGAAAAAGATATTAAATCCAAAGTAGTCTCGGATTTTAAAGAGGCACGCTCACTTTAGACATCTCAATCAGAGATTGGCATTTTAAATATGGTCGAGTAGCATTTGTAGACTGGTCCTATGCCAACACTGTATAACAACAAATAGTGCAAGACAGAACAACATTAAGTGCTCAAGTGGGATATTGTAGGGTAGATTAATAAGCACTCGATTGATAGTAAACAAGTTAAGGTTTGAAAAAAGCCTTAATGGATATGTTTGAAAAAAAAAATGAGTACTTCACAAATTTTCTTTACTTTTATTCACTTTGCTAGTCCTTCAGGTGCTAGTAGAAACTCCACTGGGATTTTGTTTATCTGTGATATTTGGCGGTGGTTGAGTAGCACCTATTGTTGACAGGAAAACAAGTTCTGTGTAAGTTCTCTATCATGGGTATAATGCTTATACATTTGGATGTGTTTTTTGGGGGGTGATGATGCCAAAAAGTCACATTTATGGTACCCCTGGGAAGTATTTGGGAGATAGATACCTAGAAACTTTCAGCCAGAGTCTCATGTGTCTGGATTTGAATTTTTTATTCTACAGCAGGTACTCGCACATACATTTTGAAACAAAAGTAAATATTGCTCATTAATTAGATTGTTTAAAAAATAACACTTTTTGGGGTGCTTTCTCTGTCTCAAGAAAATCCTATTGGTCAGATTGATATAATTTTATTTAAACATTTCTTCAAATTTTGGTAATGGCACTGTTAGAAAAACAACAGCTTCCATTT
>NW_012148174.1:10117515-10118921 GCF_000956105.1 Propithecus coquereli
CCCTGCCTTACCACACACACACTAATACATACAGATATCTTGTGTGCTGATATATGTAATACACATATTAATCATTTGCTGAAAGAATGCAACCTCATCTCAAACTACTCTAACCTAACTCAAACTTGTAAAATTAATGTAAAATACTGATCTCTCAGAATTCAGTTCAACAGTTGGTAGTACTGGTAATTTTTGATATACACAAGGAAAACCCTATATAGAATAGATCCTAGATCAACCTGCAGCTTCTGGTAATGAATTTTTGTCTTCTCTAACAGTACTGGCTTTAGCCATATCCTTACATTTGAGTGACACTGGGCAGAAGTGATTTGATACATCAAAGCACTAATGTAATGAATGAGTGGGAAACAAAGAGAGGGTGAAACAGCAGTGTGCTGTAGGCCTGCTCTCTACCAGGCAGGCCAGAATCTTAGTCCCCTCTGTTCCCTCACTCCCACCCCCGTGCAGACTTTGCACAACTGGGAGCAGTGGCATTGCTTAATAGACTTTCCCTAACTGCTGTCAGCACCCTGCCCTCTGCCAAGTCCAGTGTTACCCAGAACACAGAAACACATGGTGCACCACCGCACCAGAACGAGAATCGTTCAGAGTCGCTCCGATTTATTTTACTCTTAGTTTAAAAAAGGGGGAAAAATAGTGACACTGACAATAAGAACATTTTTTTTTTCATGTCTAGCTGCTGTTTGTGATTGTTCATTTTATTTCTATAGAGGGAGTAAAACATCTAGAGTAGACCAGATTGTGACTAGAGACCAGAATGCTAGAAGTGATCTAACAATTTGGTGCTATCTTGATAAAAGCCAACTGTGCAGGCTGGTTTATTGGGCAAAAATAAACAAACAAACCCAACCCAACCACTGCAAGAAAAGACACAGGAGACCTATAAGGGGTATTGGTGGTAGTTCTGAGCTAAACAAAGAGACCTGGAAGGAAAAGGCTCCCTGGGGGCTCTTTGGGACAAGTGTTATTGAGCCTCGGTTCTGAAAGGCTACAGATGTGTGAAGGAGTCTGACACCGCACTTCCTGGGGCTGGAATGGACGGAAGACCTCCCCATCTTCTCTCAGGGACAGGAGAAAGCGGCTACTAGAAAAAGTACTGGAAGGAAGGAACCAGGAGTTGGCAGGCGTGGATTTCTTGGAAGCAATATGGCCCCCAGGAGTAATAGCTGTATAATATTAATACAAGCAATCTATTATAAGGAATGAAATTACACTAGTAACTTAGAGTCTTCAGGAGTTATTTATTGTCACATACTGTACCCTTTTTTGTATGACTTTTGGCAGCCTTGCTATCTTTGGCTCTCAGTTTCCCTGTCACTTTCTCCCTACACTGTAGACACCCTTAACTGCTTGCCATTCCCTGGAACTGGTAGTATTTTCATATC
>NW_012148174.1:10130626-10132659 GCF_000956105.1 Propithecus coquereli
TCCTTTGTGCCCCCATGTGTTCTCTTGTTTTCTTTCATTCTTGTCCTTTCCCAACCTCAGCTCAAGGCATCTTCACCAGCATCATCCTATTGATTCTTTTCCTTTGGCCTCTTGGTACAGTGGCAACACTAAAACTCTCCTGGGAAGTGGTGACACAAGGTCACTGTTCTGTGGGAATGGAGTTTGGAAATCTCAGAGTTGGACAGTGGTAAGCAGTGAAGCGGGATGCAGCGAACCAAGGTTCTGAATGTGGCATTCCATCTCTGTTGCTGAGCGGGGGGAAGTTGAGGCTTAGAGAAGCAGAGGGAAGAGAACGAATGAAGGAGGGATATCTGCCCTTCCTTTAGGAAGGGAAGGAAGGAAGTAACAAACCAAAAGGAGATCTGATTGGTCAGTTTGAAAAGCTGTCTTCTCTGCCCTGTAGGTCCTTGAAGTAGACTTCCAGCCTGTGTGAACTTGTGGCTTAGTGTAACAATGAACAATAATAGTGAGCATTTCCTGTGCATTTTGTGGTATGTGCTGCGCTGGTGTTTTATTTAACCTGCTCAGCAGCTCTGTGAGGCATGTGGAATTATAGTCCCCATTTGCAAAGAGAGGGAGCGCTGGGGCTTAGAGAGGCCAAGTAAATCCAGGTCACAGAACTGGCAAGTGGCAGAGCATGAATATGAACTCACGGTTGCCAGACTTCAAAGCTTATGCGCGGTATTGGATCTTACTTGCCGCATGCACGTAAACAAGTCATTTAATCACTTTGAAGCCCTGTTTCCCCACCTGTAAAGCTGACTACAAGTACCTTACAGTAGTGAGGAATGATGAAGGGCCCCCAAAGTTCCCGACTTACTGCTGGTGCTCAGTAAATAGTACTAATTACTTTTTTCCTGGGTCATTTCTTTCTCAGGGCAGTAAAACACTATGTGACAGGAGCTACCCTTCTGGAAAGACTGAAGAAGATTTACCTTTGAGTCTTTCCTAGTCAAAATAAGATGGGGGAAGCTCAAGGCCCCTGATTCCTTTTTCCCTTACAGCCTCCCCACACCACACACACACTCACACTCTTGCTCTCTCTCACTCTCTATCTATCTCTCTGTCTGCTTACTGAAGATTGGACTTCCTTTTCAAGAGAAAACTTCTTGTAATCCATAATTTCAGATAAAAGGGCTAAAATGCAGCTGTTCCTAGGAGTGAGTTTTAGTACAAGTGTAGATGATTGATATTCGATCCTCTCCTATCTCAGTTAATGGGGAGGCCCAGTAAAGTCTCTTGGAGAGAGAGCACACAGTTCTAGTTTTCCTCGTTTCAGTATCAGTAAATATTGACCTTAGAGGGAGTTCCAGCATGTGCAGCAGGGTATGCTTGCAACTTAAGAGATACCATAAACCAATGTTTTTAAAGAAGCATACAGCTACAATTAAGTCTATGGAAAATTGGACAGTAGCACTGAAAAATGCATCTAAAGATCACAGGAGAAGCATTTGCTTGTGATTAGTTTGATTTATAGTGAGCTTGACCCAGGAGCCTCCCACAACTGCTTCCTTCCTACACATTATGCATTTATGAAATATACACACACTTATGGCTGCCATGTAATATGTACAAGATACACTGATGACAGAAAGTTATTACTACTTCAAACAAATGCAAGCTATTCAGACTTGCAAAATCAGTAAAAAATGAGCTATGCAAATAATGAATGACCTTGCAGTTTTGCCTTGACTACTCACAATTCATAATGATGCTACATCCTACCCAGTTAAGAGAAAAGAAACATTTATCTTTCTAATGAATGAACAGCTTGAGGAAGTAGTTCTGGGGATAAATGGAGCTCATAGTAGTATTCAGTGAAGTATTATCTTTTCACAAGTCCTAAATTTGTTTCTACGCATTGGGCATTTCCCACTACTTACATCATTAGTTCAGGCTCTTCATGCCCTTAAATTTAAACTGTATTAGTAGGAATCCTGGGTAGAGAATAATGAACACAGCAGAGATTTAGAAAAGATGTCAATGTCAAAAACCTAAGATGATTAATATTA
>NW_012148174.1:10133639-10135504 GCF_000956105.1 Propithecus coquereli
GCATATATTTTGCGAAGGTCTATAATGTGGAGAGGAAACGCAGATATGGTTCCTGCCTTGATGAATCTAGCAGTCAGTCCTATTTTCTTGATTTTTATATCTGAATACTTGTTCTTGTGTATTGGTATTGGTCTGCCTTGATCGTTATTTTAAGGAAAGAATTTGACAACTGATAGTAATCAAAACATAACTGAGCATATACTGTTCATTGTTTTTATTGCTTTACCTCCAAATTATGTTCAGTGAGCTGAGGATTTTGCGTATGCATATGTGTTGTGGTTTTGTTTTTATCAAAAAGTAATTTCAGTAAAATGTTCTCTAAAATTATAAGTTTCTTAAAACTGTGGTAAAATATACATAACGTAAAAGTTAACCATATTTTTTAAATGTACAATTCAGTTGCATTGACAGAATACATTCACGATGTTATACAGCCATCATCACTATCCATTTCTAAAACTGTGTCATCATCACAAACAGAAACTCTATAAAATCTTTAATTTCAAGTACTAGAGGAATACTGGCTACTTTCTTTCTTTCTTTTTTGGGCCTCGTCTCACCCATCTTCCAGCAACCCAATATTTTGTGTCATCTGCTTACACTTATTGAATGCCGAGTTGTCATTTGAATTAAAATGCTTTCTTTGATTTGTACTCGTTTCATGTTTATAGATATATATGAAAACTGCACTGCCATTCATTTATTGTAACTTTATATTTGTTTCTTTTGGAGCAATGAAACATATATACATGAAGTTTGAAAGAGGTCAAACTAAACAATGTAAACACATAGAAAATTTTATTGAGCAAGGGAAGAAAGATTGGGAAACAAGGACTCTGATACACGAAAAAAAGTCTGGCAATTGCAGATACAACCAGTTTCCTTCCCCTCCTGCTAAATGCCTGGAGCAGGAAGCACACCCAGTATAAAAGATATTTGGGCCTGTGATCTGAAAGAATTCAGTCCCCAAACACTGGATATGAACTGGACTCAACAGGAAAGATTATTCAGTAGATCCTCCCTCTGTATTACTCTTTGTGTTCAAACAAAAATGCAGCTGTTTAAAGAGTTTTAAAAAATTATTTCTAAGAGTATAAAACCGCCATTCAGATTACATTCTTTTTCTACATTTTACATTCTAAAATGCGAAATATCCTTCACTACTTCTCTTCCTCTTTCATAACAATCACAGAACTATTGGTGTGCAATAAAAAAATGGAGAAATTATCAAGGAACCTTTCTCAGAAAATTATTTCAGTTTTTTATAAAGCAAATTTAACGTTACATGTTAAGCAAGATAATTTTGTGTTATTTTAATGGTATATTAATATACTTTTGGTATAAGCAAAAGTATAATTTTTGTCTGTATTTGTTATTCTTTATTTTTAAAGAGTGACACTCGTAATGAAATGTATTTATTACAGCTAAAAGATGGTGGCAAGGCATCCCAGGCGAATGTAAGAATAGGGGATGTGGTTCTCAGCATCGATGGAATAAGTGCAAATGGAATGACTCATCTCGAAGCCCAGAACAAGATTAAGGGTTGTACAGGCTCTTTGAATATGACTCTGCAAAGGTAAGTTGCTTTTTGTTTGCCTCTGAGAAAGAAAATAACATTAAGCAATATGTTTTTGTGTGTCCTGATTCATGGTGTTAACTAAGAAACAGTTTCTACCACCATTGTTTCCAGTAAATAAATAAAAAAATATAATGGCTCTTAAATTGGGTAATTGAGCAGTATGAGAATTGCTGAAAGCTATGGATTATTTCCCCATCAAAAGGCATGTGTTCACATACTCAAAAATTATGTGTTTTTCAGTTTCAGAGAACTCAAGAATTCTTGAAATGTCTCAGTAGAGTACAGG
>NW_012148174.1:10139414-10141941 GCF_000956105.1 Propithecus coquereli
ACGCCACAGCACTCACTCTAGCCAGGGCAACAGAGTGAGACTCTGTCGCAAAAAAAAAAAAAAAATCCCTGCTTTCATAGCACTGACATTTTAACAATTAAGCAGAATGTATAGTATATCTCATGGTGATAAATATTATAGGGAAAAATAAAGCACGCGAGATAGCTGCAGAATGCAGGGGCAGGGAATTACAATTTAAAATAGGGTAGTAAGGAAAGCCACAGTGAGAAGTTTATTGGATATCTGGGCCATGAGTGTCCCAGGCACAGGGAAGAGCCAGTGCAGTGGCCCTCTGTAGCTGGAGCAGAGTGCGTGAAGACAGGCTGGTATAACAGAAGTGAGATTAGAGAGGCAGCAAGAAGTGGGTAGAAGTGGAACAGAACTTATAGGGCCTTGTGGATCACTGTCATGTTTGTAATCAAATTTAAGTTTTCCTGGGCCTGTTAAAAGACTTTGAGAAAGCTTTGGAAAGTTATAGCTGGTTGCCCAGATCCAGACAGGGTTCAGGAGAGAAATGATTTCATTATTGGAAAGGGAGGCCAGAGGAAGGAGCAGACCAAGCCTCTCCCCAGTCTTAGTGGTGGTGGCACTGGCACTGCCTTGTCCTTCCAGCCCTGTAGAAACACTGGATGATTACCACTCTGCCAAGCTCTGCTCACCTCCACCCAAGAATCCCCAGGGGAAGAACGTAAGAGAGAAAACCCATTTTTGTTTCTGACATGGAGATTACCAGCAATTTTGTTTTGTGGATTTTTTTGTTTTGCATTGAATATTATTATTAAATAGCCATTAATTTTTAAGAAAATGTATGTGTGCATTTTTAAAATTTGCTTTCAGTTTTAGGTCCAACCTCAATATTCTAAAATAGGATTTAGATAATAAAAAGTAAGTTAAAGATAGTTGCTCGATTAGGTTGTTTTGTAATCGCTATTTATTAATGTATCTAATCTAATTATCCTTCTATGATATCCTAAAAAATAAGACTTGACTCACTATACTCTGGGTATCTAATGAATATAGAGGTATGGATGGTTTTATTTTGATTTCTCTTTTATCTTTGAAAAGAATTAGAAAATATTTTTTTTCTGCATCTGAAACTAATTCTAGGAGTACTACAACCAGACTATGAAAAATTCTATTTAAAATATTTATTCTTGGGGAAATCAGGCAAATAGCAGTGTGCTTATTTTAAAACATCAAATGCATTTTGCCTATGATTTTGATCCAAGTCAAAGTAGATCTTTTAAAAAATTACATTATTTCAGCTAATAAAAGAAGAAAACTACTTTCGAGAGCTTTGGTGTCTAATAACGATTAACTATGTTAGAACTGGATTCTATGAATACAATTTTGTAACTATTTCATTTATTTATTAATTCTATGCGTAGGACATAGTTAAACTTTGCTACTAGCTTACTGTAGGATGTGGGGCAAGTTTACTAAACTACTGGGCCTTAGTTTTCTTCACTGTAAAATGAGGTCCTGGATGATTCCTAAATTCCCTTTTTGCAATAAAAATTCTGGTTCTCGTTCTGGTTTTCAGCTGTAAACTGATAAGTTCCCTAGAGCTTGTTGTTAGATCAAACCAACTTAAGTTTGCTTATTTTGGCTGAGAGAATCAGGAAATTGGACTTTCTTCATTGGAGTTATCTTAAACTGTGCCAGGTTAACAAAGTGACTTGTTCTGTTCTGCTCACTTTAAGGTGAAAGGTAGGTCAGATGGATATTCAAACATTTAATCATCAAAAAATACAATATGATGTATTTTTATCCTTATTTTGTATTTTTAAATTAATCCTCTTGGAATCACAGAGAATATATATAGCTTTTCTAATCTTCCTTGTTTTTTAATATTATTGGTAGTGGCATGTCTGTGATTTTTTTCTACTTTTGTTTTTTGTTCTTCAGTCTTCATTTAGTGTATAACTTGTTATGATTGGAAGTGAAAGATCTAGAAGAGCTGAATTTTGAAAAATATTGATGTACTTTCTTACTGCCTTCCCCATCTTCTTCATCCTTCAAACAACAACTACAAAAAATTGTCAGAGGTCCAGTAACCACTACTAATGAATGGCAGATTGGAATAATTTAGTATGTACCTTGGGTTAAAAGAAGAAAATAGCTGTTGTACCAGACTGAAGCTATTAGCCATCTTTTGTTTGATTTTAACGGATTGCTTCATATCCTATTACTGTTAGCTTTGTGGGTTCAACTCTGCTATTTCTCTCACTAGTAGAATAGAGGCAGGATTTTGGAAAGTATTTTTTTTCAATCAAAGTTTTCAGTTCTCTATCTGGGATATTTCAATTCATGTGAATTAAAAGGCATTTAGTTGGATTATCTTTTCATTTAATAATTGGAGTTGCACATCATCCAGTCTGAGATTTCTTTTTTTTTTTTTTTTTGGTTTCTCTTTGGTATTTCACTTACTTTTCTAGTGTTTATTCTGCAGTTTAGCTTTTACTGCATTTTGTTTGTTTATTTTGGTTTTGAATTCTTAGGTTGGAGGATGACCATTTTTCAGAAG
>NW_012148174.1:10143056-10145211 GCF_000956105.1 Propithecus coquereli
TTTTTTCAAGCAATTTTACCAAGTGTGAATTTTGAAAAAGAACCAAGAGGTCAAGAAGCTTAATTTGTCTGAGATAGCAAGGAAACAAGACAAATACAGATGATGATGGGCTGTTTCTCACATTCTAAAATTGCAAGTTTATGTAAGGGTATGAGTTCTTTTTGTGGGCTGCATGTCATTTCTTTCATTCCAGCCTGCTTATTTTCACATTGTGCTGCTTATTTTATGACCCAGGACGCAGTATCTTATTTTCTATTGGAAACAATTCTGGGCCCCATAAGACTAGATGATGAACCAGATGTTATTCTGTTTGGATGCATTTCCAATTAAAGCAATCTGCTACTGACTCTAATAAAGATTCTTTTAGGCTACTTAAGTACAAAATCTAACAAATTAACTTACAAAACCAACTTAATTTTAAATATTTGGGTATACTATTTGATCTTAGCTTCATATTTCTGAATATAGGCATGCAGGGACCCAAAATATGAGAGCATTTTAGAGTCCCATTGTTATTAATTGTAATTCTCTTCATGTTTTTGAACCCTTTCTTGCGTTAAATAATGTCAGCCTGTTTTTCATAGTGTGCGCATTTGAAAAAATGCATGGTATAACATTGACGATGCTACTGAAGAAATACTTTTGCCTTTTAAGGGAAAAGTAAAAACTTTGAAGAGTTATCTTTGGTTCTTCACTATGCCAGGGCCATTCTTTCTGTAAGTTCTCTCTCTTTCTCATACCAAAGCAAATATTTTTTTCTTCCACTTATTTCTGAATTTGAGCAGCATTCTTAATTGGCCTCCCTCTGGTCACTTCTTTATCCCACCTCTCACCGACCACACTGCTCTGAATTCTTCCAAACTGAATTACCTAGAAGAGTACTTTTTCAGTGCAGCTCTTTGCTTCATAAGCACGAAGTTTTCTCTGTGAATATGTAGCACTCTCCTTTACCGACTTGTCTTAGACTGGTCTCCCCAGAAGCAGAGCCTGAGATGGGGATTCCTGTGCAAGGGATCCGTTAAGGGTGCTCTTTCAGATGTTACTTGCAAAGACGTGAGTAAAGCAGGATTGGGAAGCAAAAGAAACGGAGAAGAGCAGAGATATCATTTCAGGCGATGTCTAGCCTCACTTGATCCAGCAGGAAACTGGGGACCAGAATTACACCATAGAGTCTGTCCTGCCTTGAGGCAAGGGCACTGGGCTTTTGTACCCTCTCGCCTGCATTCGTTAGCTGTTGGCTGTCAGCTGTCCTGGACTTACGTTGTGTGAGTGAGCAGGGGAGAGGACCAGGAGGTAGCTTCTATTGCTTCTGCAGAAAGTTGCTGGCGTGAACCATTAGCAGTAATGCAGGCAGTACCTGGGGGATGAGTGTACCAAACCGCTGGATGGGTTCCAGGGGATCCAGGCTGGGCACCAACAGCATGTGCAAGAGCTTCTCTCCAGACCCGAGTCCTCTGCTCAGAAGATTACGTTCTCTGTAACTGAGTTCCGCTCACATTTTCCTCTCCATATCGCCACTGCTCATCATTGAATACCCTCTGTTCCATTTACGATAGGTTTCTCACTGTCCTTCACGTGCCTTTATGCCATCTCATGAAATTCACTTCATCTAGAATGCCTACCACCTGTTCACTGCCAATGTACGCCTTTGGATCCACAAAACCCATATTGAACCTTGTCTCCTGCCCATAGTCTTTTCCTACTGTTGCAACTCATTCATGTTTTTCCCTTCTGGATGCATATGAAACAGTTTACACCATTCGGTTCAGCATTTAATTATATACCAAGTATAATCAAGAATAACAAGGCTGAGTCTATGAGTCATAGACAAATAAACCTAATTAGTTAATAGTCATACCTAATACTTCCTATGTTATTAGCTAATTACTCCATGTATATTAGTGTTATTTCTCCAACTAGACTCCTTGAAAGCAGAGACCATGTTTTCTGCACTGTTTGTATTTGACAACATCTTATATAGTTTTGTCATTTTTATGTCTAATAAATAATTGTTTGATAGACACCAGTATTATTTCCCAAACTTTGAATCGTTTGTTTATTTCACAAATATTTAATGAACTCTATGTGCCAGGCACTGTTGTAGATGCTGGGGACATAGCAGTGAAGAAAACAGACAAAAATCCCTGCTTTCGGC
>NW_012148174.1:10148941-10160962 GCF_000956105.1 Propithecus coquereli
AGACTTAATTGTTCAGCAGGCTTCTGTGTAAGTATTCCTTGAGTAACTAAGGATTCAGGAATTTTTAGAAATATATTTTAAGGACTGTTTGCTCAACCTGACACTCACTGGAAAAGAGAACATAATTGTCAATCAACAAACCAATCAGCAGACATATTATAGAAGTATTTATCTTATGTATCTCTGTTTCTTCAATAGGGATAAAGATTGTTGGAAATGGATTTACAGGTTCCATTTATTCTTTTTGAATAGACGCTAGTTCGATAATAAGTAGATTTCGTAAATGTGGGTTGGTCAGGATATATTTTGAATTTTGGAATTTTTCACTTCAAAGTTTACATCTTGAAAGTATGCAGTTATTTTTTAACATAGGAAAGTCTATTCCTCTGAAAGAAAAACTATTTCAATCTATAGTCCTTTGGGAAAACAATGCTAGGAAATGATACATTTAAAGACTTGTTTAATTTTAAATCTTTATTGTAAAATTATTTTGAATCACGCCTAAAATAGTCTTTGTGAAAGGAAATTCTAATATGTAGAATTTTTTATATGTGTGAAATTTTTGAAGGCCACAAAATAGAGGTATAAAGAAGGCAAATGGCAATAACATTGGCTTTGAAATTAGGCAAACTTGGTAAAAATCCTGGTTTCACCCCTTCCTAGCTGTGTAATCTTAGGTAATTTATGTAGCTGGGTTTCAGTAAGCCATTTGTAAATGGCATAGCAATACCTGCCTTTTAGGGTTTTTATAAAGGTTAAATGAAATCGTACATTTAAAGAACCGAGGACATAATAAGGATGTTTTCTCTCCTTTTTTCCTACTTCTCTCCTCAATTGATAAATGAGTTTTAATATGGTCTCCATTGTAAAGTTACTTCTAGAAGGTCATATTTGTTTTGTTTCTTGGCAACGGGATGGGTATGACTGGAGGGAAAGGGGGAGGGAAGTCAGGTAGGTAATTATCTGAAAAAGTCAGAAAGATGATGAAGCAAGTATTAGACCAAAGGATTATGTGTTCAAATGAGTGATTTTTAAAAATCATACAGTCGTAGTTAAAGCTTTTTCAAAGAGTGTAGTGGATGCAAACACGTTTACTGCCAGCTAACTACTGCTCTGGTTCAAAATTATTGTCTTCACCAATAATTTATGGCCCATCTGGCAGGAAAAATTGTGACAGCAGAGAGAAACCAGTACACACCTAGTCTTGTTTATTCTGCTAACTCCTCTTGTTCCTAGAGGAACAATGCAGATGTACTTCTCTTTTACTATGGATTAAGTCAGAAACACAAACAAGCAAAAAAAGTGAGGTTTTCGCTCTCATTCTCCCATCCAAATTCATGTATATTCCCTTTAATGTAATTTTCTGAGTAACATATTAAAATCAAGTGAAATTATTAACTTTTAGACCGTGGCTTTATGATACTTTTGGAAGAAATTTTCTCTTAAAACCCTTCATCAAAACGATCATTAGTTACTGAGGTTTGAAATTTCTTAATGTTCATCAAACAAAAAAATGTGAACTTTTCCTTCAGATTTACCTTATGACTAGCAGCCATAAAGGGTAGATATGAAGAGAATGATTAGTAATCTCTGCTCTCTGCCTTTTTTTTTTTTCCTTTTGAGATAGGGTCTTACTCTGTCACCCTGGGTAGAGTGCAGTGGCATTATCATAGTTCACTGTAACCTCTAACTCCTGGGCTCAAGCAATCCTTCTGCTTCAGCCTCCCACGTAGCTGGGACTATAGGTATGCACCACCATGCCCAGCTAATTTTTCTACTTTTAGTAGAGACAGGGTCTTGCTCTTGCTCAAACTGGTCTTGAACTCCTGAGCTCAAGCGATGCTCCCACCGAGGCTCACAGAGTGCTAAGATAATAGGCATGTGCCCCCGCACCCAGCCAGTAATCTCTGCCTTTAAGGAATTTATAATCTCTTCATTGGGATAAGAAGAGAGAGCAGGTGCTTCAGGGGTTCAAAGGAGGGTAAGATGCCATTGGAATGGAAAGGCTTCCTGGAGGTGTCAAAGCCTGGGCTGGGCTTTGAAGGATGAGGGGGCCATCCCAGATGGAGGAATAAATACCCTCTGAGGTAGTGTGGAGACGACACATCTCTCGGCGTATGTTGGGATGAGCATGTTGGCCAACTGGAGATAGAGAAAAGAATGAAAGGAAAGTGAAGTTAGAATATGGCTTTGCAAGGTCTTAGACACTGAAGTATTATGAAAGTTTTGATCAGAAAAGTGACATTTTCAGGATGATATTTAGTGAGACTGGAAAGAGGCAGAGAGAGACCAGAGGCAGGGAGACTAGTCAGGCAAGGATTGCAGTAACTTGGCCAAGTGAGCGCTTAGAGTAGAAAACAGAGGAGAAATGAGAGAAATGGGAACGTGTGAGCAATAACTCTAAACGCCACACTCACGGTCTGGATATGAGGAATGAAGGAAGAGCCAAAGCTGTGTCAGGATTTTAGCCTACTCAGGCCCAGGCTCAGTCTTCTGTCTCTTTCTCCTGCCCCTTGCTCTCTGCCACTGGAGTCTGCCTTCTGCTCTGGTCGTGTTACTGAAGCTGCTTCTCACTTGAATGTCTCACAGATTCCTCAAGCTCAGCATGGTAAAAACTGAGCTCTAGACCAGGCGCTGTGGCTCATGCCTGTAATCCCAGGGCTTTGGGAGGCTGAGGCTGGAGGATCACTTGAGTCCAGGAGTTTGAGGCTAGCCTGGGTACCACATCGAGACCCTGTCTCTACAGAAAATTTAAAAATCAGTCATGCGTGGTGGCACGTGCCTATAGTTCCAGCTGAGGTGGGAAGATCCCTTGAGCCCAGGAGTCCAAGCTTACAGTGAGCTAAGATTGTGCTGCCTAGGTGACAGAGTGAGACTCTCTAAAAAAAAAAAAAAAAAAAGCAAATAAAAATGGAGCTGTACACCTTGTCTAACAAATTTGCATCTCCTGCTGCTGCTCTTGTTTTGGTAAACGGCCCCACTTTCCACCCTGTTACCGGGTCAAAAAGATTCGTTCCTTGTCTGAATCTCCCACTCTGATTTATAACCACCCGTTCATTAGCCTTTGTATATGTCTCAGAACAGACGGAGAACAGAGTAGAATAAATTAGCATGGCATCGCAGCATGGGGCGGAGAGGCCCAGCTCCTAGTCATAATGCTGATATCTTAAATGGAAATGTTTAAGGTTCACGTGTTCAGCATATATGGATGAAACACTTGCTGTGCTGATCACTGGGGATAGAAAGGAAGTTCTCATACCTGTCCTCATACAGGTCAGAGTTTGGGGCACTGGTTTCCTACCTTGCATAAGGGCATCTTTATTTTATGTCAAACATTTCAGGGATAACCCCTCTCTCACTACATTAAGATAATAATTGTGTTTTTAGTAACTGTGCATTTTATAAATATGGTATTGCAGTTTTAAGTGAAGATGTAGATTTTCTGCAGTTATGAACAACAATCTACAGTTATTTAAGAATCCAAATACATACATGACTTAAGCATGCTTTATTCATGGATCACTCGTGAAAACTCAAAACTGTGTGCCGGTTACCTCCAGCTGCCTGAAGTGTGATTCAGGTGGGGAAGTACTGGCCAAAAACATTTCCAGCCATCTGAAAGTAGAAAGACAGGGAAGCAGAGATACCTGCAGGGAAGGCGGAGACTGAGGAGAGACAGCACGAGTGTGGGGAGGGACGCGGAGACAGGAAGACACAGATGGGAGGACAGGTGAAGGAGTGACAGAAGATTCTCCTGCCCTCCTCTGCTTATTAGCAGATTAGAAGGAGCATGATTCTACAACTTTGGGTTCCGCCAAATTAACATAACCTTTATTGTCATTTTAAAAATGAAAAAAGCTTAATTTCAGAGTTTTAAAATGAGAAGTACTTAATATTTCCTTTTTGGATGAAAAGGAATAGGTGAATAAGATGTAGCATGCTCACTGATTCAGTGGTAACAAGATCACACCTAACTCTGTAAGAGCAGAAACAATTTACTGTGTATTTATTACATAGTCCAGTGCCTACCACCATGGCTTGCACATAGAAGATACTCGATATATATTTATTGAGTGTTAGAGAATGCCACTTTTATAAATGTAGTAATTTTTGCTACTTTTGCCTGATAAATTTAGAAATCATTCACAAGAAGTTATTAGTGAGATAAAGACGAACTGGTCATCCTCCTATATTTAAATGGCAGCAGTCTCCTTACAGTTCCAAATAAACATTTTTGTCCATAGCTTCAAGAGCTTTTCAAAGGATTGAAATTCAAGTCATTCTCAATTGTTATTCAGGGACTGTTGTTGCTATTAGTGTCTTGAAGACTGAAATAGCTTAGGCTTTATATGAATTGAAAAGTACACGGGAGTGATTGGCCATGCAAAACATAAATGTGGTAGAATATTTATACTTCAAGCTTTTTTGCTTAATGTATTTTAAAGCCTGCATTTTCACAGTAAGTCGGCTTTAGAAATAGGTTTCCAAATGTTACTGGTCCTACCTAATAATTTTCTTATTACCTGTCATGAGCCCTGTTGAAATGCATATAAAAATAGTCTTTCATTCATCTATGTTTTGTGCATATGAACTTTAATTTCTTAGTTAATACAGTAAGGGTCCATTTCCACATTTCAATAAGAATCCATAGATGATAATTCTGAATTCCAGTGCCTCTCTTACAATTAAGTCTGCCTTTATCTTGGCTGTTTTGGCTGAAGTTTATAACAGTGTTTTCCTGTGTAATTCATCCTGTTACAATGAATGTGAGGGACTTTCCAGATTCTTTTGTTTTACTGGAATTATGTTATATGGACTAGGTTTTGAAATAATGGATTATTTATTAGTCCAGAATGTTTTTATTCTCCTGAGAATATTTTTGGTTACCAAATCATTCTTAAAACTAAGAAAAATATTTTTATATTTGAAAGAAAATCTAGTTAACTGTCTCTTTCAAGGTAGAATTTTAATCTCTTTGATACACTAAAATATAGGAAAGTATCTCTTTTCTAGATTTCAAAGATTCTATAATGTTTGTGTAGATTTCATTTTCTAATAGGGAACCCATTGTTTCTGAGGGATCAAGAGTGAATTGCTCCTTTGGTGGAACTTTGCTGTGATAGTTTTAAATTTTTGCATGTAATTTCTATTGCTATATAATGTTTACAGTTGAAATTATTTTAGTATTATGCAGAAAAGTGTTTCTTATTTATTTATTTATTTGAAGAAGCTTGCTTGTATCAGTTATAACAGTGTTCTTGTTTCCAAGAACTTTAGGTAATAGTTTTCCTACTGAGACATAAGGGAAAATGTATTAGGAAAGTCATTAGGGAAGCAGTTTCACTGTTGTTTCTTAGTACATAGCAAAAATTTAGTAAGTAAAGCATATTAAAGAAAAAAAAAACTTGCACTTTAAATTCTTACTCTAACAAGTTACTATGCTAGGAACTTTATGTACATTAGTCATTTAATCGTAATAGCAACTTATTATAGCAGATATTACCATCCTACTATACAGAGAATTAAGTAAGTACTTCAAAATCACACAACTTATAAATAAATAAGCCAGAATTCAGACTCAGGTCTGTTTCTCTTCTAATCATGATTTTCTACATCATCACACTGTCTCTTTAAATACAGAAATTAAAAAATATTTTTATTGCACAATTATACATGCTGCTTCTCTAAAAGTTATTTTACTCTTCTAAATATACCACATGAAGAACTTTTGCCATTAAATGTATTTTTATAGGAGGCCAAAAAAGAGGCAATTACAGAAACGTTTGTTTGAAATTCCAGTAATTTCAAATTCCATGGAAAATATTAGCAAGGAGTCAGTGTTCTTTGCAAAATTTTGCTTTATTAGAAGCTTGCACAATATTCCAGCAGCAGTATTAGCTCATTCATTCCCTTATAAGCTCCAGTGTATGCATTCTCTGAATAAATTAAAGCAGCTTTAATACTGCCTTCATCTGTGAAACACTTTTTCAGTTGCATTAAAATGCATGCCTAAGTTTGAGAACAGACCTCATGGATTCATAGCATCTTAGAATTTGAAGCAACTCCAGCCATCAACCAGTAGGGCTCTTAGTTTACCAACCCCATTTGTCACTATTTATACTTCAAAATTTCTTTTTGATCCATGTGAAGATTACTCACTGTGACAGCTCTGTGATAGCTGTGCACAGCAGCGACACTGGAATTGAAATTGTTGCGGTCGGGGAGGGAGGGACAGATACCTGTGATCTTCACCTTCCCACCTGGTGTACCTGTTGACCTTGCTCACTGCTTTCTCCATCCTATTTTGTGGTCTAGTTACAATTTTCTTGTAGGCATCTCATCAGTATCTTATGCTGATAGATAAGTTCTAGATTTAGTCCTAGATTTGGTGGTAAATTGGTTTATAGCATAACTCTTAAGAAAGTTAACATATTTGCATTTTCTCTAATCTTTTCTCCTACTTTCAAGTCACTCATTTTCCTGTATTTCTTTCTTTCTTTATAGCCTCAAAATCCCTCCACTGGACTCTAAGGTGCCAAAATGTCCTCCCCTAACTATATATGTCTGGAGTTTGAATAGACCACGTGTAATTGAATTACAGAAATTGGAGAAATGTTGATGTAACTTTTAGTGGCCACAAAGACCTAAAGAATATACAGGTTGGGATGAATGACGCAGGGGGAGGGAGCAGGGTACCATCGCTGAGTCTCCTGAAGTTTGAGATTCTGAAAAGGAAATGTTTTTAAAACCAAGGACTGTGAGAAAGTTTTCTGGGATCTTAGAGAAGAGAGATTTTAGTTTAGAGGAATTCTGTGATTAAAATAGAGGGCAAGTTATAAGTTGGTACAAAAAGGACTTGACTTTTCCTAGGAATCAAATGAGATGAGTTGGGCTGGAGGTAAAAGAAGTTTAAAAGGATCTTAAAAACTTAGTAATGTGAGTAAGTGACAAGACAAATGGAGTTCCCTGTAACTTACACTTATGTATGTGTGTCTATATATAATATCTGGCTGGATACTTTCCGGACAGACCTCATGTTTCATACCTTTGAATTCCTTTGTAGTATAGAAAACTGTGTATGTGCTTTAGGCTGAACTTGTTGGCTAAAGAGGACTTACATGGGGAATGGAAGAATGCAAGGGAAGATTGGGCCCACAGAGGCCATAATATATGAAGGAGAAAACACCCTCTTTCCTCATTCCTTTGCCCCTCTCTTCTGCAAGCATCTATTTAACCACAGCAGTGTGTCAGTTGCTATGCGAGGATCAGGGAATAGGTGGATAGATATATGCATGTCTTAGTTCAAGAAGCCCCTAATGGGAAGAAACAGACTTGTAAAATGACCATTTTTATGATGCAGGTAGATGATTCTCAGAATGTAGGTATATAAAGGTAGCAACTGGAACATAGAGGAAGGAGTCTGAAGAAGTTAAAGATGTCCCAGAAGATAATGCATACATTGAAACTTGAATATAGAATAGGGCTTGCCAGCTGGTCAATAGGTAGGAAGAAGGAAGCCATTCTAGATAGAAAGGACAGTTTATGCAAAGCCACATTCAGTTCTGAGAGCTTGTCAGTAGTTTAGTAGAGCTGAAATGTAATTTTTGAGGGGCAGGAAGAGTGGGAGATGGTTAGAGAGTAGGGAGGCTTCAGATTATTAAAGATCTTGGCTGCCAAAAATAAAATTTTGAATTTTGTTTTTAAGTTAATAGGAGACTGGGCACAGTGGCTCACGCCTGTAATCCTAGCCCTTAGGGAGGCCGAGGTGGGAGATCACTTGAGGCCAGGAGTTCAAGACCAGCCTGGGTAACATAGTGAGACTTCACCTCTATAAAAAATAAAAAAATTAGTCAAGCATGGTGGTGCATACCTGTAGTGCCAGCTACTAGGGAGACTGAGGCAGGAGGATCACCTGAGCCCAGGAGTTCAAGGTTGCAGTGAGCTGTGATGGCACCACTACACTCTATCCTGAGTGACAGAGTGAAACCCTGTCTCAAAAAAAAAAAAGGAGACCATGGAAGAGTTTTTACAATGTAATAATAAAAGATTTAATAATAAATATTTATTGAGTAGGTACTGTGTGGCAGAGATTCTTTTAAATGCTTTACGTATCACTCATTTAATCCTTTCAGGAACTCTGTGAGTTATAGATGCTATTATTATTCTCTTATTAAAGATGCAGAAATGGAGGGGCGTAGTGCCTAAATGATTTGCCTAATAATATACCACAGCCAGGATAAAAAAAAACCCAGGTAGTCAGTCTGGCTGTGTAATACATAGAGGGTGCAGAAAGAAGGGACTGGTTAGGAAACTGTTTCACAGGTGTAGGTGGGAACTGCTGAAGGCCTGGGCTGGGAGGGAGTTGGGGTGGAGGAGTGAGAGTTGGGATGGTGAGGGCTGAAAGTCCCCAAACTGGTTGAGTAGCTTTCTGTTGAGCAGCCGTGCTGATGATCCCTGTCTTACTGCCTCCTTTCTATTGTTTATCCCCTATTTAAAACTCTGTTCTAGTCCTTTCGTTTAGTATTGCTCTCTTCTTGCCTCCCATTAGTACCACTGATTTACTCACTCATGTAACAAATATTTGTCCGGTTTTAGTTGGTATGAGTCTACATTAATTGCTGTGCAGCTACAAAAAAAAAAAAAAAAGGAAAAGACAGAGTCCCTACCTTTTAGGAATGTTTCATACAGTGTGATAGGTAAGATTAGTCAAAACCTGTAACACAAGTTCAATCCTTAGAACTTCAGTTTACTTACCCATAAATTAAGAATCTCTATTTGTAGTTAGTTTAAAAAGGTAAGCCTGAGCATTTGATAAGTAGTTTGCCTAAACTGAGCATATAAACATTTTAAAAAATATAATTCCAGTGTCTATGAATTTCCTCAGGATAATTGATGCTTCTTACCTAGCAATAAAAGTTAACTTTTAAAACAATTCTTTATATCACAGGTGATGGAGCGTGCTCCTTTAAATTTAAAAAATTTTAATGTGTCAGTATCTTTCGTTAACCATGTACATATGTGATTATCATTTTAGATGCCCAAATAATATTTGCTTTGCCTATTTGTGGTATCCCTCTCAACACACATTGGTTTTATGTCTGTGTATATTTTTCTGGGGGTGTAGGAGAAGGATCATTTTTCTTACCCAGTGCCTAGCACACATACTAAAAAGGGAAAAATTATAGGAAAGAATGTTGCTCAGATCACATCATATTATTGTACTTTTGGCATTTTGTGAGTAGTAGCTCCTTCCTGAGAAGATATTCTTGTTAAGGTTGGAAGCACTGGTTTTTTTTTTTTTTTTTAAGAGTACTATGTTCCAATTTTGAATAGTATTTCCTGGACAGGGAACATGACCATCCTTCATTTTTATTGTCATTTCTAGTAGATGATTGTTGAAAATTCTGGGTGCTGGATAAAACAAACTGTCCGAGTCTAGTTTTTCTTACTTCTTATCTTATTCTTTGTTTTTCACAATCGCATAAGCCTATTTGTTAAGATCATGGTAGTCAGATATATTTTTCATCTATTTTCTCATGAAAGGACTGACTTTTTAAAAATATTGTTTTCTTGTCCTATTAAATTACAACTGAGCAGATTTCAAAAATATATATATTTTTAGAAAATAGTGTTTTTTGATATATGTCTTGTATCTTGGTATTTTTGTAACAACTCTCATTTTTTTAATTTCAGAGTATTATGGGGGTATAAATGTTTTTGGTTACATGGCCCGTCACCAATAAAGTATTCATTGCACCCATTAGATTTTCACTTATCTACTCCTCTGCCACCCCTCTACTTGATTTCCATTGAGATTTACTTCCCTTTATGTACATGTGTGCTCATTAGTTAGTTACAATGTAGTAGTGAGTACATGTGGTGTTGGTTTTTCCGTTCTTCAGATAATTCACTTCGGATAATGGTCTCCAGTTCCATCCAAATTCTTGCAAAAGGCATTAAGTCATCCTTCCTTATGGCCGGGTAGTATTCCATGGTATACATATACCACGTTTTGTTAATCGACTCATGAATTAGACATTTGGGTTGATTCTACATCTTTGCAATTGTTTTGTTTTATTTTATTTATTTATTTTATTTAAGCATATTATGGGGGTACAAATCTTTAGGTTATATGTATTGTCTTTGCCCTGACTGAGTCAGAGCTTCAAGCGTGTCCATCCCTCAGATAGTGCATACCGCACCCATTAGGTGTGTATATACCCATCCCCTCCTCCCCCCTCCCACCTGCCCAACACCCAATGAATGTTATTACTGCTATATGTGCACATACGTGTTGATCAAGTAGTACCAGTTTGATGGTAAGTACATGTGGCGCTTGTTTTTCCATTATTGTGCTACTTCACTTAGTAGAATGGACTCCAGCTCTATTCAGAATAATACAAGGGGTGCTAGATCACCATTGTTTTTTGTGGCTGAGTAGAACTCCATTTTACACATATACCACATTTTATTAATCCACTCATGTATTGATGGGCACTTGGGTTGTTTCCACATCTTTGCAGTTGTGAATTGTGCTATAATAAACATTCAAGTGCAGGTGTCTTTTTGATAAAATGACTTCTTCTCCTTTGGTTAAATATCCAGTAGTAGGATTGCTGCATCAAACGGTAGGTCTACTTTTAGTTCTTTGAGGAATCTCCATACTGTTTTCCATAGAGATTGTACTAATTTGCAGTCCCACCAACAGTGTAGAAGTGTTCCTTTTTCTCTATATCCATACCAGCATCTGTTGTTTTTGGACTTTTTAATAAAAGTCATTCTGGCTGGGGTAAAGTGATATCTCATTATGGGTTTGATTTGCATTTCCCTGATGATAAGTGAACATCAAGCACTTTTTCTTATGTTTGTTGGCCATTTGTCAGTCTTCTTTTGAGAAGCTTCTGTTCATGTCTTTTGCCCACTTTTTAATGGGATTGTTTGATATTCTTGCTGATTTGCTTGAGTTCTTTGTAGATTCTGGTTATTAGTCCTTTATTGGATGTATAGCTTTCAAATAGTTTCTCCCATTCTGTAGGTTGTTTATTTGCTCTGTTAATTATTTCCTTGGCTGTGCAGAAGCTTTTTAAATTTAATCACAACCCACTTATTTTTTTGTTGCTGTGATTACCATTGGGGTCTTCTTCATAAAGTCTTTGCCTAGACTGATATCTAGACGAGTTTTTCCAACATTTTCTTCTAGAATTCTTATGGTTTCATGCTTTACATTTAAGTCCTTTATCCGTCTTGAATTAATTATTGTGAGCGGTGAGAGAAAAGGATCCTGTTTCATTCTTCTGCATGTGGCTAGCCAACATTCACAGCACCATTTATTGAATAGGGCTTCTTTTCCCTAGTGTATTTTGTTGTCTGCTTTGTCGAAGATCAGCTGGCTATACATGGATGGTTTTACATCTGTGTTTTCTGTTCTGTTCCATTGTTCTATGTCTCTATTTTTATGCCAATACCATGCTGTTTTGGTTACTGTAGCCTTGTAGTATAGTTTGAAGTCTGGTAATGTTGATGCTTCCAGATTTGTTCCTTTTGGTTAAGATTGCTTTGACTATTCGGGCTCTTTTCTGGTTCCAAATGAGGCATAGAATTATTTTTTCTAGACCTGCGAATATGATGTTGGTATCTTGATGGGGATTACATTGAATCTGTAAATCACTTTGGGTAGTATGGACATTTTAACAGTGTTGATTCTACCGATCCATGAGCATGATATGTTTTTCTACTTGTTTGTATCATCTGCAATTTCTTTCCTCAGTGTTTTGTTAGTTCTGTAACATTGGGCTGTAGTCTTAATGTAGTCTGTGTCTTAAATGAACTATTGATTATATAACGCAAAAAGCTGTGACGTAAGCTCAATTGAGTAGGGTTTATAAATATTTTCTTTCTACTTTTGTACGGATAATACAAACAATGGATACAAAATTTGTTTTGACCTTTAACATTTATTATACTTACTTTGGGAGGATTACATATCCTCATAGAACTGAATGTAGTGATGGGTTTTTAAAA
>NW_012148174.1:10161588-10164590 GCF_000956105.1 Propithecus coquereli
AATTGACATCAAATACTTCAAGTTTTGAAACTGTAAAACTTCAGTTATCCCAGAAACCTCAGAGTGTGGCTAGTTCTGAATAACTGAATTTGCTAGATAAATTGACATCAAATACTTCAATTTTTGAAACTGTTTAACATTTTCATAAAAGTTTTTCAAAAATTATTTCCTTGCATATTAGTTTCTTTTCAGCCACTACCACAAAGTTAGTGGCTGAAAAGCCCCCACAGATTTATTATCTTACGGATTTGGAGGTCAGAAGTCTAAAGCAGGTTTCACTGGGCTAAAATTAAGGGGTCTGCAAGGCTGTCTTCCTTTCTGGACGTTCTAGGGGAGAATCTTTTCTCTTGCTTTTTCCAGCTTCTAGAGACTACCTGCATTCCTTGCCTTGTGTTATTTCCACCTTTAAGGGCAGCAATGGCTTAAGGAGTCTGTCTCATATCACATCACCCATGACTGACTCTTCTTCCTTCCTCTTCCACATTTAAGGATCCTTGTGATTACATTGGGCCCACTGGATAATCCAGGATAATCTCTCTATTTTAAGATCATCTGATTAGCAGCCTTAATATCATTTGTATCCTCAATTCCCTTTTGCATGTGATACAACATATTCATAGGTTCGAGTATTAGGACAGAGTCATCTTTAGGAAGCTATTACTCTGTCTGCCACGTTTTCCCTTCTTAAAGTGTTGACTTACATGTACTGAACTGACAGCAGCTATATAGATTGCATGAGAGAGGAGGTCGGACTGATGTATTTTATCACCATCTATTTCCTAGAGTGAAATTCAGAGTCCTTTCCAGGCTTCCCTTCAGGTTGGTTGGTTGGCCTTTTCTGTGGCTGTTGGTACTTTATGTCGGTGACTATTCCTCTACAAACACGGTAGACATTTTCTATATCAGAGTCATTAAGGCTACTATTGAGAAAACATCAGTGCTTGACATGCCTTCCCATTCCTGCTAAGTGCAGTGCTATTAAGTAATCTTTTGGTTGTTTGCTTTTTTACCCCAAAAAGGCCTGTTCCCATCCTTACCCTCACATCACAGTTGACGTGTCTGACTTCTAGTCATTGAGGGTGCTAGTTTTGTGACACTTCTGATCTGTGTTAGATTCTAGCCTTACCCTGGTTTTCTTGACACCTGCTGCACTCTTTATTCTTTCACACTTTTTTTTCCCATTCTGTGAAAGAGCATATTTTTTTTTAAAAAAAATGAAGCAATGGAAGTTTGAGTAACTTGTACAAGGTTACTCATCACTGGCTAATTCAGAATTTGAACCCAGGTTACTTAATCCAGGAGAGCCCATACTCGTCACTCAGCTGAATTGCTGTCCAGCATTCATTCCAAACCCTGAGCCTCTACTTCTTTAATTTTTTTGCTTTTTTTTTTTTTTTTACTGCCTTTTATGAAAACTATCAACTGAGACTTTATTTTTGAAATCCATTTGTCATGACATTTTTATAAGGAAGTCTTTCCAACTAGAAGAAAAATCCTTACTTCGAACATACATTTATTTACAGCAGGAAGGTAGGAGTAAGATGGATGATATTTTCACTCTGCCTCACCCCTTTAGAGGGCTACAACAGGAAGTTGGGGGAATACTGCCTGTGTTTTAGTAGTTTCAGTAGAAACAGCTCATATACATCCAATTTTCAATTTAGAAGGAGTTAAGATACTGTTTTCAGGACATTCTTTTAAGGGAAGATAAGAGAGGAAATAAAGGGGTGAACCAGAAGACATCAGATATAAAGTGTCTGTTTACTCCCTGTGAGTGACTCACATTATTCCTCTTTAAAAACATGTTAGGAATTCATCTAATCTTCTTCAGGGCACACCCACTTCCCTCTAAGCCTAGTATAGTCCACAGATAAATTGGTCTTTCTCAGCTCACCACTTTTGCTGGGTAATTACCTTGCCAACCGTGATTTGATGTCCTGCGGCTGGCCAAAGTCATCTTAATCTGTCCCAATTTCTTCCTTGTGTGTATCAATAAGTACCTGATTGACGTATGTTTTACCTAATTGCCTTAGCAATATTTCTTTGAGCTGAAAAAGCCATCCAAGGTGCCAAGTCCCTACATAATGATGATCATCCTGTCCTTTAATTTGTGTTTTGCTTTAAATGGTTACTCTCTTTAGTTTCCTACATTCATGGTTTCCTTAAATAATTATTTACAGAAAACCAGTTTTGTGCATATTTGCTTTTGGTTCTGAAGTTTAGGATGCTGTGTGGAGAGTTAATTGACTTCATTTGCATGCCAGTACTAGGGCAACGTGCCTGCATGCTTCATTTTCTCACATGTGAGGAGATTCTACACACAGTGCATGGTTAGTTGCTAAATGGTCTCTATATTCTCTTATGTCTATCTTAATATATGCATTCTCATTCTCCTGTTAATTGCCTATTTGTATGGATATACCCTCTGACCTATCAATTCCATTCCTAGAAATTTATGCCATAGATATACCCACACATGTGTGAAATGAAGCATGTTTAATCATTAAAGCATTGTTAAGAGCAAACTGAATTTTCATCAGTAGGAGACAGAGTCAGTATATTTTGATATATGTATATAATGGGACAAAATGTATTATTTAAAAAATGACCAAATTTTTATTACTAATATAGAATGATCCCCAAGATAAGCTGAAGTTTAAAAAGTTAAAAAAGCAAGATGTAAGACAGTGTGCATAGTGTCTACATTTTGTTACCGTTCACAGATGTCAGAGTGCTCTTTGGATAAGGTGTTGTCTTGCTCAATTAACATTGTTTCTTGTTGTCTCTTTTGTCACTGCCAATAGAGTTTATTACCCTACAGCGTTGTTTTCCTTCTTTTTAAAATCTTTTTCATCTTTGTCACCTGTTACTTACCAACATTGTATAGAGGCTATAAACGCATTAGCGTATCCCTCTCTTTTGGCACAGTGAATTGAGCAGTCATTTTTCTCAGCTGTATTTATTTGTCATGATTGTCAGAGGTGGCTTCTTTATTATTGTGG
>NW_012148174.1:10166070-10190530 GCF_000956105.1 Propithecus coquereli
CCCTTGGATTCTCCAAAATCAAGGCCCTGAAACTTTATTGACCTTAAAAGCTCAAAGCAGATTACTGGGTTACATCTTTAGGGATTTTGATTTTAAAGTCAAGTTTTTTTCACTTCACAGCCCATATATTGACCCACTGCCACATATTGATTGTTCGTTTCATCTCCCCAAATAAAAAGAAATGTTAAGTCTTTGGAAGAAAGGTTCATTTTTTATTCAGCTATGTGATGTCTCTTATGATACACACAGGAGTCTTGACACACAGGCAATGCTAAAATATACATAAATATGAAGAATTAAATTGAGGCAACATAATGATTACCAGCCACTGTGTCTAGGACATGACCCATGAAGGAAAAGGTGATAACAACTGAGGTCAGCTGAGAAAGAAAAGTCTTCCTGTGCAGCTGAGCATGAATTGTTCTCTAAGAGGATATGGAGGAGTGGAAGAGGCTTCCTTTTTCTTTTTCGTTTTCTTTTTTTTCTTTTTGCTTTAGGAAATATATTATTCATTCTCTACAGAAGGACTGATTAACTTTTTTTCCTGTATGTGAACTGATTATTTCTTTATATGTTCAATAAATAAAGCTATTACCTAGTAAAGTTTACTTACGATAAGGTACAGTTTTTAACTCTGCCTAGTGATTTTGAAGCATGCTTAATCACTGCCCTTAGTAGCTACCTAATGCCTAACAAGAGTGTGATTCTGCAGTTGAGAAGACCTGCGGATAGGTACACATATTTTTATTCCTGCAGTTGTAAAATGAACACTTTGATGACTATTTTTTATGTATCGTCAGTTAACTGTTTTCAAAATCTGAGGAGCTTAATCTCCTTTGTCAGTCCTTTAGTGACAACTATTTCTTGACAGTGTAATATATACTCTAGTATAATTTTAAAATATCCACAAGTTGTCAGGTTGACTGGCTGAGAGATTTGTTTAAAGAAATGTGGACAACATTCTTGTGGTTGGAAAAAACAGGGGAAAAATGAAAGTATTGTTTCAAAGCTGTTTTTAAAGCTCGTGTTATGAAACAGATTATATCTGAGATTTAGAGTCTTTTTAAAATTAAAATGAAACAGACTGAATTCTAAGTCTATAAATATTGTCTATTTATAGTCAAAAGTCCTAAAGAGGCAGCATTGAAATTAACTTCTGATTATGCATTATATGACCTCAATAGAGCATTTGATGACCAATTAAATGAAAAGAGATATAAAAATCTCTTAAATACAGTAAAGTCTACTCTGGGCAAAATTACATTTTAATATATACTATTATTATGTAAATATAAAGCCCAAATATGAAATTTTCCATAAGAAAAATATGAGTGGAATCATAGTGAAGGAAAGATCTTTTTCCCTTAGGTTTTGCTTCATAAAATAGAGGTATTTGAAATTCGCTAAAAAACAGTAATCTAGTTTCATACGGTGGCGGTAGGAAAAAGACACATCAGGGTAACGTCAGGCACATCTGTGACACGGTCACAGATTTTGGAAAGGGCAGGGCAAGATAAGGTGACTTTGGGTAATCTAGTTTCATTAGTGCATGTGAAGCAAAAGGAGAATAGCTAGAGATGTAGTGAAGATATGTTTGTTGGAAGATATATGTGTTTTTTGTGGGTTTTCTTCGTTTTTTCTAGTGAATTTAATTTTCTTTTTTTTATATGCTATTTGAAATTATTAACTATAATTCTCCCTGTGTATGTACATATCACTAATGTTACTACTTTATTTCATATTTTGAATCCCAAATGTATTTCTTAAAAATTAACTTCATTTTTATCAAAGTATTTTATGCAAATTAATATAATAAATAGTGTTAAAAGGCTTATATAATACAAAAAAAAAAAACCCAGTACTTTCTGTTTTGCCCTTTCCCTTTCCTGGTCTCTTTAGCAGAGGCAACCAATGATTTCTCCTGGTATTTACCTTTATATTTCTAAATAATAATCTGCTAACTCTTAAATCATCAGTTTTAGCCATTATCCTTTGACTTCCTTTTTTGGTAGGTGAAGGTTTTACATTATAGCCCTACTTCTCTTGCCATCTTGTCAGTATCATTATTGTTTAATTTTTTAAAAATCCATATTCAATCTTTTTGTTCTTATGGCAATGTAAATATTCAGTGCTGAGCCAAATTGTGGGAGAATACAGTGTATCAGGATGCAATAGAGAATCCTCAGGGTCCGCAGAGGGCACTCGTGGTTTCTGTGGACCCTACAGGAATGTGTGAGCCACAGCCCCACTAACTCCGTTTGGATTATCTTAGTGTGTCATGCTGGTGACCCTCCAGCCCATCTGTCCTTGCCAGATTGCAGAGCTGTCCATGACTTATGTTTAGTATCTGCGTATTTGAAATCCAGTTCTTATAAAGAAATTCAGCTTTCTACAGAGACTGTACGTAGACATGTCATTGAAAGATAAATAAATTCAGTAAGCTTGTGGGAAATGTGAAAATATTTTCTGAAAATAAACTTTAAAAAAAATCCCCTTTCACATTCTTAATATACATATGGGCCTCAATTTTTGATGGTTGACTTATGATTTCTGACTTTAGGATGATGCAAAACCATTCTCTTTTTCACTTTCAGTACAGTATTCAATAAATTACATAAAATATTCAACACTTTATTAGTATTAGATAATTTTGCCCAACTGTAAGCTAATGTAAGTGTTCTGAGCATGTTTCAGGGAGGCTAGGGTAATTATGATGTTTGGTAAATTAGGTGTATTAATGCATTTTCAACTTAAAATATTTCTTTTTTTTTTCTTTTTCTTTTTTGTAGAGACAGGGTCTCCTTCTGTCGCCTAGGCTGAAATACAGTGGTGGGCGATCATAGCTCACAGCAACCTCAAACTCTTGGGCTCAGGCAATCCTTCTGCTTCAGCCTCTCAAGTAGCTAGGACTACAGGCTAATTTTTAAATTTTTTGTAGAGACAGCGTGTCACTGTGTTGCCCAGGCCAGTCCCAAACTCCTGGCCTCAAGTGATCTCTCTTCCTTAGCCTTCCAAAGTGCCGGAATTATAGGCATGAGCCACCATGCCTGGCAGATTTAAGATAATATCAATTTATCATGGGTTTAGTGGGATGTAACCACATTGTAAGCTGAGAAGCATATATTAATATATATGTGGATAAAAAGTTAATCCCCAATATGTGTAAGTTTGTCAAATGTTATTTCATCGTAGAATTGTGGTGTAGTAGAATTAAAGATTAATGTGAAGAATCCTTTTGCTTTTAACTTTCCTTTAGCTTATACACTTTTTCATTTGAATCTTTTATTTCAGTCACACTAAAGGACTAGAGTAGTGAGATTGTTAATAATGAATTTGACTGTAAAGGACCATATGAGTATAATGTTAAAAATTCATAGATTCATTTTATATATTTTTTTTTGGAGGGGGGGGTCTTCCGGTGAGGACCAGAAAACCTGCTAGACAAATTCTGAAAGAGCTGTAACACTAGATTCATTTTATAAATGCATGGACATGCTATACAAATTCTACTTTATTTTATTAATCAACTACAAGTGGAAGGTGTAGTACAAGATAATTTACATATATTGCATCATTTAATTCTCAGAATAACCCAGTGAGGTAAGTGGTATTATTCTTTTACAGATGAGGAAACTAATATAGAGTAGTTAATTAACTTAGACTAGTTTACTGCTGTTTAGATGGTATTGGTACCTAAGTCTTGCTTGGCTCCAAATAAAATTCATGCTTTTATTTTCTTGATATTATGATGTCTCCTTGTAATGGTAAGGTAGACGAGTGGGAATAATTATGCCCATTTCTCAAATGAGAAAACCGAGGCGTAGAAAAGGCTAAAGTGTAGTAGAATGGGCAAGAAAATAGTAGTCAGCCTATTTTAACTGAATTTCAGTTTTTCTCTCTGTATGTAAGAGGATTCAACTCTGTCCTGAAATATCCCAGGGTGGTAGTACCAGGAGGCCAGTGGGGAGTGCATTCGGAGTTCTCTGTCTGTAATTTTGTTTCAACAGAAGAAATTGCTTTTTTTTTTTTAATATTAGACCTTGAAATATATTCAAGTGTAACCAAAAATTATAATACCTAATTTAAGAATAAAAATTTCAGCTTTCTGATTTTATTTGTTGCTTTATTTTTATTCTAGGTGAGATTATAAATAAATAAGTTTCCTATTCCATTCTTCTGTAAAATGAAATGTTATAGTCTTTTTTAGGGGAGTAGTAAACAATTTATTGAGAACTAAGTTACTTAAGTAGATGTTGATCTTAAGCGTTTTAAATAAAACCATGTGTTGGGTCACCTCTGCAAGTAGTTGTAATGAAATTTTTGTCCAGAGAATTTTAGCTATAGCAATGATATATTTTGAGTCTGTATAGATTTTCATGCTTATTATTTTTAGTAAACTAAAGGAAATAAATTTATATCATAGAATGAGGATTGCGATTAGACTAGTAGGAAATGGTGGTAGTTTGACATAGACTAACTTACTGTTGTTTTCTATCATGAAACCTGAAAAACCAAAGAAAGATTTTATAATGATTTTGATGTTGATATGCAAAGTCTGCCTGGGTGACCTGTCAAGGTATATATGATTCTTTGATTTCTTAAGCCTTTTCTGAGGATTTTGTCAAGTTTCAGAAACCAGCCCTAGCTTTCTTAGGATCCAACTTTATTAAGCACAGCTACAGTAAATATCTAGGTTACAACAAATGTTTTTGCTGACTCCGAGATGGAAAGTTGTAATTATCTGAACTGGGCAGGACTATCTAATGCTATTTTTACAAGGCTGCTCTACCTCTAAAAATATTCCTTCTGTGGCTTCTTACAGTCATAGTCATCAATATTCTAGCACATTTAACTGCTGATCTCTTTCTTCAGAACTCACATAAGGCACATATTGAACAAGAACAGTGAATCGTGCTGCATCTTGTTTTCATAGGAACGCTAAAGCATAAGCGTATGCCAGTGTTTGCTTTGGGGTAGATTTCCCTAGAAAACCGGAGATCAGTGAGATGCTAAATTGCAGTTTTATATGACAGCAACTGAAAACAAGGCCATGGGGGAAAGCAGCCAAACTCTTAGATGTTGTGCATGTCAAAACAGGAACAAAGATTAGAATGCAAGTTCCATTTTTCTTAAATATGGATCCCAACATTAACTAAAGTATGCAGCTCACCCACAGCCTTGGGTGTGGTCCATGAACACAGCTGCTACTCTGTTCTGTAAATTATTATATTTTATTACCATGTATGACTGGGCCTTTGGGTTGTAATCACCGATGAAAATGAAAGAGAAGGAAACATGGTGGATGTACTGTAACATTTGTATTTTTGGCCTTGGCTATTTGTGTCTTCATAACTTTTTTTAATGGAGGTACTTTCGGAGAAAATTTTAATATGTAGAATTTCTTTATGGGGATTGGGAGCAAAGCTTGTTCTCTGGCCAGTCTGGGATGGTTTCTTATCTATGCGGATGCCATCGCCAGTCACCGTGATGGTTTCAGAGGCATCCAGGGCCCACACTGTCCCCCAAACATTGCCTCTGAGGGCAGGTGCACATAATTGCACACCATGGTTAGCCTGGGTGTTGTCCTTGTACCCAGGATTCAGTGAACGGCCTGAGGGGAATTCGGAAAAGGAGAGTCACTGATGATGAAACATATAACTGTTTTTTCTCCATCTAACTTCACAGAAACTAACGTAGCTGTCACCAAGCCCTGGATTGTTGCTAGCTAAAGGAACTGTTCAGAAGACAAGCAGACCTTAGTTTTATTCTGGGGACTTAGGGGTGATTCTGTATATTATGGATGATTTGGAACTGAGTTATTGCATTTCCCGTTGTTACTATACTCCACCAT
This sequence comes from Propithecus coquereli, assembly GCF_000956105.1. Taxonomy (NCBI): domain Eukaryota; kingdom Metazoa; phylum Chordata; class Mammalia; order Primates; family Indriidae; genus Propithecus; species Propithecus coquereli. Next base: position 10,171,922 of record NW_012148174.1, read on the forward strand.
TATTCTGGCAGCCAAGAACTGACAGTTTCTGAAATAAGACTGGAGAGGTGGCTTTCACAAAACTATATTGGGTTTAACAACATTAGACTCTTCTCTCATAAAAGCCTAGAGCCTGGAAGAAGGTTATAACTGCCACTTGTGTTTAGTTTTTCAAGTCATGGAGGATGACAGATATCATAGCTGACGCTATGATAATGTCTGTTGATATGGCAAACACTATTCTAAGCACCGTACAGACATTTTTCAAATTTAGTTTTCACAGTAACTCTGTAAAGTAGGTAGGTATTGTTATCATTCCCGTCTTTTAGGTAAGGAAACAGAGAGAGAGGTTAAGTGATTTGGCCTTGATTGAACAGCTAGTAAATAGAGGAGCTAGGATTAGAATCAGGGCAGTCGGCTTTTAACTCTGTGGGATACTGGACGTCTTAGAGGCTATGTTACACTGCTTATCAAATTGACCAGGCTAAGGTTTAGATGATTTTTAAAAATTTACCTATCAGCCGGGAGCGGTGGCTCACACCTATAATCCTAGCACTCTGGGAGGCCAAGGAGGGAGGATTGCTTGAGGTCAGGAGTTCCAGACTAGCCTGAGCAAGAGCGAGACCCCGTCTCTACTAAAAAATAGAAAGAAATTATCTGGACAACTAAAAATATGTAGAAAAATTAGCTGGGCGTGGTGGTGCATGCCTGTAGTCCCAGCTACTTGGGAGGCTGAGACAGAAGGATCGCTTGAGCCCAGGAGTTTGAGGTTGCTGTGAGCTAGGCTGACGCCACAGCACTCTAGCCCGGGCAACAGAGTGAGACTCTGTCTCCAAAAAAAATAAAAATAAAAAATAAAAATTTACCTATGGTTTGCTTGTCTTTGAAGTTAATGTTAGTGTCAGGTTTATTTGCCAACCTGTTCTGAGTTCCTCTCAACTTGTCATAAATAATACTTTCCTGAGAGAAATAAAATAGCTAATATAGACAGATTTTTAGGATGAAAAGGAATATTGTATGATGCAGACTGTGTAGTAGCAGTATTCATGTTCCCTTGAGCTTGAAGAGACCTGTGGGTCAGTTGATCTAGGGTTGCCCTGTGCAGGAATCCCTGAAACAGTGAAACAGCTCCTGTGTGGGCATCGCCACTGCGCAGCCATTCCAATTAAACAACTCTCATTAAAGGAATGTTCGCTGAATTAAAAACTCACTATTGGTATTCGGCGAGAACATTTTAGCAAAGCAGCCAAAAGAGTTAAACATCAAAATAGTTGTGGAAGAGAAGAATCATTATCTTGACAGGAATCAGGAACTTTGATGCCGAAGTTACATACCTGCTTTTTCATTTATTGTAAATAGTTTTTTAAAGATCACAGCACACAGCATACTGTGTATTTTTTCTATGCACTAGTTGTCGTCCTTTGTGAGGTCTCAGATCTCTCTGTAATAAAAAGAGGAAATTAATATGATAGGAATTTGCTATTCCCATTCTCTAGAGATTTTTTAGGGGATCCTTAAAGCCAGTGGAAAGAAGACATCAGATTAGAGGGTGTGTTTTTCTCCCACTAAGGAATCTATTACATTTCAGATTTTTTTTATCTTAAGAGTTAGACATCAGTGTTTGGCTTCTCCGTATTTTCACCCAGTGTCAAATAGGGAAAATTTCGGTTGTCTAGTTCAGTTTTATAAGTACTCGCTAGAGGATGTCATTGTTGGAACAACACATACAGTAATCTATGGTCAGGAGTTCTGTTCTTCTCAGATTATAATTACTTGAAAAGCAAATTTGATGAAGATGAGTTTTACAGACATATCCTACCTAGAACCCTGTGTTAATTACTGTTGTTGTTGCTAGGTCTGTTAATTTTGTGCTTTTGTGGATGTTATTGCATACAATAGTTTTCTTTTTCTTTTTTCCTTTTCTGAGACATGGTCTTGCTCTGTTGCCCAGGGTGGAGTGCACTGACATAATTATCCCTTACTTAATGGGTTACACATGAAAATATGTATTTTGTTGGTTTATACTTGTACTAGGGTAGATCCTGATGTAAAACATATTTCCTGCCAGGCATGGTGGCTCATGCCTGTAATTCCAACACTTTGGGAGGCTGAGGTGGGAGGATTGCTTGAGGCCAAGAGTTCAAGACCAGCTTGGGCAATAGCAAGACCCTGGCTTTACAAAAAATTATAAAATTAGCTAGGCATGGTGGCACCTGCCTATAGTTGCAGCTACTCGGGAGGCTGAGGTGGGAGGATCGCTTGAGCCCAGAAGTTTGAGGTTGCAGTGAGCTGAGCTATGATGACACCACTGCAGTCTAGCCCAGGCAACAGAACAACACTTTGTCTGAAAAAAAAAAAAATTCTCTTCTCAAAGCCTACTCAACTTCTTTGGCCCCCTGAAAAGGATCATTACAACAAAAGCACTCACCCTTCTCTAGAGAAGTAATTATCAAATGGTAACTGCCTGTTCTGGATGTATCAGAGCCACACGTAATTTAAAGCCAAGCATAAGCACAGGAAACCACAGATACTCAGATGGACTAGAGCAATTCCCTTGCTTTTGTCTTTTTTCTATCTTTCTCCCACTCTTCAAAAGTCTATCCAGCTTTGGGTTTTTTTCTCTGTAGAAAAAAATGTACTTTATTAGTTCCTATAGTAAAATAGAGAAGATACAAAGAGGGAGAGAGAGACTGTGTGTGTGAGTGCGTATGCATGTGATTAGTACAGTCTTTTATAAGCTAAAAGCTGTTATAATATGCTGATATATAACTGTTTTGTACTTTTTAAAATAGAAATATAACATAATCTTTACGTATTCTCAAATCATTTAGAAAAAGCCATTGCCATAGTGATTTAAATGTTTAAACTTTGAGTTTTTAGGACCGTAGACTGGAGTGTAATAAAGTGTGGAGAAACTGTTTAAACAGACATCCTTCTGCACTCTTGAGTGCTCACTTTTTTATCCCCCTGGAGTTGCTTTGTTATTGCAAATTGACAACTTTGCAGTTAAACTGATTAATGATGTACCCTAGTGTTTATGGGTCCCAAGGTCAGTGGGTCCAAAGATGGCCATGCTGTGGGAAACTTAGATAAGAGCTCATCTCATAGAACATGAACCAAAACCCTCCTCTTTTCTGTATGATTGTTTATGAGTTAAATATATTAGATATGGTTGAAGGAGTCACCAAGACATCATGAGTAATGTGAATAATCTTTATTGGTCTAGTTCTGTTGTCTAATTCCTCATGCTTAAACACTAATGTGAACATTCATTGAATACTTTATTAACGTAAAAGATGTTCTTTTATAAAGCAATATTAGGAAAATGCATTAATTAAAGTATAACTTAAGTATAATACCATTCTTTGGGTGTTCATAAGATGCAATTTTGCTTGATTCTTTTATATCTAATTCTTGATAGAGCTATTGTTTATTTATGGCATTATTTTTTCCCATACATTATTCTAACGAATATAGTATAATTTTAGTTTCTAATGTAACTCATTATAACTTAGAACTCCTTTCAACTGTTCAGCTAGAAGTTCTGAAACTGGTTATAATGCATCAGGGATCTTTATTTTGCATACTACTTTTACAAAAATTAGTCAGCTTACGGCTTTGTTCTTTGAATTCCATGTGCTGAGGATGGTGCTGGGCTAAAGTACTGGTATCTCACCATCACGGCTTACTCCTGTACAGTGGCTTCACACTAAGGCAAGAGAACAATAAGCAAATTGTTGAGACGATGGCACTAAGCCATTGCCAGGACACTACACAAAAGTGACTTGTGATGATCACAGTAGTTCAAAGGGAGATGTATTATCCCATTGTGTATTTGCCAGGATTTGAAGAGAAAAATATAGGGATAATTTTTTATAATTACATCTCAGTTTTTAAAGCTGTTTATTCATTTAAACATCCTTTAAAATGACTTGCTTTTATGTAGTATATGCATTGCTAAAGTGAAAGTTGCTCAATATTTGTCTAAAGAAAGACAATTATAACAATTTTAATTTTGAGAAATGGTTTTCCTTATTCATATATTTGGATTTTCTCACCAGGGAATATTAGAAATAGATATATTCTAGTTTGGTGAAGGAAATAGGATTTTCTTCTGTAAACATTGCTTAAATTATGTTTATAGTCTTTTGAAAAGTCCAAGAAATCACAAATTTGATAAGAAAGGTAATGTAACAGAAGGTTTTGGGGATTATTAATTATTATAATATTTCTTTCCCTTAGTTTTAGCCATTTAGAAGAGACTTAAGTAAACATTTCAGATTTTATGAAGATTTGCTCTTTCTTTTTTTCCTCCCAGACTGTCTCACAAAATAGCCAAATATATTGCTTTTTCTTTAGATATTTCTTTAAAATAGCGTTTCCCAGAGAGTTTTTTCCCCTCCTAACTCCAGTCTTGAGAAATATTTCCTAAATAATGAATTGTCCTTCAAATGAGTATGGGCAGCCATAGTATTGTATTCTTTAGACATTTAAAGGCTCTGAGAAGTCCTATGCCTGAGATGCTGTACAGCTTTAACTCCTTGTTTCCCAGATATCTTTGATAACAGAACCTTTTTTGTTTTGGTTTTTTAGAAAGTAGTTTTCCATGAAACATGCTTTGAGAAAAGTCTTCCTTATTATAAAAAGCAGTACATGTACATTGTAAAAAATAGGAAAATACACAAAAGAGAAAAAACAAATATTCCTAGAAAACTTCTCCTAAAATGTTGATGTTTCCAGTATTTTTTTCCATGCACCAATCATGCTATACATGCTATTTCATGTCTTTTTGCTGCATCATAAAGCATTTTATCATGGCAATGCAGAATTCTAAAGTGATTTTAATAATTGTATAATGTTTCATCATGTGGTTATAATTACAATCATTTCTTCATTGTATATTTAATGGGTTCTTTCCAATTTTGCACTATTACAAATTATACTGTAGTGAACAAATATCTTATACATAAAGTCTTTTTCATATTTCAGATTATTTCCTTATAATAAATCTCTAGAAGTTGATCATTATGTCAAAGAGCATGAGCTTTCTTTAAGGCTTTTAACAAATAAATGCCAAAGTATTTTTCGAAAGAGCTGTACTAATACATAGTTCTTCTAGCAACATACAAAAGTTTTCTCACAAGCATTATATATTAACATTTTAAAAAAATCTTTACACAATTGTAAGGTAAAGGTGTGGTGTATCTTTTGTTCTTTGAGATTTAGTAATACTTTTTTAAAACTCTTGTCTTTGTTATTCATCTGTTTTATAGATTTCATTTGTCATGTATTCTAAATTTCCTGAATCACAATAGTTTATATCATAAGAATATGTAGTTTTACTTAAATATAAGATTTTTGTAGCCTATTGATCTTTTAAAATGTAACTAATACATGTTTTAAATTTTATGTACATATACTGTGTATTAAAATGTTTTTCCAAATATTTTTAATGTGGACAACTTGACTTCTGTTTACTCCCAAAAGTAAAGTAACAAACTAAAAGGAAGGCCATTTTCACAGAAGGATTCAAAATTTATGTGGCTAAAATCATACACTTCTGTGAATATCCAAACAGAAGTCCCCTGGTTGACATGCAGTAAAGTAACTCTAAGGAACCTTCTTTTTTAAGTTTCAATGATTCTATGACTCATTTGGTGGTTATTTAAATATTTAAACCAAGAGAACTAATTGTTATTGTATCTAAGGTCAGCTATTTTGTTTGACATTTAATTATAAGCCAGTCTGTTTTTTCTCTACAAGATGTTTGTGTTTTTAACGTGTAATGAACTCATCTTAGGATTTTGAGGGCATTGTTGCCTCTCTTTTCTCTGACTACTTGTCTTAATTCATGTCATTGCACTGTGAAACTTTCTCAGAAGGCAAGCAGAGCAGACATTCAAATTTCAGATTTAGAAATTTTTTTGTGAATTCAAAATTTCAAGCAGTAGTTTTATAGAACTTTTAATTAATAAAGTATGTTTGGACTCATTATTATTTAATATTTTCTCAACAAAATAAGAAGTTAGATTCCACAGTTAATGAAAACTAACCATTCTGGGAGGTTTTGTTATTGTTGCTAACACTCTTTAAATAAGAGCTAACACTTGTAAAAAACTAAGGGGTTTGTTTCCATAGATGAAGGATATATGCATTTTATTTTAAGACTGGAAACATAGTGACTATTAAACATCATGATCTTTTTTACAAACTGTTTTTATGTTGCTAGAAGTGCTTCATGCAACTTGAAATGTCCAGGTAAAAAAGAATACTACCCTTTCTATTTTGACAAACTTTCAGTAATGTCTTGGGTGAATTTAATAAGCTGATCCTTTGTGATTACATCTTATTGTGAAATTTCAATGAAAGGAAGATTCCAGTGTTCTATACTTGAACTTGTTTTCTTTGCCTGTTATAATAACCCTAGAAGCTAAAAGAGAAATTGTCGATTTGAGAGTACACATGGAAAGTTATGCAACTGTATAGAGTGTAATCTGTATTGCAATAACCAAATGTTAGCGTCCCATTGTGGCTTCTCCTTAGGTTAGCCATTTGTTCAGCCAGTGCCTGCCATGGCTAACTAAATTAGTTGTTATTGGAAAATTCAATTGCTGCGAAAGATGTTGATCAGAGTTCATTATTATAATAGGCTATGCTCTTAGACACCCAATAGCCTATGCTGGTGTCTCCTAATTATGATCTGTTGTCTTTGTAAGTAAAACGATCTCATGGTTCGTAGCTTAAAATTATTATTAATATCACTTAGTATTTATCTACCATGCTTACATTTCTTGAATTTCTACACTTGATGTCTTATCCTCAGGATCGTAGGATATGAGAGGAGTCAAATTGCTTGTGGCTTATTGAACATAGATGTACCTTAACATTGGGTAAATAGCTTTTAAAACATTAGAGGCTTTCCCAATTATGTAGTTACTATTCCTGATTACAGTCAGTATATTGTTATATATAAGAACCATGGGCCTCAGCTCCATTCTAAGCAATTTACTTACTCTACCTTTGAAGTTCTTTATCTGAAAAATGAGGATAATAGTTTTTACTTTGGTTATTGTCATGGTTTTATGAGATAATTGCTCTAAACCAATTATTACTATTGAGCCCATGCTAACCAAAGTCATGGTAATAACACAATACAAAAGAGCATATATTAAAGATAAAAATTAATTTAAATTTGGAAATAGTTACGTTATATGCATGGATTTTTGTCTTTTTCTTGTTCTCTCTTTTCTACACTCATTACTGATAACCTATTAGATGCTAGGCACTGTGCTGACATACAGACACAAATGGGATATGACCACTGCCTTTACTGAAATTATAGCCTAGTGGAAGCGTATTCAGTATCTTCACAAAGAGACCTAATATCCTGTGGATGTATTCATCGATGTTAGGAGAAAAAGGCCATTGGAGATAAAGATTCAGATTAGATGGCTGAGGAATCACTCTAGGATTGGAAAGTCGTGTTTATTACACTTTTACCCTTTTAGATAGGGAATAGCCTTAATTTAAAGATTAAACATGGGTGCATTCACAGACAGGATTGATGTTTGTCTTCCTTAGTTAAGTTAGTAGAGAACTAGAGACTGCTAATGAATACCTAGTAATAAGAATATTGGATCTTGCCGGGTTTGATTTATATGAACTAATTAGAAGATTGTGAATAATCAAACCTGTGAATTATGAAACTATAAATTCTGAAGCTTTAGTATATTAAGGTACATAATAGCAAAAATTCCATGAATGAGAAGTTTACAAGTTTGTAAAAATTCATGGTTTTTTTTCTCTTTTTCTTTCTTTTTTCCCCCAGAGCATCTGCTACATCCAAGCCTGAGCCAGTTTCTGTTCAAAAGGTGAGTGTCTAATCTAGCATCGCTGGGGTACCATTTGATGGTACCATTTCTGAGCCATTGTAATTTCCATTTCTGTCTCAGGCCATACTGACATTTAGTTTATAGTCTCAATACAATTTTCCTCATTGTTTTTTTCCTTAAAAGAAGGAGGAAAATGGAAATCAGCACATACAGAATTATAATTTGTAGTTACACCTATGTCATAAAACATTATTTCCAAAGCCATGCATTATCAATAACTTATGCCCAAATTTCTGATATTTCTATTCACTTTTAATTTATCGATCTTTAATCATGTACTTTTTGAAGAGAATAAATAAGTAGTTACCAAAAATGAACATCACAATAAGTCTTTAATAACATTTTATTAATAATAAGTATTTAATTACATTTCAGAGTATTCTTGGATTAGGTTATTGGCAAGTACCAAACCTTTTCTCTCTTATATATTCTCAAATTGTTTCAAACCGTTATTTATATATATCTGGTTCATGCTTTTGGGGATTTTCTCCCTAATTTTATTTGTGCCCCTTCATTTGAATTACTCATTATACAAACTGAGCATCCTTAATTTGAAATTCCAAAATATGAAATGCTCTGAAGTAAAATACTTTTTGAGCGCTAACATGATGCTCAAAGGAAATGCTTATTGGAGCTTTTTGGATTTCAGATTTTTGGATTTAGGAATATTCATGTATTCTGCAAATGTTCCAAAATCTGAAAACATTCAAAATCTGAAACACTTGGTCTCAAGCTATTTGTGTAAGGGATACTCAGCCTGTACTGATTTGCTTAAGCATTAAGCTACTTATTTTTCTCAGTTTTCTTTTTTTATAAGATTAATTTAGATTACCTTTTTTCCTTAAAATTAAACATAATAGAGCCACCATTGTATTTTTTTTTAATTTGATTGTTTTTCTTTTGGATGATAGTGTGGTGAGTAGGGATTTATTTTTGAATGTCATAGAAGCTTAGTCTGATTTTTAAAAAACGTTGTGCTTTGAAGTAAGGATTTACAAACACAAATTCTGGTAATTTTAGGAGAAATTGATCTTTATTACTAGCTATTTTTTCTTTGGCTACTTGCAATGAAAAAACATCAAAGATCATTTTTTTCCTCATGTAACTATTAAATATTTATTTTGGAAAAGGAAAAGAATTTTATTCTATCTCTGAATCATATCTTAAAACATTCAGGGAAAGAAACAGGTAGATTACAGGAAAGAGAAAGAATTGATTTTTGTTTTGTTCATTTGGTTGCCTTTTTAAGTTTTTTTTTTCAAATTCTTTATTCAAGTTAATTAATTAAAATGTGCACATTTCTGAGTTAGATGCAAATTATCTTATTCCCCATTTGTTTAAATTAAAGAGTTAGAAACGTGCTGCTGCTTCTGCATGAATCAAATAATTCCACTTTGGGGAGAAATTAAACATGTTTGAAAGATAGAATTATAATTGAGGCTCTAGATATTTTAAAATAAAATCATTTCCCGTAGCAGTGTTTTGTTTATTATGGAGTATTTTAAAAGTTTTCTTTTAGAATATGTCTAATTTGACACAATGACCTTTAGGCTTTCTGATAGTTTTCCTACTCTATTTCCTAAATATTTCAAAACTCCTTTCATTTTTATAAAAAAAAATTTATACTTAGTGTGTGCATCTGTGTTGTGCATGTTGGGATTAGTCAGCATGCATGCTATGCTGTATCAACTCATTGTTTTTATCTGGAAATGTGACGTTTGAGTTGCTAACATGATCGTGTTTGTCTTTTTAAAAATCAGCTGTGTGTTCTTTTCAGTGAAATATATTTTGCATGTGTTTGGTGTGTTTTTGTGTATGTTTATTTTTATTTTACATAGGGAGAACCTAAAGAAGTAGTTAAACCTGTGCCCATTCCATCTCCTGCTGTGTCCAAAGTCACTTCCACAACCAACATGGCCTACAATAAGGCACCACGGCCTTTTGGTTCTGTGTCTTCACCAAAAGTCACATCCATCCCATCACCATCGTCCGCCTTCACCCCAGCCCATGCGACCACTTCATCACATGCTTCCCTTCCACCTGTGGCTGCCGTCACTCCTCCCCCATTCGCTGCATCTGGACTGCATGCTAATGCCAATCTTAGTGCTGACCAGTGTTCATCTGCACTGAGCGCTGGTAAAACTGCAGTTAATGTCCCACGGCAGCCCACAATCACCAGCGTGTGTTCCGAGACTGCTCAGGAGCTAGCGGAGGGACAGAGAAGAGGATCCCAGGGGGACAGTAAACAGCAAAATGGGTAGGTGGCTAAGGGTGCTTTCTGCTCTTACCAAAACTGTTCTTTCAGGTAACTTCCAGGAAACACTTAATCTACATCCTCTCTCCCCCCCAACCCCATCAGCTGCTCTTTGAAGGAAGGGAGATGAAATTTTATTTGCTTCATTAACATATGGCCTTTATATTATATACATATGGCACTTTCTGCAAAGCAATTATAGGTTAATCAAAACCTAATTATGTATTTGGACATGTTATGAACCATGTAACATACTCTGTAACTCTTTTTCTCCAAGGCCTGGCACAACATTGAGCAGCTGGCACTTATAATGCAAGGCAAATCTTGAATCTTTCTTCCTCTGTGTTTCCATGTTTCCACTCTTTTATTGACCACCAAAAGTTTAAACAGAGTGATTACAGTTGTTGTCACATTATGCTTCTCACCCTAAAGGGAGAGGAAATGAAGAGTTAGTAAGAGGCTTTTTCCTAGGAAGCAGTCTTAAGAAAACAGAAAACCAGTCCATGTTTGACTCATGTATATGTGTGAAGCATTAGCTCAGAGGAGATAGTTAATGACATTCTTTTCAGATAAGCTTAAGTTAGAATTTATTGTTTAAAAGCAAACAGTAATGAAACAACAAAGGATGCTTAGAAAGCATCAGAAGTAATTTAGAGAATATTTTCATTGTAAAGATTTTTCTAAAATGAGTGAATTTTAAACCAGTGGATGTTAAATATATGATGTTAGCAAGTTTTCAAAACTCTATTCCTAATAAATTTTCCCTTTTGGGGTATATTTTTAAAAAAATTGGTTGAAGTTATTAACTCATTTGAACCACACACATAGTTATAAGATTACACATCAATTTTTCAGTAACCTTCATTTACAGAAGGTGATTTTATTCCTTTTAGAATTCAGTGATACTACTTTAAAGCAAATCATTTATGTAAAATCATTTTGATCAGATTTATTGTGACAAAAATGTACTTCAAAAGGAAAACAAAGAGAAATAGTTTGCACGCCTGATGGTTTTTACCAATGCCAGTTCCCAGGAAAATATAATTAAAATAATTGTGTGGATAGGTCCTTTCTATGAGATAATCCCTTCCGAATGTTAATTGTTGTGGTGAAGAGACTGTGCTTTCGGTAGCACTGCTGCCATGGCAACTTTGGGGCTTTGGAAGAAAAGGTGGCAGGGTGCCAGGCTGCTGCTGAGAGAAAGAGCAGCTACTGAGCCCTACAGATGGTCTTGTGGTTGTGGGTGGCTTTTTAAAGTTTTGTTGTATATATCGAGGAAAACTAGTGTCCTTCAAATAATGTTATTTTTTCTTTCATATGTGGAAGAGAAACAGTATGGAGTATTGAGGTGTGTGTGGTTGTAAATTTTTTTTTGTATGTGTTTTAAGACAATAGATTTTAGAGTAATCAGAGTAGATACCCTGAAAAGAAAGATGCTGCCTGTCAGATGTTAGCCACACAAAACACTAAAACAGAAGTTTACTACATTTATTAAATTCCAGGGTCAGTAGAATAACAGCCATTGAAGGAAGGGTCTTAACTAAGATCTTTTCTCCTAACATGCCTTAAAATTGTACAACAAAGTCTTCTTAATGAAAAATTGTAGAGGCAAAAGCAAATTGAAATTATGGAAAAGTACTACATTTAAAACATCTGAAAACACCAAGCTTAAATTTTGTGTCTTGTAAGCACAACATTGGTGATAAAACTTGAAATGATTTGAAGCTTATTATTTTCAAACTGTAAGTAGGCAGTGGTGTAGTTACAGGGCCTTTATGGTGGCTTCTCAATCAATCGACAAGTGTTTATTAAATACATGCCTGCCGTCCAACACTGCAAAATCCAGGAGAAAAGGGATTATTATATATTTTGCATCATTAACAAGCAAGTTACTGCTTTGCAACTGCAAACTGGATAAAGTTAAAAAATAATTTGATTTCAAATGTTATCCAGGTGCTAGGACAAGGAAAACTTGATTACTCTGAAAATAAAGTATGGTATCTATGAAATTCTAAGACAAATTTGCAGTGTCTTTTTTCTCACTACATTTAGAGTAGAGAAACCAAAAATAAATCACACACTTTACTAGTCATTGATGTGTCATTTTGAAGAGTAGGTGTTTTGTGATATTGATGAATGCATTTTCTGCATCAAGTGTCAAACTATTTTTCTGAAATCTAAGTAAAACTTTTTACTATTTCTCAGATATTTATAATGTAAAAAATGTCTGCAGGAAAACTTTTGAAGTTGAGTTGTTACTTTTTATTAATTACTTTTTAAAATAATACATACCACTGACCAACATTTTAGAAGTTCAATAGGATGTAAAGTTAAATGCTTAAGTTGTCTTTTCCTTCAAAGCACCAGGAAGACTATTAGTTTTTAAGTGATTTAAAGTAGCTAGCTAATCTGCCAAGTTGTTAGACATCCTACCCAAATTTGTATAGGATTAATAAACACAAGATTTAAACAAGTCCTTATTAATTAACTAATTAATTACTAAGAAATAATTAGCTATCCATCCTAATAGTATGAAATCTGTAGATTATATTGGTATTTTTAGAATATTTCTCAATAATACTATAGAAGTATTCCTGTTCCTTCTTATAAACAATGATTAAGAAACTTTAAGAAATTTTACAACTGGATGCAGTGGCTCATGCCTGTAATTCTAGCACTTAGGGAGGCTGAGGCAGGAGGATCACTTGAGCCCAGGAGTTTGAGGTTGCAGTGAGCTATGATGATGCCACTGCACTCTAGCCCAGGCGACAGAGCGAGACCCTGTCTCAAAAAAAAAAAAAAAAAAGGAAGAAAGAAAGAAAAATTTTAAATCTTTCTTCTATATATACAAATTATTGGTCATGGCTGGCTGTTTTCATTACTTCTTTGCTTACTCTACTAAGAGGAAAATGTGACTTTATATCCCAAACTGTGAGGAAAGCTGTTTTGCTCCAAGTAGTTTAATTGATTTACCTTTTCCCTTTCCATATATCCTTGCATTATAAAGTGCCACTGCTTTCAAGAGGTAAGTCTTTTAGTATCCTATATTAATTTCAATTTCGCTGGACTGCAGTTTCTTCTAACAGTTCCTGTGTGGTATTTTGAAGAACTTGGCCTTGAAAGACAGAAAAATAATGATATGGTAGTAATATTTTAAAATGCTTTTCTCTTTGCAGAAAACACAGGTGACAAAGTTAGTATCCACATTACTGGAGAGGAAATATGGTGATTTATATATGAGTAATCAGCATGAATGCCCGATTTTTTGCAAAATAAAGTGACATTTTGCAAAAGAGCTATAATTTAGAATAACCACATTTAGTGTTTTTAGTAAGTTTGGTTTGCATCGCTACGTTGTGAATTGCTTCATAGTAATGAATAGTAGTGTTTAACTTATCTCATAGAATATATGTGGAGTTTGCTGTGTAATGGTTTAAAAGAAGCAGTGCTTGGGGGAATGTAATTTATATCAATTGAGACTGCAAGAAGACAAAGGTAAAGATAGAAGAGAAAGCATAAACATTCGTACCCCTAGTGAATGGCATATATAAAACTGAGTTGATGTCCAAGTTAATATCAAAAGTCAGTGTTTCCTAGGTAAAGTCTCTAAGAACCTTTATGACTTCTCTAGAGAGTTTTAATTCAAACAATGTTGCTCTCAGGTTCAGACCTCTATATATACAGTTGCGTGTCCATGGATAATAGTATGGAAAATCCATACACCTTTGAAATTAGTTAAGAGAGATAATTATCAACTTATTAAATGTCACAGTTAGTTGGTATAGACATTGGGAATTACTGTGGTATAACTTTCAAATCTTGCTTTTGTGTTCCACTGGTACTGACACTATGATTACTAGCATTAAAAATAGGTAAAAATCACATTAGATAAGAACTTAAAGTTATATTAACCAACTTATGATTATTTTGAATATGTGCTAAAATTTCTTTTGTATCACACTGTAGAGTAGAATTGGAAATACTGAGTATTGATCTTGGGATATACCAAAGACAATTAGCTATTGAATTATTAGAGTAATTTCATTCCATTGTGGCTGTGGTCTTACTGATTGAATGGTTTTGTTATATATACATAGGAATATTGCATACCAGTGTATTACTAAAACATCCCCAAATCCTGATTATTGTTTGTCTATTTATGATTAAATTCCTATATAGAGAGACTTTGACTAATTACTCAATTCCAGTACAAGAAACAATTTGACTTGTAAAAGGAAACAATGGAATTTAGAAAAAATAAATCTAAACATTTAGGTTAAATATTAATATATATTTTTTAAAAATTCAAGATTGATTAATCTATTAGGTTTTACTGGGCATTGTGCCAGGTGTTTTTAGATGTGTTATGTAATTTAATTCTTATTTACATTCTGAACACTGAGAGATTACATAATTTTCTCAAATCATGTGTCTTACAAGTTAATAGAGCTAAGATTTGAGCCTCTATCTTTGGAAGCCAAACTTTGATGGGCTTTCCTCTGTATCACATGCTTATTGTGACTAGGGTTTATTTCTGTGATTTTGAATTCGTGTTTTTTTCTGGATGATTATAGAGTTGAATTGAGGCCATACGAGTGAATTGATGTGCATATTGCTACAGTTGGGTTTGATACTACTATTTTTGAGTAATTGGGGCATCTATCTCAACAATCTGTGTTTGTGCAGTTTTCAAAGTGCCTTCAAATATGTTAAACTTCAAGACCTTGTAAGAAATCTGTATGACAGAGAAATTGTAATTCATTTCACTTTTGAGGAAAATGAGGCTCTGGTAGCTTACAGCTTGTCTAGGGCACAGCAGAAGTGGGCAACCCAGCAAGGATGAGAAGCCAGGACATCTGAAACATGAAAACATTTGTTTGACATATTCAAACCGACATCTTTAGGTTGAAATCAATCAACTCTCCACTTGCTGCCCATCACCAAACCATAGAACATTTTCCTCCAACTTCACGTTGACATAGAACATTTTTCCCAAACTTTAAAATGTTTAAGTATACGTTCAAAATTCTACTCCGTTCAAGAGTTTATTTTGCAAAACTATTTCCCTGCTGCTTAATACAGCAAGGCAGAGGAGAGAATGCTTTGCATTGTGGCTAGAGAAGGATAAATACAGGCAGACCATTGAGATCAACTTATTCCTGCATCCTACCCTCACTCAGTGAAACCTAGCCCTCTGTTGAGTTTATGAAACTGACTTTGACATGTGGAAATATACCCACACTGACCAATCTTAGCATTAAAACTGGTAGGCAGTTTTTTTCACTATGTTTATAATGAATTATTACTTACTCTGGCTGAATGTTGTTGCAGAATCAAAGAACACTACAACGTGTTCTTTGACAAACTATGTAGTTTATACTTTGGTCTTCTCTATCCATACTGGAATATGAATGTGTTTCTAATTATTCTGTACTTAGTAGACCATGTGAATGAATTGCTTTGAGATTCTCCCTTTTCAGGCATTTTTAACCTAGTTCCTTTACTGTGTCATATCAGATATGCCTTTCTAGGCAATAATTATGTCACTGATAATACAGAACTGTGAAGTTCCCAAAGATCACTAAAGTTACCAGGACTTGCTTATGGATGAGGGTGGCGGTAATCAAGGACAGGGGAGAGAATGAAAATTGAGTAATAGCCCATTATTTATGATCCATTGTGCTCCTGCATTTTTCATCATAATCACTACATTGTAAGAAAGAATAGAATTATCAAAAAAGTATCATTCTTTTATAATATATGATTCAGGATAATTTATTTGAGGAGATTAAATTGCTATTAATATATACCTCTATTATGTGACACTGAAAAGATTATCTCTTATTCTCTTCTCATTTTAAAAGTGATCTAAAATGATCTGTTTCTGCATTTTATGTCTAGTTACGCTCTACTTTTTGTTGGGACCATAATATGATTTTGCATTCATGTTAAAATGTATTTTATAAAAACCTGGACATTTTTTAAAAATAGTGGATGTTTCTTTTTTGGTATTCAGTAACTTGAGACTTGAACTAACATTAATACATAAAATAGTTTTCAGTGTTTGAGGGTGGAAACAGCTAAAACTGTCATCCTTGATTATATTAATAACAGTGTAGCAGAATTTTGACTAACACATGTTCAGTTTTGTCTGTCTGTGTTTACACGTTTATTTGGAAGCATGATGTTTGCACAAAATCTTTCCTTGATTTCATTGTTTTGAATTTCGTTATTTCATTTTATCTTTTTCTTTTCTTTTCTTTTCTTTTCTTTCTTTCTTTCTTTCTTTCTTTCTTTCTTTCTTTCTTTCTTTCTTTCTTTCTTTGTCTGTTTTTCATCACCCTGGGAACGTCAATGTCTTCTCTACTTTGTCACATCTTTTTTGTGTATTTTATTCCTCTTCAGTAACCCTGGCACCATGTAAGTATTAAATACTTAATGGTTCGTTTTGTAATTTTCACCGTCTCTCTAACTTTTCATCTTGCTTTGTACTTAATACCACCAGCAACTTTTGTTAGTATCTTCTCATTAAAAGAATTCTTAAAAATGTTAAGGAGCATAAAACATGTTTTTTATACTGGAAAACTTCATATAAATCAATGGGTGTGTTCAGAATGCCCATTCTTCTGCAATAGAAAAACTTAGCAAGTTAACCTTCAAGGAGGACGGATGAGTTTATGGATGGTACATGCTAGAGTTAGAGATGTAGTTTGGGCCTTCCTTCTTTAGTATTTTTTTAAATATAATGTCTATATTTTGAAGTAAATTACTTGCTCTTGAGAGTTAAGTTTACATTCTATCCCAAATATGTTTTTAAAAAGAAAATCATCAAAATTATTCTCTTTTTTAAGCACAGTCATCAGAGCCTGGAGTTTCAGAGCCAGGAAGCACTAAGTAAATATTTAGAAATTTCATATCACTTAACACAAGACCTTAAGCTGTGTGGTAAATGACATAAAGAGTCTAAGGTGTGCTATACTTTTTGCAAGCATGTCATGGCTAAAAATGCTACTTAAGTGGTGTCATTTTATTATTCTTAATGTCTTAGCTTGACATCTTGGTTTTGTTTTTATAGACCACACCTTTTAGAAAGGATAAAATAGTCTTATACTTGAAATTGGCACCAATTACGAGTAAACTACTATCGGTAATTGTAGAGAAATTTAAAACTATAATAAGTTTAGTGGCTGCATATAAAATTTTTCAAGTACTGCATAAGATAAAGAGTTGTTGGTTTTATATCTGCCAAAGGCAATCTGTTTATGAAGTAATCTATGCCTATTTATCAATTTTTAAAAATTTTGTCCATTTTAAAAAGAATTAGATTTTGTTCAATATTAGTGGAAGTTCTTTTAGACATTTCACTTGTGGAATCATAAGATATTATCATTAATCATAATATGTCTTACTATTTTGTGTAAATATGCAAAATAGCGTTAGAATATGCGTTGCAATTGGTTTTCTAGTAATCATAAAAGAACACGTTATCATGATCATTACTATGTATTAGGTTATGTGGAAAGCACTTTACATACGTTATCTATCTTATTTATTCCTCAGAACAATCCTTTAATATGCAATTCTGTTTCTCAAGTGGGAAAATTGAGACTTTGAGAAGTTAAGTGACTCAGATAAAACACACACTGAGTCTGACTTTAAAGCCAGTGTTGTTAACTTTGATTCTGTCATGGTCTTTACTGGGGAAATTCTTCCAGCATACTGACACAGTTTTGATAGGGTGGCTATTAAAATGATGACAGTCATGTGGCATACTGATAGCACTATGATTTTCTAGCAGTGAGTGAAACCTAGCATGTGTTGCTGCCCACATTTGACCACATTTAGAGCACTTTGTTCACTCAGATCTTGTGCCAGTAGTCTGCTAGTCTAGACTCACGTTCCTTTTTCTCTTCTGAAATTAAACCAATGGCCCAGAAGTTTCTGTTTGTCCTATTTTGCAGGGGGAGAAGTGGGAGTATTTATTATTGTTAATAGATCTTAAAGTGTTAAAGTAATTTACGTTGTAGATTCCTTACCATTTATGCTTTGTTAATAGAAAAATGAATGTTCTTACCAAACTCAAGGTTCTTGAACTCTGTAGTTCACAAATTTCTTTCACACGTTTTATTTCATTTAATCCTCAGAACAGTGCTACTTTGTATGTGATATTCTTTCCTCGTAAATGAAAAAAACTGAGGCTTAGTTAGATTGACTTATCTAAAATCACACATCTGAAAAGTCATAGAGCCAAGATTTAAATCCTTGTCTTTTTATACATATTAATATTTCAGCATTTTCTATTATACCACAGCTCTTTACTATGCTGACTATAACAGCTTTATTTAGGATAAGGGATATCTGGTACGTATGAATGAGAAAACTATAGAAAATAACAGATGGGACTCTTTTCAAAATTGTATTTGGTATTGCTGGTTTAGCTTCTACCAAACCATTTTTGGTTCCTGGGCTGAGTGAAGATATGAT
>NW_012148174.1:10191025-10191895 GCF_000956105.1 Propithecus coquereli
TTTTTTTTCCTTCTTAAACTTAGCCCACCAAGAAAACACATTGTGGAGCGCAATACAGAGTTTTATCACATACCCACTCACAGCGATGCCAGCAAGAAGAGACTGATGGAGGACACTGAAGACTGGCGTCCCCGGACTGGAACAACTCAGTCTCGCTCTTTCCGAATCCTTGCCCAGATCACTGGGACTGAACATCGTAAGTGAACTTCTAGGTATCCTAATGGATGGATGTTCTTTGCCACAGAGAGTTGCATTTAGACCGATTGGCGGTTATTATAAAACGACCCTTAGAGAGTTTGCTTTTAAATTACGCTGTGCATAATATGGGTTCTGTAAATAAGACACCAGCCCAGGAGAGTATCGTTGAAAAATATAGAAGTAGAAGTAGTACTACCAGTAGTAGTAGCAGTAGTAATAGTACCAACTGTAGTAGATAGTAGATAACAACATGGGATGGGATTTGTTTTAGTGGCTCTATGAAACTTGAACATTTGATATTGATTGGTATAGGTAACTGCTTAAGTGATTTTGAAGTTGAAAGCAAACTGATATTGGATATTGCTTATTGTATTTCAGTGAAAGAATCTGAATCCGATAGTGCAAAGAAGGCAAAGTAAGTTCTCCATCTTTTTGTAAATTGAATGTTTTCCTTTCATGAATGGTCTCAATTTGGTTTTTCAAATTTCCCAGTGTCATGGTATGGCATTTTGTCTTTGCAACTAGAAGCTAAACATTTAACATTGGTGCCTTTTGTGTGACCTAAATGTACAACTTACAGATTTTTAAATTACTGGATGTTGTCTGGATTTTATGTCTAAGGCTTCTTTTCTAAGTATTGAATAAAGACACGGGCAGAGGGTATATTTGGGG
>NW_012148174.1:10202570-10204508 GCF_000956105.1 Propithecus coquereli
AGGCAGGAGGATGCTTGTGCCCAGGAGTTTGAGGTTGCTGTGAGCTATAATGATGTCACTGCACTCTAACCAGGGCAACAGAGCGAGACTCTATCTCAAAAAAATAAAAATAAAGTAGAAATGTATTTTCTCATCATTCTGGAAGCTAGAAGTTCTACATCAAAGTATCAGCAGGGTTGGTTTCTGGTGAGGCTTCTCTTCCTGGTGTGGAGATGGCCACCTTCTCACTGTGTCTTCACGTGGTCTTTCCTCTGTTCAAAGAGTGAGACTGGATTAGGTTCCACACTTAGGACCTCATGTAACAATTTCCCCTTCGAGGGACCTATCTGCAAATAGTCTCGTTAAGGGTTAGGGCTTCAACATATCAATGGGGGCGGCTGGGGACCAATTCAGTCCATAACATATACCGACTGCCTCTCTGTACTAATACCCATTTTGACAGATTAGTATTTAAGAAAAAGTTATTCTTAAGTAGAATCACTTATTTGGACCCAATTGGAAGCATTGTTGTTATCTCTCTTGTAGTGTTTCCTTTTCGACTTTGGATGACAGGTATTTTTCTCCATGTCCTATATACCCAACTAGAGTAAGCTCTTTGAAGGCAGGAGTTTTAGTATCCCCCACCATATTTGGCATGAACAGTTACTAATGGGGGAAAAATATCCTCTTATAAGGCTGTCCTATAGTGCTAAATACTGTCCACACAATTTCTAGTTGAAGGCCATCAGATGGGATTTTGGCACTGGAAGAATAGATCTTAAGATACTTTTTGGGAAGAAACCTATCACCTTTGCGAAGAAAATTTAGTAGGCAGGCTGGGTGTGGTGGCTCACACCTGTGATTCTAGCACTTCGAGAGGCCAAGGCAGGAGAATTGCTTGAGGCCAGGAATCTGAGACCAGCCTGGACAACATAGTGAGATCCCATTTCTACAAAAAAAGTAAAATAAATTTAAAAAATTATCTGGGTATGGTGGCACATGGCCTGCAGTCCTAGCTACTTGGGAGGCTGAGGTGGGAAAATCCCTTGAGTATAGGAGTTCGAGGTTACAGTGAGCTACAATGGTGCTACTGCATTCTGCTTTCCAGCCCGGGCCACAGAGCAAGATTCTGTCTTCAATGGCAAAATAAAAGAAAATTTAGAAAGTAGAAACTACATAAATATTTTGAAACATAAAATTTTATAAGTTTTAAAAAATTTTTTGTTTGTTCACAGATATTCATTTACCCATGTAAAATAGATTAATGAAGAAACACAGTTTGCCAACCCCATCCCATGTCTTTATTGTGGCCGTGTTTCACAAACATGCTGATCTCGTATTACATATCCTTATTAAGACACATGTCAATTGAACATATGACCTAAAACTACTATTCTTTGTAAGCTATACAAAAAAAGCAGGAATCGTTCCCTAGTTTGATATTTGCACGTATTTTCTGAAGTACTAATTAGCCATCAGATTTGCCCCAAAATACAGAACACCAAGGCTTCTATGCAATATAAGTCTAATTTAAAAAAAAAAAAAGCTAGATAGAATCTCTTAGCTGATACCATATGCGTTCCCACGAAATATGTTCGCCAACCTAGAAAAAATACCACAGGTCAAAAAACAGGTATATGATCAAGTAATTTTTGTCTCTTGCAAAATAGAGAACGTTTGTGATTGATCTTTCCTTTCTGCTTGTTGATTATACTGTTTTATGCAAATACTTGTTTGGCAACTATAATGAAAGGTCGCCATCTACTGAACATAAGTAATTACTACAGTTCCTTGTGAGAATAGTACTTTAAAATTATTGAGGCAAGGAACATAGTTCCTGTCTACTCTATGTATTTTCACACAAAAATTGTTTAGTTCAGTGTTTAATTTTGGAAACACCTGGGTATTTTTATAAAATTAAACTTGTACTATTACCACTAATAAAGATCTTTTATTAAT
>NW_012148174.1:10208081-10210304 GCF_000956105.1 Propithecus coquereli
CGTGAAATTTTATTACTGATAGAAAGCTTTAACATACTACAGGCTGGTTTCTTTCTGCTGACTCCACTGAAGTTATTCTTACCATGTGTGCCAGTATTGCAGCTTCACCATATATCAAAGTAATGACTTCAACAAATTACCAAGCATAGTTTTAGTACCTACAAGATAAGATTACTAGAAGGATTAAAGGTACATATTAAATGATGAGAAAACATTTGCTTTTATTATTAATAAATAGTTTATATATGTTCAATAATAAACTAGAATGACATTATTACTATTAGGGACCAAGAGCCTTACTTGTGGAAGAACTAATTAAAGAACCAGTCTAATGTGACTGGAGTTTAGTGAATAAAGGGAAAATTGATAGGGAAACATACTTGAGAGGAAGATTGTCACAGGTCAGTCAGGGATTTGTAGAGCATGGAAGAATTTTGGGTATCATCCTAACTGCAGTAGGAATCCATTGCAATATTTTAACCAAAAGAATGATATGATAAAATGTGTTTTATTTTGTTTTTCTTAAGGCACTCTGGCTACGCTAGACCATGCCAGGTAACACTGGGGCTGGATGGGGCAGTATTTGGCAAGAGGGCAGTTAGACAATTCTTGAGCCACTAGCATAAGTCTAGATGAGAGAGGATGGTAGCAAAGGAATGGGACAGATGGATGGATTCAAAATATAATTTGGAGGTAGAATCATTGGTACTTGGTGATGAAAGATTTGAGACGGTGAGGGAGAGAGGGGTATTGTAGGTAAAAGGTTTCTTACCATGTTTCCGGTAATTGTTATTGCATCAATTAGAAGAATATGGTTTTGGGAAAGGTCTTAAGAGTTCATTTTGAGAAAGGTTAACTCACTTACACTGTGAGACATTTGTAAAAATAACTAAAGGTGGCAATTCAAAATATGGGCTGCTGCTCATAGGAGAGAGCTGAGCTAGAGGTAGAAATCTGGGATATTAGTATGTAGATGGATATAAAGCGAGAATAATGTCACTGTGCTAATGGTGGCAGAGTATAAAGAAGTAAGGTCTAGAACAGAGGACTCTTAGGAAAGGAGTAACCAGTGAAATAGTGCTAAAAACAGGCAAATGCATGGGGTTTAGGCACAGAAGACTGGAGAAGAGAAGGAGTAGTCAATTGGGTCAGATACTGAAACGAAGCAAAATGAGCAATGCACACCAAAAGACAAATACTATACAGTTCCACTTAGGTGAGGTGTCTAAAGCAGTCAAATTCACAGAAGCAGAAGGTAGAATGGTGATTACCAGCATCTAGGGCGAGGAGGAAAAGAGTAGTTGTTTAGTTGTTTAATGGTTATAGAGTTTCAGATTTGCAAGATGAAAAACTTCTGGAGCTCTCTTTTACAATAATATGAATATACTTCACAATACTGAACTGTACACTTGAAAATGGTTAAGATAGTAAATTTTATGTTTTATCTTTTTTTACCACAAAAAAATGAGGAATGCAAACTGTCAAGTGAATTTAGCCCAAAGAGGTCAGTCGTTAGTGACCTTTGCAAGAATATGGTTTTATAGAGTGTTGGGGGATGAAGCCCAGTTGAGATGGTTGAAGAGTGCCAGGCAGGCGAGTAGTCTGTTATTTCAGAGTTTGGCTGTTAAGGGGAATAAAATGGAAAGCGAAAGTAATTTTTCATTATTGTTTTTAAAAGAAACCAGCAATTTTGAATGGGGACTCAAAACATCCAGTGGAGAGAGAGAGAGATGGATCAATTGAGACCACTGGGGAAAAGGGAGGAGATGGAGCACATAGCGTAGGAATGTTGCTGTTTGGCAATTGACAGGATTATGGGAACGAAAGAACTCTTCTCGTAGTCCTGCGGGTTGGTAAGTTGGTAACACGGACAACCTAGCACCCGATTTGCCTGGACAGACTGTTAATGTAGGTCCATGGTGAAGAGCAGAGATTGTGCAGAGAAAGACACTATGACAAGTAGCTCTTTGTTCATTTTTCCTGAGGAAAGCAGGCCAAAAGGCTGCCAGCCCAACTCTGCAGACGTACCTGGGAACGAGAGAGTCTTCATACCTCTCTCTGGTGAGAGATGAAAACTCATTGAAGCAACAAAGCAGGAAGTTTGGCTGTTGCAGACACACTATTAATCAGAGCTTCTTCCAACTCTAAAAGGAATAAATATTAGGGAGTGTCAGAAGGAGAGCAGATATTGGTAAATGAAGTAGTTTAAGTTTTTCGTCTGAA
>NW_012148174.1:10210354-10212354 GCF_000956105.1 Propithecus coquereli
TTTTACCTTGCAAGGAGATATTCAAGTTGTTTTGATTTGACATGATATCACACAGAAATGCTACATTCCTGTAGATATCTTCTTTTAGTAATTCACATTGCTGATTCTCTTCTTCATAAAATTTAACTATCTGTTCTTGCAGAGATGAAATTTTGGCAAACACCTGTCACTGTGATAGTAAATGCACTTCAGAATGATATGGCAAATTCACGCTAAATACCTCATCATTCAACTTTAGCATATTAGGAAACTGACGATGCTGCGTTGCATTTGCGCAAATATAGTTAACAATACTTACTTATAACTTGTTGCAAAGTGTCACTTAAAATAGTAGCTTTAGCACAGAGATTTTGCTGATGCAAGATACAATGAAAAGAAAGGAGAGCATCTGGTTGTGTTAATACTTTTTTTATATGTGCAATAAACCCTTCATGTTTTCCTGTCGTGGAAGGTGCACTGTCTGTACATACACTCACTAAATTTACCAAATTCAGTCCAACTTAGGTTGTTTATTCAGTGATTCAACATGATGACATTGAGATCACCAAGAACGATTGTTGGAATGGGGTAAAGAGGAAGGCAGTGAGTCAGGGGCTGAAGCAAAGGGGGTGGGGTAGAGAAGAGACAATGGAAAGGGAATAATCTGAGTGGTGTAGTCCAGTGACATGAGCCTCAAAGGATGTGGCATTTGGGAGGATCGCAGATGCCTGATGGTATTTGAAACAGTAATGAGGAGGACACTTGCTTCATGTCCAGGTTTGTAAGAATATGGTTAATGAGAGAAAAGGCAATCTCTATTTGAAGGGACTACAAAGAAGGTGTAGAATGATAGAGGGTTTGTGGGGGCTCTGAGGGATAGTAAATTGATCAGATTAGGTGATGCAAAAAGCAATAAAGAAATGAGTCCAAGAGATGATGGATGTATTTTTTATACATATAGTATAACGTATGCTCATTTTTTACCTGATTCAGACCCTATGGAACATTTAGACTCTGTAGAACATTTTTCTATAGAGATCAAGGAATAGTATAGATAACTAAAGAGTTTACAAAGTATTAAGACTGGACACTTAATAATGGTAAAATCCATTAGGAAAAGGCAACAGCAGAGAAATGTGTAAGAGTTAAGGCAGAGTTTGAAAGGGGTGAAAAAATAGAAAATATCAACAAAGAGCAAACGTTTTCCCCTCACACAAATATCTCAGTTTGGGCTGCTATAACAAAAATACCATAGACTGGGTGGCATAAACAACAAACATCATTTATTTCTCACGGTTCTGGAGGCTGGGAAGTCCAAGACCAGGGTACAGGTGGGTTCATTGTCTGGGGAGGACCCACTTCCTGGTTCATGTACAATGCCTTCTTGCTGTGTCACATGGGAGAAGGGGCAAGGGAGCTCTCTGGGATCTCTTTTATAAGGTCACCAATCCCATTCATGACAGCCCTCATGACTTAATCTCCTCCCAGAGGTGCCACTTCTAATGGCATCACATTGGGAGTTAGGATGTCAACATGTGACTTTAGAGGGACACCAACATTCAGTATATAGTAACAAATAATAAATTCCAATTTCTTCAGCAATATCCTTTTTGTTTCTCTGTCTTTTCCTTGCTTCAGTAAAGCTCCTAGAAAAATAATTTCTTTGAGTCAGTCCTTCTTTGCTCTCACAAAAAATAACCCTCATTTTGTGTGTTATTTTCATGTTTGATAATTTACTGCATAACCTTCTTTTAGCCTCTGACATTCAGTCCTCCCTGCTCAGCCACATGCAAAGCAAGGATACCCCTACTTGCTGATTTTCAAATTCTCTTCAAGATGCAATCTATAATAAATGTAGAGTTAGTAGGCACAAATAATCTTTTTAGGCTGCTGTAGAAACAAAGACTATTGAAATCAATTCATAAGTTTAGCTTCTGATTGAGAGTACCAGAAATTTCCAGCTGAGGTTTAGTGGACTGAATTTTCCAGAAGGGAGATCATAGTTATTATACAAGTGGACA
>NW_012148174.1:10212404-10215241 GCF_000956105.1 Propithecus coquereli
AGTAATTTTGCAAGTATTGTATTCCTGATATGTATATTTAAAAATCATATATACCATAAATATTCCTTTATTGCCTGCATTCACTCTTGCAATTGAATAATCACTGAATACGGAGATGCCAGACACTAATCCATGTGCTGAGAATACAGATAAATATATAAGGAAGATGATCTGAGGTAGTTGTATTATCAAGACAATAAAATAAGTTTATATAAAGGAAATTTGGCTTAGTCAGGAAAGGATTACTTTAGATTATGTGGACCTCCGAGGAGGTGACCTTAATGTCAACACCTGGGAGAGGAAAAGGAGGGAGCCGTGTGGAGGGCAGAGGAAGCAGTTGTGGAATGGAGCACGCACGTGCACGAAACAGAAAGGTCAGTGTGCCTGAGATGTGGTCCAGGAGGGGAAGCATGAAATAAAGACACAGTCTTCATGCATGTGGGCAAACAACTTACATTCCCATTACTATCCACAGCATTTTAAATGGGAAAGTATTATATTGTGTCTAACCACCTTCAGGTAAAATTAGAAAATGAAGAAGGGAGGTCAGTTGACGTGCTACATGAAGTGCACTCGTCTACTCAGTGCCAGGCCTGATTATTATCAAGATAATGTTTTTCTGTTGAGACCCAGTGAAGACCTAGAAAGGGAAGCATAAACACAGTATATGTTAATAATGTGTATGTAGGGAATGGAAACAGAATGTCTTGTAGAGTGTACGTAAGGCCATACCCCCCAAATCTTTAATGTATAAACATTGGACATATAATGCTCTATTCATAATTTAGTGATAAATTTGATGACTAAGTCCTCTCTATAAAATCCTGGCTAGAGTTGCTTGGATTCTTGCCTTTTGCTTAGCCCATTCAAGAAAATGTCTTCAATCAAGTAAATACTTCCTTGCTCATTCTTTCCAAAATAAGCATCATAGCGTGTTTTTTCTGTTGTTGTTAGAAGTAGTAAGAAACCCGGGAGTGACAAATTTTGGGTTTTGCGTTGAGATTTGTAACTGACTGACTAATTTCTGTCCCTGAGTTACCACTTCTTTAAAAGATGAAGTTGGAATCTGTGGTGGACACTGGGATGCTCACCCAAATACCACTTTTACAGAGGAGTCGATACCACTGCTGCGGGGAGCATGGTGGGCAGGCAGCCTTCACGTGTCAGCCCCTTCACAAGTCACCTCAGCTGCAGACACCCCGTCGCTCAAGGCCCCAAGCTTGGTGGGGCTGTCCATATTCCATGACCTGATTGATTGGGAGGAGAGGGAGGTCAAAAGCCTAGCCATTTCAGCCCAATTAGGGACCACCGGGAAGGGCCATTTGGGTTCCAGAGCTGCTTCGGAGCGTGCTGAGGCTGTCCTAAGTCCTGTGTGGCCACTCCACTTCTCCTTCCCACTCCTGTCTCCGTTCATTTCCTTTCCCTTGCAGAGGTGTGGATCCTTGAGGCACTTCTTAATAAGCATCCTCGATACTAAGCTCTGTCTTGGAGTCTGCTTTCTGGAGAACCTGGTCTTCAACAGAGTCGTCATCTTTTAGATCTCAATTCGTCCCTCAGTTGCACAAGTTCTCTTCAGCATGGTCCTTTTATTTATCGTCTCATCATTTTCCCTGTCTTGGTCACTTCTCATCTTTTCTCCTTAAATCTTCAACCCAGAACACAAACACACCATTTCTGAAAGTCTTTAAAGTAAAGGATCAGTTAAGGGCAGCCCGAAAGGTGTATGGAAGTCAAAAGCAAGATGCATTTTCTTTTCTTTGCCTCAAGTGAAGGGTGTTTATTTGCTGACTGCATCATAGGCAGCCTAGGAGTAATGAGCAGGGGAAGACATCTCGATGTCAGATACAGTCAGAACTATATGAATGAAGCAATGAAGTGAGAAGCTTCAAAATGAAAGATTAGGATTTACTCCGAGTAAATGTAGTGAATACTTAAAATAGGAAAGCAGCACTTAACAAAATGTTATGATTTTGCATGTTATAATTCTCCATGTGTGACAATTTAGAAGTATATGTATTAGCCATTTAATCAGTCACTTTAATAAATTTTGTTTGAACACATCTGCCGTTTTCTTCATATCCTTAAGAAAGTTTACCTCTGGTTCTTTCCTGGGGGAGATGCTGTTGCTGTAGCCTTTGGAAACGTTCAGGGTACGTACAGATACTCCAAGGTCAGGAGGACATGTTGGGGGGCTGAAGAAACTCAGTATCTTGTAATGCACTGAATAATACCACAAAATGAAGACACATCCAGCCCAAAATGCCAGTGGAGTGCTGCTCAGAATGGCTGGGTTCAGTGTAAATGCTCCTCCTCCCAAGATTTTCTTATTCCTTCCATAGCCGTGCATTCTCACTCACTGTGCACCCTCTCCACCCCTCACAGTGGAAATAATCTTCTCACCTCTGAACTAAGATACTATATAGTTTTCACCTGTCTTTTGGCACCTTCTTTTCTAATTTGTGTTACGGATATTTGTCTACATTTCCTAAATTTCCAACCAGAATACGAGCTCTTCGAAGACAAGACTCTTAGTATAATAATATACATTGGAAGGAAAAGGCATTCTGATAGGCATGGTATTTCTTCCTGGATGCAGCTGTAGCAGTGTAAGTAAAGATCTACAGGTTGAGCAAAATGACTCAACTCCAAGGTAGATATTAGGATTATATGATTCATCTCTGGGGAGCTGCTTCTTCAATTAGAAATACACTGTTATTCATCAGCTCAGGTTGCCACAACAAGATACACAGACGGGGTGGTTTGAACAACAGAAATCTATTTTCTTGGCCAGGTGCAGTGGCTCACGCCTGTAATCCTAGCACTCTGGGAGGCCGAGG
>NW_012148174.1:10227661-10228771 GCF_000956105.1 Propithecus coquereli
TGTGCCCCTCCTTACTTAGGCAATAATATTTGTTTAGCCCGAATCGCGACACAGTCTCTAGAAGGTACAGATATGGTCTAAGAAATACACAAATATTGTGAGCTCTATATTTGGAAACAACTTTCATTCAAGCATTATTTCACAAGTATTTGTTTGTTGTTTACTTTGCCGTAAGCACTTTATTACACTTCATTTGTATCAGTAAATATAATGGTCCCTGACCTCAGGGAGCATCTGGTCTACTGAGGGTGTCTGGATTTAAACAAACAACCACATAAATTGTATAATTACAATAATAACAAATTCTAAGAACAAAAAGTTCACAGGCTGCTGTGAAAGCATATGACAGGAGCAACCTAAGGTGGTTTGGGGAATCAGGGTGGCCTCCTTGAGGAGGTGACATTTAAAGTGACGCCAGAAGGATGCTTAGGCGTTACCCAGCGAAGGTGGGTAGAGAGAGGGGCATAAAAACTGAGATGTAGGAGACTGCGCAGGGGCTGTGAGGTGGGAAGAAGTGTGGGCTATTTCAAAAAGAAATGGAAGGCCAGATGAACTGGAGCAGGCCGAAGAGAGAGGAAGAGCTCTGTGAGATCATGCCGAAGAACAGGTAGCCCAAGATCACAGTTACATCCTTAGAGCAGTGCCAGAAGGCCTAAGCAACAGACATGATCACATTTGTATTTTTCAAAGTTCACTCCAGTAGCTGTGTGGAGAAGTTATTCTCTAGGACAGGCGTCAGCAAACTTTTCCTGCAAAGGTCCAGATAGTAAATAAATACGTTTGATTTTGCAGGCCATATGGTCTGTCACAGCTACTCAATTCTCCTTATCATGTGAAAGTAGCCATAGACATATGTAAAGAATGAGCCTGGCCATGTTCCAATACAACTTTATTTATGGATGCTGATAGTTGAGTTTTATATAATTTTTATATGTCATCAAATATTATTATTTTGATTTTTTTTTTTTAGCTACTTAAAAATATGAAAACATTCTTAGCTGATAGGCTATATGAAGACAGGTGGCAGGCTGAATCTGGCCCGTGGACTGTGGTTTGCTGACCGATGTTGTAGGACTTACATTTCTTATTCTTTTAACTTTTTCCACTCTG
>NW_012148174.1:10232796-10233995 GCF_000956105.1 Propithecus coquereli
GTGTTTGCCCTCTAAGAGATTTACTCTCAACGTTTTAAACAGTGTTTCTTGTTCATGTTAATATTGATATGTATTGCTGCTTCTGAACAGGCAGCCAGCTATACCTGCTACTCCTTAAAATGCAAGTCTCATTAAAATGTCACCCTACCGGTATATATCATCTCTAAGGTAAAACTCTTTATATAGAGACTTTTTGGAAAAAATAACTTAGTTTTACTTCTTTCTCTGCTTATATTAATAGAAATTCCAACTTCCTGTTTAGATTTATTATCTACTTAGTTGTTGGCAAATCAATCTTCCAGTGTTTGTTATGATACTGATTTAATTTTAAATACAACAGAAACAGTGAACTTAAATATATTCAAGGGTGTTTATATGTCAAAAATCCATTTCGTGAAAGACTCTACATCAAATTTTAATTTCTGAGGGAAATTGTAGCAACAGTAGATAAGTGACCTGAACTCACGTCGCACCTGTTACGTTTTACACCTTTACAATGTCTGACTATTAATGTAGGATGGTTGCTAGCTTGTATTCATTATGCTGCCTTTTCTCACTTTTCTTTTTGTTCCTCTCCTGTTTTTTATTTCCCTACCTATCAGTTTTAGCAGCTCCACAAAAAATGTAGAAGTTGCTTTGGAAGGTTTTCGAAACTTTTCTGCCTTCTCTCCTCCTGCTAGATATAGCGCTGCAGTTCTGAGTAGCGCAGCTGCTACTGTGTCCGCTGTCCTTGCTGCAAAAACCAGGTAGAACTACACGTGCAACGTCTGTCTGATGCGATGCTCTTCACTGTGCGAGTCACCTCAAAGAAAACATACCCATTTCAAAAGGTCACAGCTCTATTATGAGCACTTAGTAATGGATATTTGATCTAGGTTGTGGATGAATCCCATAGTATGTGTTACTGATTTTTTTTAAAAAATCATCTTTTTAATCTCCTTCTGTTGCTGCCATGTTTGTATGATATTTCTCAGTTGCATGGATTATTGCATGTGATATGCATATTAAATTGGGTTCTTACAGTTTTCAGTTTTTATACTTGAAACATAATAAAATATAAATGGGTATTTTAAATTTCTACTGATTTTATCCTTACCCACAACCTTCAGAGGGTGAGGAGAGCCTAACTACTCTCTGAAACACTCCTCTCTCCCCCCCAAAAAATTGTTTTATTTTTGTGGGGTTTTTTGTTCTTAGGT
>NW_012148174.1:10234045-10235437 GCF_000956105.1 Propithecus coquereli
AAAACATTCTTAGCTCATAGGCTATATGAAGACAGGTGGCAGGCTGAATCTGGCCCGTGGGCTGTGGTTTGCTGACCCATGTTGTAGGACTTACATTTGTTATTCTTTTAACTTTTTCGACTCTGTCTCTTAAATGATATTTTAGTTCTATCATGACATTTTTCTTAAGTTGTCTATGTTTTTTTTCAACGCTCTGGTAAAGATATGATCCATGCTAAATTAAAAATGGGAATATAACCTCTTCTATTTCTTTATCTTATTGTTACATTTTCTATTTGAAAATCAGTATAACATGACTGACCCATTCTATTTTTTTATCCACAGGCTTTTAAAAAAATTGGTAATTTTGTATTTTTTTCTTTTATTTTTCTTCCCCAAATGTTATTATGCTTGATGCTTTTCTTCTTTTGAACTTAACATTGAGTTTTTCATCTTTTCTTTACCTGACAATAGTTCTTCTAAAATTTAATCCTGGCATTCTAGAGAAAAAATAGTACACAAACTAGAAAAACAAAGTAAAAAATACTTAAAGTACCGCAGTTGCATGCAACCATCTGTTGTTATGTGACTGGATAAAATACTTGGTTTACATCAAGATAAAAAACATCCGTATTATTTCAGATCTATAAACACAGTATTCTGACTTAAGGAAATTTCTAGTTGCTTTCTTGCAGAATATTTTTTAGGCAGCTGCCCCACGAGATACTGGAAAGTATTATGTAATCAAAGTAGTATGGACAGACCCGGTCCAAATTCCACCTGACCCTTACTAGATGTATAGTATCGAGCAACTTAAAGTATTCAAAATGCACAGTCAGTAAATGGGATTCCCATCTACCTTTTCCCCTTTATGCATAATCTTTTATCACTTGGAAGTAGCCATGTTAAAGGATTTAGGGGGAAGACAACTCATATTTTATGGTGGTGGAGGTGTTGGTTTTGGTTTTAACCTTTTGTAGACATGATGTGAAAAAAAAAAAAAAAAACTAACAGTAACTAACAGTATTTCCAAAAATGAACTAGTGAACGTTTAAAAGATGGTATAGATTGTAAATGTCTTCTGTACTTTTCATTAATATTTCCTTTGCTTTGTTCATTTTACTTCTGAAAACATAGGTTTGACAGTTCTCTGGAAGACCTACCTAAGAGTGGACCTCACCCACCTGCAACTCCTCAGGTGTTAACTATTGGTAGCCAAGTAGCCACACTTTCTAAAGTAGCAACTACTTATACTAGGTAGTTTTTCCTTCTTGGTATGTCTAAATGTCAGTGAACTTAAATACTTAAACTGTTTGAAAAACAAAAGGTGATCACTGATTACAGAACTGACATCATTAACATATAGACAAGGAAGCTTGGCACTCAGCCTCGGAACGCTGCTTTTAAATGTTT
>NW_012148174.1:10238403-10247986 GCF_000956105.1 Propithecus coquereli
TCTTCCGTCCTCCAGGAAATCAACTGGCTCTGTCCATGTTAAGAAAACAAGGTACTGTGGGGGCAGATGTGGCAAGTGATGGTTTGCTGTCAAGGACACTGCTTTCTCTAGCACTTAAGCACCACGTCCTTGAGTTCTAGGGATCTGTGCCCAGTGTGGAATTAACTGCAATTTCAATACAGTGGTGACGTGCGAGCACACTGTTTTGTATGATTATTAACTCACCTTTTAACCCTTTCTGACATTTTCCATTAACACGCTTGATACTTGGTATGGAATTTTGAGTAATTGTGCAATTATTTAAATTATAGTAGAATCCTGTCTGAAGATTTTTCTTGGAAGAGCAACTTAATTTTCACCATATCTGGGAAATGCTAAAACAAAAATAGTACATTTTATTCTAAGAAAAAAAATCTGAAATTGTTTTATATTTTGTGTATTTGCAGAATTGTGTTAAATAAGCAGAAATTTTTCATTGTCAGGGCTAAGTTTGTACTGAGACAGGTTACTGACTGATTTGAAATACACTTTCAGTACTTGAGTACACTCAGCCCACACGTGAGAACCTGATGGAATGCTATAGATCCTCTCTCCAGAAAAGTGCCTGTGTGCATATACGCGCAAAAGTGTGCATGCAGTTGTGTATTGACTGAAGCTATCTACGGATCCACCTCTAGAACAAGTATTAGTAGTCATTACCATTGCTTTTTATTAACAGCAATAGGGTAGAGGCAAAATATATTTTGATATTTGAGAGAGAGAAATGGTTCCTGAAAAGATAGTTGGCATTCTGGAAAGCAGGAATATGGCGTTTCCTGAGATGACCCTTGCTAGCTTAGTGGGTACCCAAAAGAGCAGAGGGGATAGTGTCAGAGACATTTTATCTCTGACTTTTGCTTTTGTATGACAGTAATCTTTAAAATTATAAAAACAAATACCAAACCTGTTTCTTTTCATCATAGTATATTTAGCACTTTGAATTTTGGTGTAAAAACTCTTAAGTTAAAGAATTTTGCTTAGGAAAATACTGAAAATTTTTATGTGAACACAGAATTCTGGAAGGAAAGGCATTCATTACCCCTTTATCTGCCCAGGTCCTTTTATAGAGCTCTGACAGAAGAATTCTAAAAACAAAAAGTTGGCACGTAAGGCCCTTTCAAAAATATTTGTTTCCTACCACTTCAGAGTCTATATATTATGTCTGTAAATATCATTTTTTGGTAAGACTTCAGCTAAAAACTGATTAGCTTAGACATTGATAATTAAATATGTGATATACAGTTGGCTTTTTAAAAATTTAAACATGCTACTGGGAGGCTGAGATGGGAGGATTCCTTGAGCCCGGGAGTTTGAGGCTGCGGTGAACTATGGTCATGCCATTGCACTCCAGACTGACTGACAGAGCGAGACCTTGTCTCGAAAAAAATAAACATGTAATTAGAATGAAAGTTACTCTCAAGTGTATTCTTCAAGCAGAGTTTTTCTTTTGAAAATAGACTTAGAATTTCCAAGTGTTCTTAATCTGTAGCTGAACTTTATTTGCTGTGATAGTTAAACAAATGTGGGAAAGGAATGTAAACTCAAGATAAATTAGGTTGTTGACACTGAAAGTTAATTTTTGTTCCTTTTTCTTTTTTCCCTGATAAGCTTTGTTTTGAAAAGAAACCCTTACTCTATTGATGTTTTGTCTCTATTTTCAGTTTTTGAGATATGAAACAGAAATCTTGGTATTCTTGAGATAGAAGTCATATTAATTTATTATTTCATTTCAGTCCTTGTTTACTTGGCAGACTAGCGAAAATGACCATATTTGGTTCTCAGCATCTATGGGATTAGCCGAGGGTATTGATGGATTTACAGTAACTTCCTCATTAGAATTCTTTTGAGAGCATTTTAATTTTTGTTTAGAACTTAGGGATACCTTTAATTATTTGAATTTAGAAAAAATATATTTGACTCATGAGTTCAGAAATAAGATCGTAATTGCATGTAAGTAACAATGGTATACTATATTATTAAATTAGTCATTAGAATTTTAGAATATTTTACTGCTAGTGATTATTGATAACATTTCATTCCCAAATGTAAAATAATATGGCCATAAGTTTATTAATCCTTTCATCTTTAGTACATGACACCTAATGTTTATGTGTTTTCTTTAAATATTAATAGTAGCTAATAGTTAAAAATTAGAAAAAAAAAGATATGTTAATCCTTTCATCTTTAGTACATGACACCTAATGTTTATGTGTTTTCTTTAAATATTAATAGTAGCTAATAGTTAAAAAATAGAAAAAAAAAGATATGTTAGATCTTTAGAGGCTTGGGCATCACATATTCAGATATATGATTACCTAGATAAAGCCTAATAGCCTTCCGTTACTACATTAAACGTTTTAAGTAAATACTGATTTATTTCCCTAGAGAAAACTGAACTTCAGATTAATCCTGAATTTAAACATAAATGGAAAAACTTTCTTGCTTATAACTTAGATTTATATAAATTCTTATTTAGTTATTTATTTATTTATAGAGACAGAGTCATGCCCTGTCACCCAGGCTGGAGTGCAGTGGCACAATCATAGCTCACTGTAACCTCGAACTCCTGGGTTCAAGAGATCCTCCTGAGTAGCTAAGACTGCAGGTATGCGCCACCGTGTCCAGCTAATTTTTTAAACCTTTTTTGTAGAGATGCAGTCTTGCTCTGTTGCCCAGGTTGGTCTCAAACTTCTGGCCTCAAGCAATCCTCCCACCTCGGCCTCCCAAAGTGCTGGGATTACAGACATGAGCCACTGTGCTTGGCCTATAAATTCTTCATAATCTACTCCAAGCCCTTTGTATCTAAAGAGTACTGTTTAAGATTTAAACACCTCAGGGCTTTTGAGAGAGAATGTATACAAGCCTGTGTGCAAAGGGTACAGTAACAAAATATTTTTACATGGGAATTTTAAGAAATTTAAAATTGAGTTGAGGAGGCAAGATTGTGTCTGGGATCAGTGTCCTGGACCCAAACTATTCACAAACTACATTTAGAAGCAAAATTATTAGCACAGATGAGAGGTGTTTATTTAGTTAGTGCACTTATTACTAATACGCCAGGCTAGATATTACAGGATGTAGAAATAGTGAGCCCTTTCATTTCTTGAGCATATACTCTGTGCCGCGCACTGTGCTAAGTGCTTTACATGTATTATCTCATACTTCATTTAATTCTTACAGTAACCTTGGAATAAAGGTAGTGTTTTTACACCATTTTACAAGTGAGGAAATTTACTGAGTTTAAGTAACAAACCCAAGGTCACATTAAAGTCTCCAACCTTGGGTAGTTTACAATGTAGTGGAAAAGACAAGTACATAAAGAAGTTACTATTAGTAATGCTTTAAAAATGGCTGTTACAAGTCAGCATAAAATTATATGCCATGCACTCAACAAATGCCATGAGTTAAAAGGAGTGTCTGTACTTCTAGAAGCTGAGTAATTAAACAACATATGTTAATTGCTTAGCATGGAACACAGTGCCTGATGGATATTATTGTTAATTCAAATATAATTAATGATAGATAAGATTTGGATGGGTGCAGACAGAGGTTGGAGAAGGGGTACCTACTATGTAGACCCCCCTCTCCTGGAAAAATAGAATTGTGGGCAGAGAGTAGGGGAAGCCAGAATATAGTTTGTATAGCATAGTGATAGGAGATAAGACTAGATTGGTAGATTGTAGCTTTCTCTTAGAAGGCTTTGAATGTCATGCTGAAGTATAATTCAGCTCTCCATCCTCTAAATGGTTAAATCCATTCTACAGCATTTCCATCCTCTGCTTAAATACCGTCTGCAACTTAAATGTGTTAGGAACAGATTTTTTTCCCCCTTGGGATGATTTTTTTTAATATATATATATTAGGAAATACTTACTTGCTTTTACTGAACCAAATCTGTCTCACTGTAGATTCAACTCATTGACATTAGGCAAACAGAATATGAGATTTGAGGGTGGCTCTCATGGTTCTCTTAGGGGTTTGTTCAGACCCTGGGCCAGTATTACCAGTTCCCTCAACCAAACTTTATTAAGTTTGGGACTGAATTTCCACCATCCTGATCACTCTCTTCTAAGTAAATTTGTCTGGCAACCCTCCTGGAATTAAATTTTAATTCTTTCAGATTACTAAACATTAAATGATGATCGTTTGGGTTTTGTTGTTATTTCCAGATTATATTTTTGTTTGGTTATACATTTTCTTCTTAGACTACTAGTTCCTTTTTATCAAATCCACAAGAATACTTAATCCTAGAATGAAAATGACCTGTACATAAGTATTTCAAAAATCACTTCTTTGTAAAAATATTAAAAATAAGCCTTTTGTTATTTGACCATATTATCCTTTTCATATGTTAAACTCATATACTATGCCTTAGAGTATGCTAAGCTCTTTATACTTAATCACTTTATTTATGCCTCATAGAAATCTTATGAACAAAATATTATCACCAAGGTTTAGGTAATTGAGACTTAGAGAAATAAAATAATTTGTCTATCACAAAGCTTTTAAAAGATGCTCATGGCCACTGTACTATAATGTTTGAACTCTGTTTCCACTAATGCTTTTCGTTGTATTGCCTTTATTGATAATTGTGTTCAACATTCCCATTATGTAAGCAGCCTTTCACTCTTTATTTATGGTAAAAATTATTAAATTACATAAATTTTTCATTGTATAGTATGTTTTAACATCAAGCAAGTCTTAGGTTTTTTTTAAAAACTGATTAGAAATAATAAAAGGTGATGACTCTGTTGTACTTGAATTTGAGAGAAGAATAGGGAACAATATTTCAAGAAAGTAAACATATCGTTAGTGCAGTTTTTCAAAACTGTTTAGTGTCAGAGGTGCCTCAAAACCACTTCCAGGTTTGATGTTTCACTAGAAAAACTTACAGGACTCAAGACATATAGTTGTACTCATGCACATATAGTTGTACTCATGATTAAGATTTATTACAACACAAGAATACAAAGCAAAATCAGCAAAGGATGCATGGGATGAAATCTGGAAGAAACGAGGCTCAAGTTTCCAAGAATCCTTTCCTGGTGGAGTCACACACAACATCCTTAATTCCTCCTACAGCACGTTATGTCAAAATGTGCAAAGTGTCGTCTACCAGAGAGGGTCATTAGAGACTAAGTACCCAAGGCTTTTATTAGGGGCTTGTTACGTAGGTACCCTGTGCCCAGTTTGTACCAAAATCCTGGACTCTTGGAAGGAAAGCAGGTGTTCAGCATAAACCACATTGTTTATGCAAAGAGTTTAGGCACAGTGAGTCACTGTTTCAGTTAGAGAAAGTTTTATGTCACTGGGAACAGTTTGCCAAGGGCCAGCATTGCAAGCAGGCCTTCTAAGGATGGGCAGTCTGAGGCTACTATGTTAGGTGTTACCTGAGATTCAAGAGGCACTGGGGAAGTTAGGTGCTCTTGTTCAGTATGTGGACATGCTAGACTTTGAAGTTTCTTTTCATTGAAATAATCTCTACTTAAACAATATAATTAAGAGTATTAATTTCACTGAAGTCATAAGTATAGTACCCAATCTCTGTCAGTCTATTCCTCCAGCTGTTGATTCCAGTTATTGAAAGAATTGGGTTTCTGTACATGGAATTATTTGAGCAACCAGTATTGAAAAGTTAAGTAGTAGGAAGTGTTTTGTTGTTATTACAATGTCATACTTCACTTGATAGAAATAACTGCTGCTCCAGTATTGTATCATTCCAAAGCATGTATTTTATAGTTTGGGCTAACTCAAATTATTTTTGGAGGGGGGGAAATGATGTATATATAATTATAAGTAACAAATGTTATTTGTTCAACAAATGGTAATATAGGCCATATGATCTTCTAAACAAACTGGAACCAGCACAGACAGAGGCCTCCTGTTAAGCACATAGCTCTGTTGAGAGAAGATAATGGTAGGCTTGTGTCTTTTGTCCTGTTGTTACGAACACAGAACACTGGACGTTCTTTTAGGCGAGGGACGTTGTCTCTTATTTGTCACTGATTGGGGCATAGCACAATGTCTGGCATATCATAGGTGCTTAAATATTTGTTGAATGAGTAAGTTTGTGAGTAAAAAGAGTAACTTGTGAGATGTCAGGGAAATTAAGTTCATAAAATACTAGAAAAATGTGGGAAAGGCGAAACACCTATGCTATATCAGGAATTCTCCGATCATTTATTGTCTTAATCTAGATGGCTCTTTTGAAATGCTGAGACAGAGAGGAATAGGAAGGGGAAATTAGTTTATCAGTTAAAGAGATCGGCTATCATAAGATTTTTAATAGGCCAGTTTCTCAAGGTAGCATTTCCAAAAATATATTTAATAGAACAAATGCAGTCTGACAGCTTTCCTTTCCTTTCGTTCAGTCATGATTTTAGATCATTGCTAAGTTAGATTAATACCACTTCATCAAAAATGTTTCTTTATTTTCTTTACAGTAGCCCTGAGGAGGCTTCTCCACAAGTGGCTTCTTCCTCGGTGGCTTCATTGCGGAACATGCCCGAGAGCGTAGAAGGCCCAGCCCTGGGCAGAGCAGCAGTGGCCGGCCTCACAACTGCTGCCGCCTTCAAGCCTCTGGGATCCACCAGCGTTATCAAGTCGCCAAGCTGGCAACGGCCAAACCAAGCAGGTAATCCAAAGAAATCTCTTGCTTTTCTTAAGCGAGTATAATTATGAAAACACGTACTGGATATATGATAGAATTCACTGGTAAAACCCATTCTCAACCATCTAAGATTTAGAAAGGACTGTAAAGAAGAGCTATAGCTATTTTTCCCTCTGAATTGTCTCCCGAACATTCTCTGTGTGTGTTTGATACAATTACCGTTTGCTATTCATAACTGCAGAATTGGACATTTCCTTGTTTCCCAGATTACTCAGAAAGCATGTGTTGAATTGTAAATTCAGGGTTCTGTTTCGTAACAGACTCTATTGTTGGAAGGTTATCCCTGGAAATACAACACTTTGCAACAGAAACATTTGTTGCCATCGAACAATTATCGGAGAAAGCATCTTTTAACTATTGTTCTTTGACGATTTATGAAGCAGCAGGGGAAGAAGGACACAGTACTAGAAAGAGAGCCTTTGAATGGGAGGATGGAACAACGTGGCCGCAATCTGGAAACCTGAGTTCTCATTCACTTCTACAAATAAATAGCTTGAAATGGAGTCATTTAACCTCTTTGACCCTCAGTTTTCTGATCTGCAAAATGAAGGGAGACTAAATCATTTCCTGTTTCTCCCAACATGAGCAAAGTTTGTGATTATATAACAAAAGTACCTCTTCTAACAGGAAGATGGGATTATACTTAAATGTTGCCAATCCCAAACTCAGCCCTCATCTCTTCTTTATACTCTTCCCTGGGTGATTTTATCCAGGTTCCTTTTACTAGCCAACCGACAACAATTTACAGTTTTCTCTCCCAAATTCCCTATCCTCGAACCATTGACCTATTTGCTGTCTCCTGGTGGCACCTCAGACGCAGCATGTCTGAAATGACCATGTCCTGTCTCTGGGAATAGGACGTGCACTCAGTCACCAAAGCTAGAATGTAAATTTTAGATCCCCCCCCACGCCCAACACTCACTCTCTCACACAGTAACTAACACCTAATGATTTCACTTCTCACTGTTTCTCAGATTTCTTTCCTCTGTCATCAGAACCATTGCCTTGCTTCAGGCCCCGTCCATTACAGATGATTTCTGACCAATCTCCACGTCTCCTTCTCACTCCTTCAGTCTGTCCTCCATACTTCAGCAAGTGATCTTTCTAAAACCCTGATTTGCCATGTCACCCCCCTGTGAATGGATGCTTTACTGTCTCTCACCGTCCTTAATATATCATTTCAGACCTTTTGTACTTTGGCCCCTGCTAACTTCTCAACCTCATCCCTTGCTTCTGCCCAAGTTACAGCCTGTGCTTGGTTGCACTAAACCATCTTCAGTTTCTGAGACATGCCATATTACCTTGCTTTCAAAAGCTCTTGTGCCTCTGTGTAGAGTGCACTAGGTAAAGGTACCTAGTTCTAGTCTTTCCTCATCAGTTTTGGGATGACTGTTGATTGAATACACAAGGGGCTCCTTTCAAAACGTGATAAGTTTTAAGAATTGATCATTTAGGAGTATTTTTGACATTTGTAAAGTGGATTTTAGTTAATTAGGAATCCATCTTTATTTCTCTATTTTCCAGTGTTTAAATGTATTAGACACTCAATAAATTCCTTTATTATAAATAAATTCTCTTTAAAAAAGAACTAATCATTTATACAGTTTATTTCATAGTAGCAGATGTTACATGTTGCTAATTTTGCAAAGAAGCCTAAAAGTATTTGTGTTGTGCTGGAAAGAGGTTAGGCCATTGCATATGATCTAGACTGTTTTAAAAGAAAGACTATTTTATTGTTTTTAAAAACTTAAAATATTCAGACAAATATCACTAATCCCTGAACTATCTGGATTATTAATTGACTTAGCAGGACCCGTTCTCTTAGGAAAACAAGCACTGCTGAAGCTCAGCCCCATAGATGTTGAGTTATGTGTATTTACTTAAAGCCTGTGTATGATGATGGAGACTTGCTGTAATTATTTTGTGTCTGAATTTAAATACAGAAAGTAACTGTCAGAAAAAATCCCTTTGGTGTGGTAACTGGAAGCTAACAGGAGAATGTTTTATAAAATAACAAGGAAAAGACTAAATTTCTGAAGTAGAGATAGAAGGGAAGGCACAAAGTATATGGACAGCAGAAGGCGGAAAGTATATATATGGCTTTTGGAAGTTCAGAAATTTATGGTCAAAAAACTGCCCTGCCTCTTCAAGTGAGAAGAAAAAATTCCTATTGATGTGGAACTCCTGGAGAACACAGTATAGCAAATTACCACAAGAGGGCGATGGAATCCTTTCTTCTCTGAGTCTAATTTAATTTGTTAGAATAATCAGAACAGGCAAATAATAGCAACTATAATCATGATTCACATGGTTAGTATTTAAAACATTATGGGTTTTTCTAGAAAATATAAGTTAATTTAATATGAGCAAAACTATGACATTATAAAACATTATATCGTCTTGTGTAACATTATAAAGCAATATTACGAAAAGAAAATTATGTTTTCCTATTGTAGAATCATAGTTGAATTACATCATAATCCTTAGCTCAAATCAGAAAATATTTGCTGAGCTCCCATTTATATTGCTCTAGGTGCTATAAATTGGCACTTAATCAATTATTATGTTATGTAAAGGTTGCTTATTTTACACTATTTTGTAAAGTTAAAAAATAAATATAAAAATTCCTAGCCACTCAAATTCTTTTATGGTGCCCCACCCAAAGCTATATCATAGTTTAAAACAACCACCACAAAAAACCTACCTCAGAATCTATTCTGACTTAGTCTTAGATATAATAGTTTCAAAGATTCCTGATGCAAAGGAAAAATGTTTTATTCAGAAAGTGATAGCTCTCTCTCATTTTGGGTGCTGAGTTCTTTATAATCCACCTGTGAGAACAACAGCGCCAGCCAAAGATAGGGATGCAAAAGC
>NW_012148174.1:10248036-10249131 GCF_000956105.1 Propithecus coquereli
CCATCCTGATCACTCTCTTCTAAGTAAATTTGTCTGGCAACCCTCCTGGAATTAAATTTTAATTCTTTCAGATTACTAAACATTAAATGATGATCATTTGGGTTTTGTTGTTATTTCCAGATTATATTTTTGTTTGGTTATACGTTTTCTTCTTAGAACTGGGACTGTATAGACTACTAGTTCCTTTTTATCAAATCCACAAGAATACTTAATCCTAGAATGAAAATGACCTGTACATAAGTATTTCAAAAATCATTTCTTTGTAAAAATATTAAAAATAAGTCTTTTGTTATTTGACCATATTATCCTTTTCATATGTTAAACTCATATACTATGCCTTAGAGTATGCTAAGCTCTTTATACATAATCACTTTATTTATGCCTCATAGAAATCTTATGAACAAAATATTATCACCAAGGTTTAGGTAATTGAGACATAGCGAAATAAAATAATTTGTCTATCACAAAGCTTTTAAAAGATGCTCATGGCCACTGTACTATAATGTTTGAACTCTGTTTCCACTAATGCTTTTCGTTGTATTGCCTTTATTGATAATTTTGTTCAACATTCCCATTATGTAAGCAGTCTTTCACTCTTTATTTATGGTGAAAAATTATTGAATTACATAAATTTTTCATTGTATAGCATGTTTTAACATCAAGCAAGTCTTAGGTTTTTTTAAAAAACTGATCAGAAATAATAAAAGGTGATGACTCTGTTGTACTTGAATTTGAGAGAAGAATAGGGAACAATATTTCAAGAAAGTAAACATATCTTTAGTGCAGTTTTTCAAAACTGTTTAGTGTCAGAGGTGCCTCAAAACCACTTCCAGGTTTGATGTTTCACTAGAAAGAGTTACAGGACAGCACATATAGTTGTACTCATGCACATATAGTTGTACTCATGATTAAGATTTATTACAACACAAGAATACAAAGCAAAATCAGCAAAGGAAAAAGGTGCATGGGGACGAAATCTGGAAGAAACGAGGCTCAGGTTTCCAAGAATCCTTTCCTGGTGGAGTCACACACAACATCCTTAATTCCTCCTACAGCACGTTATGTCAAAATGTGCAAAGTGTCGTCTACCAGAGA
>NW_012148174.1:10252856-10258460 GCF_000956105.1 Propithecus coquereli
CTGGGACTACAGGCATGCGCCACCATGCCCGGCTATTTTTTTCTATATATTTTTAGTTGTCCAGATAATTTCTTTCTATTTTTTTAGTAGAGACGGGGTCTCGCTCTTGCTCAGGCTGGTCTCGAACTCCTGAGCTCAAACAATCTGCCCACCTTGGCCTCCCAGAGTGCTAAGATTACAGGCGTGAGCCACCACGCCCGGCTGCAAACTTGAGTTTTATGTAAGCTAGCAATACTGCTTTCTACTTGCCCTGTGTCTTTGATAATACTTGCATGAATAAGATGCAATAGTCCCTCTATAAACATTGACTTGAATCTAGAAAAATATATAAAAGGTGTGATTTTTCTTGTGAATCTTGGATTTGTACTTTTTAAAACTTAATTTGAATTTACTATATTTGTATGCCCATCAGATTTTTTATGTTCAAATCATTCATATTATATATAATTAATAAGTAGTTAGGAAGATAAAGATATGTTCTTGTGTTTATGTAGGTGACCTCATTTTCTATGTAATGTTTTTTCCTAGATTCTGTTGAAGTTATGGATGCCAGATTAGGTAAATTTAGTTTGCTAGATGCAAACATACGTATAAAATATTACTGTCTTACCAAATATAATCAAGTGTTTTTTTATAAATGAGCCTTTATATGTTCAAACATATCAGTTTTCTAATTTTAGTTTAATCATATACAAAACGAAAATGATTAGTTCATTAGAATATAAGCACTTCCTTGCTAGATCAGGACCCATTGTTCATAAACCCCAGTGTTCTGACTGGTGGTGGCCCTGAAAAATAGGAATGCTGCCGTTGGGGTATGAATTTCAGAAGGTTAGCATTTTAGTGAGCCTGCAGTTTCTTTAGCTATTAAAATAAGAATCTTTAAAAAAGTCTCCTATATCATTGTTGTGAAGATCCATTGATATAGCATATACTTCAGGTGCCTGGCACCTAGAGGATACTCAAAAAAGGTTAAGTTTCTATCTCTTTATTCCTTTTCATGATAGCATTAATAACTTACACTGTTACCATATAGTAAGACAGTTTTCGTGTGACTTCCCTGCTGGAAAATATTTCGGGCTCTCCGCTGCCCACAGGTGAAATATTTAGCTTCTCCAGGGCTTTTGGTCCTCTTACAACCTTGGGCCAGCCTTCTTCACCCTCATTTTGTAATCTGTTCTTCATGTTCCCTATTGTCCAGTCACACAGAGGTTCACCAGTTCATACATTCTTTGGGCACACACCCGTGTGCTTGGTACAGTCTGCTCCTTTTATTTGAAATACTTTTCCATCCCTTCTGCTCCTGACAAACTTCTCTTTACCCTTTAAGACCAGCTGTCACCTCCTTTGTGAAGCTTTCTTGAGCCCTCTCGTTTAGTTCCCTCTTCATTCTCTATGTTCCTACAAAATTTTGATAGTGTCTTTATTATAGCATTCATCATATTCATTTTAATATTTTACATAGGCATCTTTTGCCGGTGTTTTGAGATCCCTTTAAGGACAGGGACCGAGTCTTACTCGTCTTTGTTCTACAACACCTTTACAATGCCTGGCTCAGTATACAGGCCCTCAGTCAATGTCACTGAGTAAGTGAGTGGGCGGACAGGTC
Organism: Propithecus coquereli; assembly: GCF_000956105.1. Classification (NCBI taxonomy): domain Eukaryota; kingdom Metazoa; phylum Chordata; class Mammalia; order Primates; family Indriidae; genus Propithecus; species Propithecus coquereli. Next base: position 10,254,466 of record NW_012148174.1, read on the forward strand.
AGTTTGCCTTATTTTGGACATCTTCATATGATTTGAAGAATACAAAATTCATTTACCAGAATATTGTTCTGTTCTCTTACCGAACTTGAAATTCCCACAGCAGTCGTTGAAAAAAAGGTGGAAGCACTGTCTGCCAAAGACTGCTATTAAAACATAAGCATATTGCTCAAGGAGAAGAGGACTCCACTCTCCTTGAAGCATTCAACTCCCATAAGAATTAAAGCTTGTCATCATGAGCAGTGCTATAACTAGTGTTAAATGTTATTTATTTCCAGGAATTAAAAAGTAATAGTTCTGAAGCCCTATGGTAGGAATTTTTTTTTTCTCAAAAAATAAGGGACTCTATTGCACATAAGGAACCAAGCAGTGGAGTGCAGATAGAATATTAGAAATGTGGGATCACCTGTTTTGTCACTGTGTACAAATTAGCTTGGATGCAAAGCACGGATATATAACGTAGAAATCAGCAAAAAAAAAAAATGCAAAGAAAAGTCAAATGAGATTACAAGGCCCAGGTGTGGAGGTCTAGATTAGTGGAAAGGGGAGAAAGAGCCTTGGATAAAGGTCCAAGGACACAATCTTGAGGTAGCGTATGTATTTGTTTAGATCGAATTCCTGTTTTACACAGAAATAAAATTTTAATGCTTGTGCCTAAAGCAAAATCACATGTAGTCAATGAACTTGCTATACATTAGGCCAAATTGCAGAGGAAACAACATATGCAAAAACTCTGGAAGAATTTGGCTTCTCAAAGGGAGGGCAGGTCGTTCAGTATATTCAAGACTGTCTGGTGACCCGAGAGAAAGCTGGATGGATTAATGGGGACGTGGAATGTAAGAGTGTGGCCTTGATGATGAAAGGAAGCTTATTAAAAGATTTATAAGCTGGAAGTGGCAAAATCAGATTTGCATTATTAAAAGGTCATTATATTAATAGCATTATGACTTCAGTGTAGAGATTAAGATTGAAATCCTGGAGACCATTTAAGAAGTTGTTGAGATAATCCAGAGATGATGATCATGAATATTACCCTGGGCAGTGGCAGTGATTTGGAGAGAATTCCATGAGCAAGAGAACTGCAGGGTACTTAACTCTTGACCTGACCTGGATGCAAGTTTTAACCACTGCCTTGCCAGGGAGCTTGATTCTCTGTGGAGTACTTATGTATCCTCTGTTAAAACACTGGCGGAGGATTATATTTGGCTTGGAGAAACTATGCTTGGTTCTGAGCAAGCCAGACTATGGCACAGAAAATTGGTTGAATGTATCTTTAGGGCTTTTATGTAATGTGTCAAGTTATAAAATATAAATCTGGATTGACTGCATCTTGTACTGTACTTAAGAATAAGTTTACTTTTACATTAATAGTATGACTACTCTATTAGTTCAGCTTTTCCTCAGGTGAGTGCATTTAAACATTGTCTAAATGTTGACTCTTGTTTCAGTTGTTCACAGTTGCAAATGTGAGATTGGTAGCCTTGGCATGATCCTCATTGCATTGTTTGCCTGTGCAGGAAACATTTGTACTACACGTTGTCATGGAAATAGACATTATGAGATAGAAATTTCTTCTGAGACAAAAGAAGAGAAATTCTATAGAGCTCCATTGGTCAAAAATTAAATAATTCATGTTGTTATTTGTATGTAGTTCAGAAAGCTTTAGGGTCATAGGCCTTTTAAATTTTTTCATTAATTACAGTAATTCTTTCTCACTTTCAAAATCTAATATACTGATTTTTTAGAGCATCTGTAATGATAAACATTAACATTATGATATATATTTAATAAGCAACAATTTCTGCTGAAAAAACATTGAGCTATACATTAGCTAATATCTAATCAGCATTTTCTATAGAAAACAGTGCCACTTTATTTCATAGAGCCATTAAATTAAAATAAAAGGCTTTGGTATGTTTTCTTTCACAGTAGTCAGTGTTGTCTGGCTGTGCTGAAATTTTTGTTTGCTGTTTTCATTAGCAGTTCTCATAGCATATTAGAATGCCACCTTCATGCTTGCTTTAATTGTATGTACACACAACTTGCAGAGAGCCCTGTTTACTCTCTTGTCCCCTGATGCTGGCAAGAAATTAGTGGATTTCTTATTATTGTTGTTAAATGTGTTCATAGAGGCAGGCATTCTACTGAGGAAAATAGAGACGTTTAGTTGATATAATGGTGGCATACTCAAGACACAGTATTGTATCATTTAATATTGGACATTCTTAACCTCTGATACTCCATAGTGAACAAATATTAATTACCCTACATTCTTACGAAGGCACCATTCCTTTTTTAAGAATCAGGTGCTACGTATATAAGCTTTGTATTAGTGAATTGCTTTTTTCTCTAGGAAACAGTTTTGATCTCTAGTAAATGCAAGGGCTTTAATTAACAATAGTGCAAAAACATAAAAATTGGTAATTCTTTTTGAGAATATGAAGTTGTTTTGTGGTTTGAAGAAGCATGACACAAGTAAGCTATAGATATAAAAGTTGTGACCATTTGAAGGTCTTTTAGGCACATGAGAAAGGAAAAAGACACAAACTTGATTTTTCAAATTGAATGTTGTGTTGACTTCAGCTTCTGTTGCTCCTGTCTGAGGAGTCCCCAACATCCCTATTTGAGGATTTGGAACTCATGAGTACTATGGGCAGCCTAAAAGGAACAAACTACCTCATTTAACAATAAAATGGTGGTTATCATTGATTAATAGTAACAATTATTTTATAATAACTTTTGATTTTAAAAATTATCTTTATTCAGAGTGTACAATAAGGTGGTGATATCATTAAAATTAAAAATTAAAATGGGCATCATTTAATCACTAAGGTAATAAATAGAGTCTGAGAAAAGTCAAAAGAATTGTCCAGAGTTCTACAGTGAGTTGAACCCAGCTGTTTTGACTCTGAATAGTGGATTTTCCTGTGTCACGAGATAACATCAGTGAATATTATTTGAGGAGGACTATATCTCTTGGGGGTGAGACAGAAAGGATTCTTGCCTTGGATAGGGAGGATAAAGTGACTAGTAACTGCTAAGATCTGTTTCAAGTAACATTTTCTTTGCGTCTAAACTCCATTTTAGAAATATAGATCATTTGGCTAAGATTCTAGCTAATATGGCTCTTTATCATACCCTGCCCCTGGTGTGTGCTACATTTAGCAATAAAGAAAAGCTTATTTACTTCATTATGGACAGAGCTTTGGGGAGATCTGATGTGTTTTTTTTTTTTAAAGAAAGACTCATATATTTGTGAGATTTGATTAGATCAAAGACTGAATGATGTGCATCTCTGTTATAAGTGGATATAAATTCTATCTTTTATTTGAAGTCTAAAGGAGATAGGGGTGAGAAAGGAAATTACTGTTTCTATAACCATCCCAAATTTCATTGTAGGCTTTGCGCTGCAGTAATAAATCGAGATAACTGGATTTGCTTAGCTGAGATGGATAGATTTATTGGTTCCATTTTTAAATTTTTATATGAATAAGTAAACTGCTACCAGTTGCGTGTATTTCATCTCTTCTAATAATGTTTTATTGCCATCTGCTCCCCTGCATTTTGACATCATTAAACTAAACAGTCCACTTACCATAAGGCCTGACTGGAGCTGTCCGTTGTCAAAACTGGGGTGTGAAGCATGTAAACATGCTCCGTCTCTGTATATAACAAGTAGATTTTTGTTTAGAATTATGATTCTCAGATAGGAAAAAATAAAAATAACAACCATTAGCTGCCTGCTTTCTTTCCTTTCAAATGTTCTTTTATTGAAACTTATTTCCATGTTGGAAGTTTTCCAGTGCTGATGCAAGCACATCCATGAAAACTCTTTATCACCATTTTCTTCTCATCCTGAGATTAAAATATTAAGCCTTTTATAAAGGAAGATATCTGAATTTGTTCACATATGCTTTTCATAAAGAATTATTACTTCTTATTCATTGATGCATGTGGTTGTTTAAACCAGGGGCTGGCAAACTATGTCCCTTGGTCAT
>NW_012148174.1:10260890-10265122 GCF_000956105.1 Propithecus coquereli
AAATAAAATAATTTGTCTATTTTTAATTGAACAGTGGTGAAACCAGACATCCTGAGATCTCACATCTTTATCCTCAAGGTTCATACTGGATTTCTTTTGCTTGTATTGCTAGCCAGATGGAAGTTTTCTATGTAAGGTCGGTTAGTAGGGAGAAAAAGTCAAGTCTGTGTGTACTGAATTTTGATGATGTGTGATGGAAGAAATTAAAAAGAGAACTGAACTTAATCCAAGTCCCTACCCTCACTTTAATTAAGACACTCTAGATCCAGTTTAATCTGGGTTCTTAAAGTTGAAAGGCTGTTTGCTAATGGAAGAAACTAACCTCCTAAAGTTGTGGAAATATTTGAAACTTAGCCTTGGGTGCACCTGTTCCAATTCTTTATAGCATACATACCAGCATTCTCCACTGCTTAGAGAAATGATAATAGTTTAATCTATCCAATTTTGCTTTTAATCATTGAGGGAAAAAGAATTCTTTGATTTCACTTTTAAAAAATTGCACAAACCTCTCTAGAACGTACTTTCCTCTGATCCCAGATCTTGGCTTAATTTTTTCCATTTCTGTTGGATATGATTTCATGCCTGGATTATGGAGAGTAGACTGTTGTTTATGCTTTCAACATAAGGAGCTTGACAGACAAAATGCACATATTCTGTGCTTCTCTCGGTCACCATCTGTTTGAGATGGTTGGGGAAGGGGCAGAGAAGAAAGTGCTTGCTGCGCACAGTAATATGCAGGCGTGTTGCCATCACTGCTACCCGATTTGGTATGTGTAAAATTTCTGCCATACCTTTGAGAACATACTCTCCGAGATGTTGAATTACAATACTTGATCTCCCCGAGAGTGCCAGAATGTCACTTTGATGTAGCCCAGTTATTTATACAAGTACAACATTAGCCTCAGTGTTTAACAGAACACTCCTTGCAGTTGAGCCAGTTGTTTTTCACACCATAAAATCTCACATATGGCTTCTGCCTTGTTGGGGCTGTAAAAGTTTGTCTTCTGGGAGGAGAGAGGGGACATTATTAATATTCATTGACATTTTCAGTGTCAGCCTTTCTTCTCACCTAATGAGAATGAAATATTATAGGATTTTTTCATAAGGAATCAAAATATATTAATACTTTATAGTTATCCCGAGATTTATGTCCATAACTTTCTTTGGTGCTTTATCTTAATCCAAATGTAGTAGCGGAAGTATTTATACAAATATGGAATTTGTACAGCAAAATGGATTCAGTGCTTTAAGCATGTTTGTCCTCAGCAAAAGTATTAGATCTACTATTATTTCTCTTCTAAAGCAATGTATATATTAATAAATTCACTTAAATGTTTCTCAAAATATGAAGAATCCAGCTTTATATCCGTATGTTTTACTTCATCAATTATAATGGCTAAAAAGTATGGGCAGCCAGGTTTAGGGAAAGAAGGTAGTATCTTTATAAGAAACTAATTTACAGAATACATAAAGGGCTTAGAAGTGATCGTCCAAACTGTTAAGGACACCAGGGGAAATAAAAAATAATGCTTTCGTACATTATTTCTAAATTTATCCTAGCAGGCTCAGTAAGGAAATTAAAATAGCAGAAATCAATCATCTCAGTTATCACTATCCCCTCCTTTGAACTGGTACAGAAGTTAGTACTTCCAGGTTTAGATCACATTTGAGGAGATCTGCCTTCATGTTATAATGCATCAAGACAGTGACTGGCAAAGAGCTTAGCACACAGTAGCTGCATAATAAGTTTGATGAATGAATGCATTGGGTCAGGCTTTGGAATCAGACGGACACGATGTTGGGTCCCAAATTCTCCAGTGTCCTCCGTTGGCTTCCGTGACATACTCTCCTGTTTTTTTCTCCTACTTTTCTATTTATCCCTAAGGTATTTATGTCATTTGCTTTCTGCCTAAGAAGTTCTTCTATTTTCATGCTACACTTTGTCCAAACAATCTCATTCACTTCCACAAACTCAAATGTCATCAGTATGCTAGTGCCTCTTGCATCAATTCTTCTAGCTCAAGATACTTCTCCTGAGTTTATGTATTCAATAGATTGTACTGAACAAGCCACAGGCACCTCCAACTCAAAAAAAAAAAAAAAATGTTCTGCACTCTATAAGGGAAAGGAACATACATGTTCTGTCCTCTACTGTGTACTCATGCATAGCATACTGCCTGCCATGTTACAGAGTCTCAGTATATACTCAGTGAATGAATAAATATCTGTAAATAAACTCATTATTTTTACATCTTTCTAGCACTTATCCCACTGTAACATAATTGACTGTTTACTCATCTATAACCATAGGGCAGAATCTGTTCCATGAGAGCAGAAATCATGTCTGCCTTGTTCATATTGGCAGAACCCAGCACATTGTTTGTATTAATACATAGTAGTGGTTCAAAAAACATTCGCTTCATTTCATTGTTCTACATGTCTTTGGGCAAAGCCTTTTTGAGGTTTATATTGTTGATCTGTTAGTTACAATAATACCTCAAAATTTTGCTGTAAAAATGAAACAACTCAGTTATTCACTCTTTCTTTTAACTTTTTACTAAGAAAAAAGTTCAAATATATATATTATATATATATAAAAATAACTAGGGACTTCATTTCTTGTACATGTATGGTACAAGTGGTGTAGAGGTGAAAGGAATTATGGATAAGAAGAGATTTAAGAAACATACAACCGAGGGAATGCATGGACCTTATTTTGGATCCTGATTAGTATTGTCTTGGCAGGTGTGTGGTGGGCAAAATAATGCCCTCGCCCCAAAAGATGTCCATGTACACAGAACTTGTGAATATGTTCTGTTATATGGCAAGGGGAATTAAGGATGCAGATGGGGTTAAGATTGCTTATCAGTTGACCTGAATATAGGGAGATTATCCTGGTGGGACTCAATATAATCACAAGGGTCTTTAAAAGTGGAAGAAGGGGAGGCAGAAGACAGGAGCAGAGTGATGCAACATGAAAAAAAGTTGACCCTGCTGTTGTTGGCTTTGAAGATGGCCAAAGGGGCCATGAACCGGGGAATATGGGCAGCCTCTAGCAGCAGGAAATGCAAGGAAACAAACCTCCCGAGAGCCTTCAGAAAGAAAAACAGCCCTGCCACTACCTTGGATTTTGACCCAGTAATATCTGTGTGGAATAACTGTAAGATAATAAACTTGTGTTGCTTTTAAGCCAGTAAATTTTTAGTAATTTATTACAGCAGCAATAGAAAACTAATTAATAGTCAGATAATAAGAAAAAATCAAAAATTGACTGCTTATTTGATGATATTAAGGACTTTTTGTTTTAAGTGTGATAATGGTGTTATGGTTATGTTTTTTAAAAGAATACTCTTTTAGAGCTCATTAAAATATGGATTAAATGCTGTATCTTGAATAAGCTTCAGAATAGTTCTGATGCGGCAGGGGGGTGAGTAGGACACAGATGAAACATGATCAGTTATGAAGTGATGATTATCAAAGCTCGATTCTTTCCCTTTATTCAATTTTCCTAGTTTTTAAAATAATGAATTGGTCTCTTAGCGTCCTCTAAGGATGGTCAACGTGGGTTTTTTTTAAATTTTAGAATCATTATGAGCTCAGGGATTTAAACATATTTGAAGTATTTCAGTCTATTGTAATTATTATTCTTACTGATGCTTAGACTGTCCCATCTGCTTCTTTAAAGTCCTTTTGCTACAACTCTAGTAGTCTTTGATAGCTTCCTTGTTTTCTAATTTGACAAGATATTCCAAATTCTCCGTGTTCATTTTTTGCCCCAATCCTAGAACCAGCAATTCCTCCTAGGAGTCTGGTTCCTTTTAGTAGAAAGACAATAACTTTGGTGCTAGAGTTATTCTTTCTCTTAACAGTGATTTGTTGAGCAATATGTCAGGGACTGATAGGTGCTAGGGATATAGCAATGAATAAAATAGACAGTGTTCCTGGCCTCAAGGTATGGGGAGACAGATGAACAATTAAAAAAAATGTAAGATGAGGGCGACGGGGAAAAAGAAACCAGTTAAGGAATATAGGGACTGCTGGCTTATAGGGAAGGGGGTGCTATTTTGTATAGGATGATCAGGGAAGACCACACAGATGATATGGCCTTTGAGCAGAGCCCTGAAGGAAGCGAGGGATCAGGGGAAAAGATTTCCAGACAAAGGGACTAGCAAGTGCAAAGGCCCTGAATCAGAAGCATGCTGGCCATTTTAGAGAAATTGTAAGGAGGCCAG
>NW_012148174.1:10266202-10281515 GCF_000956105.1 Propithecus coquereli
TAAAAAGAAAATTAAACCTCAGGATAAAATCATTTAGAACTTGTGTTAACTAATTTGCTAAATAATGCAAACCTGAATCATCAGCTTGGGGGGAAAATGCGATTAAGATCTTTCTAGATTAAAGAATTTTCACTTTATCATTTCAAATGATATATTATAAAGAGTTTCCCAATAATAGGAGTTAAGTGTTCTACCAAATTAATATTATGTGGTTCAATTTTTAAAATTTTTTTGTCTCCAATTAATAGTCTGTGGTCCAAAACAAATAGGTTTTTTATTTCTTTGTAGTAGATTTAACTGCATGTTTAGTAAACGGTCTGTTTAATTTTTCAAAAAAGTATTGCTCCTTAGAATTCTCAGATATATCACTATAACAAATATGTGAAAACTAGCAATTCAACAATATATTATAGATTGGGTATATTTTACTTGATTAACTTAAAAGATTTTTGTATTATATACTGAGAGAGTATTCTGGTATACTGCTAGCTTTTCCTATTAATTTATGTTTACTTATTTAATGGTAATCTTTGTAATCTTAGGTTTGACTACTATATTGTTGAAAATCAAAAGAAAAGATTAACAATTCTGAAGTTAATGAAAGGGATTCTTACCAACACCATTGGTTTGGAGACTAGCTAGTGGGTCTGAATTTCTAGACGAGTTTTGTGGTGCTGTAATATATTTGGTACAAAAGAAAAAAATTTAAAGTGATTTTCAAACAAGGTCCCAGTGGGGTAGAAGTTAGCCATGAAAGAAGCCAAATTTAATGAAAGTTGCTTAAGATTAAAGTTAAAAAGGAAATCTTGAGTCAAGAACTAACTTCCTCCTAATGTTCTCATTGTGACAGTTTACTGATTCGCTTGTTACTCAGTTCAGATAAGTCACTTATACTTTTTGTGACTTGGATTCCTAGATTATGAAATGACGCTGACTCAGTGTTCCTATTCAGTGGTCTCACTAGAAATTAAAAGGAAAAAAACCTTTTTATTACAAATATGTAGATTGTCATCCTTAAGCTATCCCTAAAAGATACATATTTTTTTTCTACATAAAAGTAGATGATTTAATAGTGGGTTCAATAAATTTGAAGCATTTTGATCACTGTGCCATGGAAGACTAGTTTTCTCTCTGTATGGTAGTATAGTTCTCTACAAAATAAGACGGAAGCAGGATTCATTTGTGGTTCTTCCCCTCTCCCAAGACCTCACCGTCTCACACCTCCCTCTTCCCAATAAGCCAAGCGAGCAGAGACCAGGAGGTTGGCACCTGACTGCTCAGAGGTTGCCCATTGCTGTGCTAGGGCAGTGAGAGAATCAGTCTGAAGAAATGAAACATCACTTTATTCATACGGGAAATAACCGTGCCTTGGAAATGTTCAGGACTTGGTAATTAACAGGGCTTGTGTAGCTTTGTGTGCGGGCCAATGTGCTAGCAACACAGCAACAAACGGAGGTGTGAGAATTTCTTTCATATCCAAAGTGGTTAAAATGGGGCAGTAACAGAAAGCAAGGCTTTTCTTCCCAAGAAAGGAACAGCAGTAGAGCTTAGAGCCTTTTTATATGTGTTTAAGATACAGTCACATGTTTCATGTTTAAGAATGGCTTCTCATGTTAAATGAGTTAGTTCCCCATATACCTTCTCCTTGAGGCATGGGCCAGATGGATTATGTCCCATTTTACAATGACTGATGGAGAATTACTACACTCTTTTATTGCTAAAAATGTCTCGGTGACTCAGTACTTTAGGGCTTATGCATAGATAATGTGATAAAATACAGGCATGTGGTAGATGAAAGGGTTTGGTTCTCTTTGAGTTCTGATTTTCAGATTTTCCAATTGGTAACTTTCCCATTATTTGAAATCATGAACCTAATCCGCTTTTTAAAAGTATCTGTCTCTACAGTCTTTTAAAAAGCAAAAAAGAAAAAGGAAAAAAGATTTGTGAACTTCTCCTTTTCATTTAATTGATTCAATTTTAATTTTTCACATCTATTTGTAATGCAGTTTTCTGGTCATGGATAAAAAGAAGTATACAGTTTGTATTCATTTTTTAGGAGTGAATAAGTGACTTAGGGAGGAAAAGATAGTAACAGGATATTGATAAATAGCAAATAAATTATATAGGTGGGGGTGTTATAGTTGTTAAAGATTTGTTAAGAGGGACAAGAGAACACTTCTAGCTGGAATCATCAGAGTAGACTTCGGAGAAGAAAATGGAACTCCTGTAAGCCTTGCAGAATGAGAGAACTATACGTAGCAGTGGAGAAAGGGACATTTCATTGGCTGAGTGTCACCGAGGCAGGGTCTGGTATGGCATGTTCAAGGGGTAGTGAGTAAACTATAGCATAGTGTTTAAGAGCACAGACTGGAGCCACAGCCCAAGTTCAGGACTGCCTTTTACTTGCCATGTGACGTTCGGTGGGTTTTTTAACCTCTCTTTGCCTCAGATTCCTCATGAAGTAAAAAAGTGGTACTAATCTTACCAAAATCGTACAGCTGTTATAAGGATTTAAGAACAGTGCCTTCAAATATTGCACAAGTTAAATATTAAGTGAGTATAATTTAGCATGATGATGATGGCAGTGATGTATAGGGAAGCATAAAGGACAAGGTCGTAAGTAAGACTGGAGTGGATTCATTGAGGGACTGGACGGTCAGGACTGCATATAGTTTGTAGTGAGTAGTTACAGAAGCTTTATAAGCAGGAACATATGATCAGAGTAATGTTTTTGGAAAAATAATCTAGCAGAATAGGTTGAAGAAGAGAGTGACAGAAAAGAGAGTGATTAGGGCCATAGAGGGTGGATTTAGACTAGAAAGGAGGGACAGACCTGAGAAACATTTACGATGAACCAGTTTTAGGGTCTGGGGTCTAGCCCTCAGGGACATAGGAGGCAGAGGGCGGTGCTGCACAAGTAGGAGAATTCAAACCTACAGGAGTTCTTAGGAAGAGCTGGTAATGTGTGCAAGAAGAGGAAATCCATTTTACATGTTGGGAATTTAAAGACAATAACTGGAATTAGCATCGAAAATGCATATCTGGTGCTCTAAGAGAAATCAGGCCTGCAGGTAGAAATAGAAGCCCCACAGAGTAAGAGTTAGGCTGTGCGAGTAAATGGAGTACCAAGGAAGAGAGTATACCAAGTGAATATTACCGTAATTCTCTTTTCCATTTCTGTAAGAGAAAGTGTGAGTTTAAGAGAATGGAAACAGGTTCCTAGCCCAGTGGACTCACTTGAAACACGGGCAGTGGTAGAGCTGCCTGGCCTGTGAGTGTGTTTCACAGAGCAAGCGCCGGGCGGAGCGCTGGAGATGCGCCAAGGGTCGTAAACACTGGGTTTCTGGATCTGTAATTGCGTGTTACCGCAAACAGGCTTTATTCTAGTGCGGGGGAATTATCATTTCAATTATCCCAATTAACCTCACCCAGTTCTAACCATACGTTAATATGGATTCTGTCAATGTGTATGTGTGTGTATATGTACGTACATCGATCTAGATGGAAATACACTCTGTTGATTCGTATTTTATATACTTTTCTTAAAAGTTCTTCCTTTTAAACCATTTTCATGTGCACCTTTTATCTTCCATTAGATTGTAATTGCCTGTGGGTAAGGAGTAGACCTTCTCTTGGTTTCAGTCCCTCACAGTTTTCCCTTTCATTCGCTTATGTATTGATTCCAGTTCATTCATTACTCATGCGTTTATTCCAGACACTTTATTAAGTTGCTAGGCTGGTGAGTAAGACAGAGTTTTTGCTCTTGGGGAGATTATTATCTGTTAAATAGTTGGGGAAATAAAAGACATAGAAACATGTTGTGGAAGCAATAATAAAGATGTTCACAGAAAATTACGATAACATAGAAACATTTAATGCAGATTATATGGAGGGGGCAGAGGGGAGAGGTAGTTCAGGGAGGATTTTTGGAGCAGTTGACTTCTGGGTTGAAACGTAAGCAATAAAGTAGTGGTTACTAGGTCAATAGGAAGAAGGGTAGAAAATGGCGTTACTGACAGTGAAAACAGCCTGAGCATAGATAGACCCAGTCACAAGAAACAGTGAAGCGGTGTGGTGCTGCTGTAGCATAGAGCAAAAGGCAGAGTGGTGAGAGGCAAGGTTGAGTGACAGGCCAGCGCCCCTGGAGGGACCTGTAAGCCACATGGAAGCAGGGACCACATGCAGTGATCAGAACAGGGAGGACCTTGAAATGCTTGACAGAGAGTTTTATGGGTCAGATTTCAGTCTTAGGTGGCAGTTGGGAGGATGAATCTAAGGAGGATGAGACAGTTTGGTGGCCGGTCCAGGTGGGAGACATTAAGGACCTAAACCAGGACAGTATTATAGGAACGGAGAAGAGGAGGCAAAATCAAGCACTGTTTGTGATACCAGATCAGCAGGACCTGTTATTTTGAAGATGACCAAGAGGAAAGACCAAGGATGCTTCTTAGGTAGCTACCTCATACGCCTGGGCAGTTGATTGCACAGTCTACTTAGAGAACATAGGAAGAGAGAATATAATGAATTCATTTTTTGGTATTGTTATCTTCAATACATTGAGATTTTAAATGTGTCCATGATACGTTTGGAATTAAATCTAATTAATGATTAGCAGACACGTCTGGATAACTGGAAATGCATCACCTTCGATATTCACCTTAACCATATCTCTCTTGGAAGCAGGAGTGACTCCGCTTTTCCTACAACACCCTGTGCATACATCTGTCGTAACTCTTCCGCTGTGTTGGAATCCTTGACTTACTTTCCTATTCAGATGTGTGGCCCGCAGCCTAGTGTTTCGTTCATAACCTCACCATAAATGCGAGTGAGTGAATAAGGAAGTGAATAGATCATTTTAAAAATTATTGTATTTGATTATTAGGAAAAGTGCGTATGTGGCTTATTCTTGTTCTAACGCTTGTGTGTTTTAACTCCTAGCACCTTCCACTGGAAGAATCTCAAACAGTGCTGCTTCCTCAGGAGCAGTGGCACCAGCCAACTCAGCTCTGGGGCAATCCCAGCCAAGCGACCAGGACACTCTAGTGCAAAGAGCCGAGCACATTCCAGCAGGGAAACGAACTCCAATGTGTGCCCATTGTAATCAGGTCATCAGGTCGGTTATCTGTTTTTTGAAATTTTCTCGAAAGTCCTTAATACCATTGTTGTGATTTTTTTAGTATTCTGAAATATTTGAAATTTTATTAGTGAAAATATTCTTACCGTAATCCTATATAATACATATTATTGAGTAGATTAATATGAATTTATATGTGTTAAAGTCTATTTTAATGAAAAGTCATTCTGGGCTTTGCGAAAATAAAACTAAAAATGCTAATTGTGTCCATTATTAATTCCTATCAGAACTAAGGAAAAATAGTGATGATGTGGCCTTTCAGAGAATAATAAAATTTTAAGACTCAAAGGAGCCCTGAAGATCATTTATCCCAATTTTGTTATTTTAAAAATTATAGAAGCAAGAGCTTTAATTTAGATGAAAAATAACTAGTAACATGAAGTAAAGAACTCTGAGCCCTAGAGAAAAGAAGATTGGATTTTTGAATACCGAAGCACCAAGAGATAATTACCTTCAGATCTGTTCATAAACACTTTGAGTGTTAGATTGGGTGATAACTTGCTGCTTTAAAATATTTTTTGTCCAAATCTATTTCATTATCTCTTAAATTCCAAGAAAGAAAAAAGTCTCAGAGATCTTAAGAGTATACTATACTAGAACATATTAAATCTCTGAGTGTTTCTTAATAAGTAGCTTTTAAAATGTTATGAGGTGTAGGTATGAATGCTAATTGCAGAGATCCCACCAAAGGGACCTTGTTGCCTCTTTGTGAGTTGCCTCGTTGACAGTAACAAATGATTGTTTGAGATGATTTCTCAAGCTCTCTTTTTTTCCTAATTTATCTTATTTTGAAATAGTTGAAATAATGGCTTCTCTAAAGTTGAATATGGTTAAGACTTAATTGAATTTTCCCCTCTATTATATAATCATTGTTTAGCATAATATTTCTAGGTAATATTTTAAATGGAGCCAAGAAACCTCAATACTTCATTTAAGAACCAAATATAAATACTCCTCTTTAACCTCCTATTAATTAAATAATATATGTGTCAAGAACATTTGTTAAAAGTTGAATAGCTTTTTTATTTTAAAGGTAGTCAATGTTCATTGTGACATTCAAAAAAACATATGAAAACAGAAAGCAAAAACAAAGATCACACATCATCCCACCTCCCAAAATACTTGTTATTTTCGTTTAGACTTTTAAAACATTCACACATAAGGACAGATATCATTTTACAGAAATGGAATAATAATGTGGTGTTTTGTAAGCTATTTTTTTTTTTTGCTTAAATTGTATTTTTAGAGTGAGTACCTACCCTCTTAATAAGAATTAGCCAGAAGCAGTGGTAGTAGTAATAGTGATTATGGGGAGAAAGGGAAAAGCAGTAGAGGTTTGCAGAGTCTAGCATAGTATTCAGCACACAGAAGGCATTCAGTGAATGTTTAACTGAACAGATCATGCGTGACTCTAGACCCATTCATCATTCAGGCCATAACGTCAATGTGGCTAGAGTCATTTTCCTAAAAGTACTAGTACGGGGTGACTGTCTTACAGAAATATTTAAACTAATATAAAGTTGGTACTGCTTTATCCCAATAAATAAAATAATGTTTTGATTATTACGTGCATTTAGTTGTTATATTTTTAGATTTAATATTGATAAAATAAAAATAACCTGACTTGTAACATTGCTTCTATAAGTTATAGTAATCGGGTTACCTAGACTGATGTTTAGGGATACTATAATATATTCTGAATGAAAACACCATTTACGGAGACAGGAGTCACTGCTGTTATTTGTGTGCTATTGTAAGCAAGTAATTACCAGATGAGTTACAAAATGTCAAAACACATAAGTTGCAGGTTCGTGTTGTCTGATTATAAAATTCAATGATGTTCTATAATCACCGCTACTAGCACTTCTGAGAAACTTACTTAGTGTGGAGAAAATATGAAGATCAAAGTGAAAATTACATTCACCACCCTTAACTGCCATGGTTTCAAATTTAATGCTAGGCCAGGATGCAATTTTAATGGACAATCATCCTGCCATATAAAATAAATCTATATTATGCTAATAACGTGAGTGGCTATCACTTATTGCTCCCTCATCTATTAAATTTTATATTGGTCCGGATTATCCACTGTTTGTTATCAGTTAAACATTAAAGCTTCATTTACTAAGGAAGTTAATAGGAATGGGATTAGTCCATGTCAAGATCATATAACAGTAATTAACATAGCACATTTGCCTGGTGCTCAAGTGCTAAAGCAGCTTGAATAGATTGTGGTCAGTTCAGAGGCCTAGTCAAAGCATAATTCTAGTTCCTGGCTGCAGGGTCGGTATTACTTACCAAAGCAAAGAGGTATTAGATCAAGTGACATTCTTTTGGACACCTGTTTTAAAAACAACCTGCAGTTGCAGGCTCAATACTTTCAATACAGAATATTATACCTTGGCAAACTCTGAGAAGTTTAAGATTTATTTTATAATTTATATTGTTAGTTTTCTACCATATAATTCATATTGTTTGTTTATAATTCATAGTTTTGTTTTATATTTACTTTTTCAGTATTTCAGATTTTCAAAAATATTTTTTATGTAAGGGCAAACTAAAGTAAATTTCGCTTTACATTTTATTGGCTTTCTGGTGGTTTTTTTTCTGTTTGTTTTTTTGTTTTAGCAGAGTTGATTGTTTTTGGAAAACCTCAGAAACCTGAATGTTAATATTCAGCTGGTTATCTCTTCATAGAACACATTCAATTTAAAATTCCATAGTTAATTTTTTTTTTTTTTTTTTTTGAGACAGAGTCTCACTTTGTTGCCCTGGCTAGAGTGAGTGCCGTGGCATCAGCCTAGCTCACATCAACCTCAAACTCCTGGGCTAAAGCAATCCTTCTGCCTCAGCCTCCCAAGTAGCTGGGACTACAGGCATGCGCCACCATGCCCGGCTAATTTTTTCTCTATATATATATTTTTAGTTGTCCAGATCATTTCTTTGTATTTTTTTTGGTGGAGACGGGGTCTCGCTCCTGCTCAGGCTGGTCTCGAACTCCTGACCTTGAGTGATCCACCTGCCTCGGCCTCCCAGAGAGCGAGGATTACAGGCGTGAGCCACCACGCCCGGCCAAATATCCATAGTTAATTTTATTTGGATCTAATGTTTAAAATTTTTTGGTTTATTTGAATCATGTAAAGTTTATGGATATTTTGCCTAAATTGTATTATGGAGTCATTACTTTAACTAGTTACAAATGAATAGGTAGTTACATCTTAGAAAATTCTGAAGCTTTACGTTTGCTATGGAACATTTCTGGTCCAATTATTAATATGATAGAAGTACCATTTCTTCAACTCTTATACTCATGAGTAGATTGATTGTTGGAGTGGTAATATAATAGGGAATCAGAAAATTAGGCAGTTATAGCCAAAACCAGGTTTTAGTTTACCTGGTAGAATGGGCTTATAAATGAACGTCCCAGCTTATTTCGTTTTGTTTTTTTTTTTTCTTTCTCTTTTTTTTTGGGAGAGGGTCTCACTCTCTTGCCCAGGGTGGAGTGCAGTAATGTGATCAGAGCTCACTGCAGCCTCCAGCTCTTGGGCTCAAGCAATCCTTATGCCTCAGCCTCCCAAGTAGCTGGGACTGCAGGCATGCACCACCATGCCCAGCTAATTTTTTTTTTGTAGAGACTGGGCCTTCTTTCGTTGCCCGTGGTGGTCTTGAGCTCCTGGCTTTAAGCGATCTTCTTGCCCCGGCCTCCCAAAGTGCCGGGATTACAGGTGTGAGCCACCACGTCTGGCCGCTGGCCCCTAGCTTGAGCCCAGCTCACCTTCACCTCTGTCAAGTCTTTGCTCCAGTGTCAGAGTGTCCCTGCCACCTATTTAAATTCTCTTGCTTCCTCTCTACCCCCCACCTAAACAGTCTCCCTCTCTCCTCTCCAGGCTTTATTTTTTTCCTCCGCCCTTAATATCTAACACGCCATAGATTTTATTTGTTTATCTTACTTGTTGTCTCCCCCACATTAGGCTATAAGTTGCATGCAAGCAGAGCTTTTTTCAGCTTTGTTCCCTGCCACGTTTCCTATTCCCAGGACGGTGCCTGGCACATACTGAATTTAGCAAATTTTTGTTCAGTCAATGAATGAACTTTTTCAAAGTATTTGTAGGATGTATGTTAGAGTTGCCAAGTCGAAATTATATCCCACTTATTTGTCTTAATATAGAATCACATTTCTCTGGCTTTGCTGATTTTCTGATAATCTCAATATAAAGAATTGACTGTATGTAGACTTTTTAAAGATTGTCAATTAACATTACCTTCTTTAAAACTTGTTCTCTTTATTCACTATTATGTTTAAGCTCATTTTACCTGTGCATTTATTTTTGAGGATCCAGTCATTTTTGCCTTTAAGATATAAAGCTATAGTTGGCCTCACAACCCTTTAAATGCAGTATGTTAAAGGGTTACAAATTAAAGATACTCAATGAAAGTAGAATTATATTTTTAAATGTATCGGAAAGTTTAGGCATAATCTACTATAAATAAAGAATTAAGAGTAGAAAATAGGGTTTCCAAATTTTAGGAAGAATTGTTAAATAATTCTAATTTGGGGTCTCTTTCTTCTTGCATATGTCTTTGTGAAGGTGCGTATGTGCAAACTCTTCCAATTATCTAGTCCGTTTCGTTCTGTTTCTCTGGTTATATTGTTCTTGGGCTCTTTGCTCATGTCACGCCCTTCCTAGAAGTTGGGCAATATAAATATATAAAACTGGGCTGGGCAAAGTAACTCATGTCTATAATCCTAGCACTTTGGGAGGCCAAGGCAGGAGGATAGCTTGAGGCCAGGAGTTCAAGACCAGCCCGAGCAAGAGCGAGACCCTGTCTCTACAAAAAATAGAAAAATTAGCTAGTCATGGTGGCACATGCCTGTAGACCTGGGAGAGGCTGAGGCAGGAGGATCACTTGAGCCCAGGAGCTCTAGGTTGCAGTGAGCTATGATGACGCCACTGTAGTCTAGCCTGCATGACAGAGTGAGACCCTGGCTGTAAATAAATAAATAGATAGATAGTATTATTATATCTAATTAAGTGTAATATCAGATTCCATTTTTATTCTTGAGCACATGAGTCTTTTGTTACGGCTTTGAAGGCTTTTGTTTTTAACTTCTTTTGATGCAGTAACTTTTGGTCAAATAAAGATTTTGATCTGCAGTGCTTGGGCTCTGGAAGATTCCCACTTTACAATTCATCATCCACAGGATCTTTGGAAAGTTGGCCAGTTTCTCTGATGTTTCCTTCATCTACCAATATATGACAGAGTTAACTTCTGTCACTGAGGTGGTTGTGAAAATTAGATAACAAAGGGAAGCGAGAAGTAAGCGTTTAATTTTGAAGCTAAATTCCTGTTAGGTTGTGCCTGTTGACATCTGCAGTTCCTTTTACCTTTATATTTGTGAGCTTTTCTTTTTCTCTGAACTCTTCTTTGGCATCCTTCCCTACCTTTCCTTCCATTTTTTTTTTTTTTTTTTTTTTCCTTTTTGGCATGAGATAAACAGGATAAAAAATTTCATGCCAGATCTCTTCTCTTCAGCCAGTCGAATGCTTTAACTCGCCCCCACCCGTTCGTCAGTCAGCATGTGTTTAGTAAGGGCCCATGGGACAAGGAGTACTCCGAGAGGTGGCCGAATACCTAATTCCACTTCGCAGCTATCCAAGCCTGTCATTCCGGTTCACGAAGGGAAACCCAATCCTACCTGGAACAAGAACTTCTTCAGTGTTAATCCTGTGTTAATGAATTTGTTAAATTAGTCTTTGCTGACACAGAGAAGAGAATGCTTTGTTTTATGTAAGGTATCTTATTGTTTAATCTATACATGATTTTAAGGACATTGATGGGGAAAGATGCTCTTTCAGTGCAGCCCAGGAGTATCAGGTTAGGCCAGTATTTGCCCTGAGTGCTTATTTATGACCCTGAGCAAGGGTCATTTTCAACTTGTTTTTTAAAGGCACAGAGGGAATTTCTTTACTGTCTAAATTTCCTTTTTGTATTCACATTTTAAAGGAACTGATGAAATATTTTAAAGTTATTCTCTTAATGGACTATAGTTTTAATTAATTCATATATGGTAAACTTTATCTCAGAAAGTTTTTCAAAAGACTTTTAAGCATACCAAAATATAAGATAATCTTCCAAATTACCAAAAATGGCAAAAGAATGAAATTCATGGACGGGACCATTAAAAATGTAGCTAGCATCGAGACTGGACACTACCTACAATAATGACCTGCCTGCTTGCCTAAAGTTAGACTATGAATTTGACTTTAAGCCTTCTAGCAGTCCACCAAAAAAGAAAGTTAGTTTTGCAATTTACAATAAGAAAAAAAATAAAACTGTTCCTCAGGAGAAGCAAAACTGTTCTTGTTAGAAAAATCTGGTAGGGATTTTTCTGAGGAGTCCATGTGAAGATGACCCTGAGTGATCTCACAAACAGCACTCTAGCAGCAACTTTCAGGAGGAGCAAGCCTGAATTTCATACGCCTGTTTCCTATAACAACTGTCAGTACTGACTGATGTATCACACCAAGCACTGCTGATGAAAGTAATCATTCTCTGGGGTGACACAGACCCAATGTGCTATAATGCATAGGACCCAGTTCTCTGCCAATCTGACTTGATCTCAACATATATTTTAGAAAATCTGGAAAATGCATTGCATGTTCCTTAGTTATTCTTGAATGTCTTCTTTTCACAGATGAATTTTGGTAAGTATTAGGTAGCACTGATAGACATGTTCTGGGAGCAGAGTTTTTCTTTTTATTCCACGTGCACACACCAACACTTACGCTTTCACCGGATGTAGAGTTTGAGGTTGGATTGACTTCCTTTGAAAATCGGGGAACCAAATAAGGATATTGGCCTCAAGGGTGCATCCAGCCTTATGGATGAGCTGATGATGTGGCCAAATAAATAAATCAACTCTAGTAAATTGTTTTTAATCTGTTTTAATGCCCAGACAAATAGCAGCATAAAATTCCCAAGTTCTACCACAGCCTATGTTAGGCAGGGTCACGGTAAATTTCACGCATACATAACCAGATAACTACGTGGTGGAAAAGCTCAGAACACTTGGAAAACTTTGTCTAGCTTTAAGTAGTGTGACTCCTGGTTTATCTTTGAAGATAAACTATTTGCCAAATAAATACTGAGAGAATTAAATGAAGGAACTTTTTGGAGTAGGATTGTTATTTTATGAATCAGTTAAAAATTGAGGGACAACCTACAAAAAGTAATATATTTGATTGAAGAATAGGTGATCTGTAGCTTTTTCTTTTCTGGCAGGAATTGGTTACCAAAGACATTTCTTGGTAGTCATAACAAAACTATAGTACCCTAGAGTTTAAACAAAAATAATAATAAACTACTCATCTCAAACTTGAGAGCTGTATACGCTAGCTTATACACAATGGCATCATATTAATAAGAAACAAGTTAACAAAAAAGTGGGGCTAGAAAATACTGTTATATCCCACATAATCGATTTTAATCACTCATCAAGAGCCTTTCTCCTTTCCTACTCTTGCAGAGTTGGGTGCTGGTTGTGAGTAAACATCAATATGTTTGCAAAGAATTTACCAGTGGGAGATAGTTTTTGAATAGCAAGGTTTATGTTATTGTCAAAGGTTAAAAAATGCTGTGACTTTGTGATACTCAATGCTGTGACTTTTCCTATTAATGATCTGCCTAGAAGCCTGGTGTCCGCTGCTTCCTAACAATTACCCTGTGGTCAGTCGCTGATGATAATTGATGGTAATGAGATCACAGGCAGAACGTCAGTTGAACAGAGCAGTATACTAGAAATCAGGAAATTTAGCTTCTGGCCTTGCCTCAGTGATTTTATATTTGCCGTATCTTTTTGAACGTTCTATATCTCAGCTTCTCCATCTGCGAAACTGAATTTGTAATACCTGCCCTGGTCTATCTCCCAGGAATGTCGTGTGGACAAATTAGATAAGTGTAAAAGTGCCTTGGAGGTAAAGTCACTCTATGAATAAGAATTAGTGTGCTGCATCTCCTGCAAAGTGTGTTGCAGAGGCTGGAATGGTTAGTCTCTGCGGGCTTCGTGACTCGATAAGGCTTCATAATGGATTCCTGCCAAGCAAACCAAGCCCATCTTATCAGTTCGTGACTGTGTAATATGTGTTGGGAAAAAAAATCTCCTTACAAACATTTGTTACCTTGATACAAATGTGCATTAAAAAGCTGTCATGTTTGGGGATGGGGAAGGGGGACGTTGCAAAACAATGGGTGTAAAATTTCAGTTATGCAAGATGAATAAGTTCTGGAGATCTCTATTGTACAACATTGTGCCTGTAGTTAACAATAACATTGTGCACTTAGAAATCTGTTAAGGTCTCATTTTACGTGTTCTTACACAATAAAATAAATTTTTTAAAAAAATGGGCCGTATTTGAATTAAATAAAACCTTTTCAAGTAGTTTTAAACAATCATTATATAATGCCCAGTTTACGATTTGTGTGGTTATTTTAGCGGGTGAGGATTTGACATGTTTAATAAAGTTGAGAAATAAGTATGTGAAACAATGTGTGGGGAGAAGAAATTGACTAGAGTATTTTCTCAGGTAATAATTATTACTATTTTTAAGATTTTTGACTTACCAAATTGAAGATTTTTTTTTTGTTTATTTTCTAGAAATGTCAAATTCTCATCTCTGCCTATGGCCACATATTTTTTCTAGTTGCTTCGTGTTCTGTCACAGCGACTTTCTGTCGCAGTTAACATCCCCATCCTCAATCCTAATCGTGATGCAGACGGATTGACTCATTGCCACTCAGTGAAACAGACCACCAATTCCCTGAAGACAGAAAACGGTGGAGTGGTGGCCTTTCTTGAAGGGATTCCTTCCTTTCTCCTGTCCCCTTTTCTCTTCACATAAATGCACAGTTCCTGTGTGAATTCACAGCACCCGTGTCCTCAGTCCTTGCAAAGGAGAACCGAGCAAGTACTGAATTGTTTGGACATTGCATCAAAGCGGTCCCATCCAGGCTAACTTTAGAAACTTTTAGTCTTGAGCTAAGTTGATCTCTTTCTCTCCTGGCAGGGGACCATTCTTAGTGGCACTGGGGAAATCTTGGCACCCAGAAGAATTTAACTGCGCTCACTGCAAAAATACAATGGCCTACATTGGATTTGTAGAAGAGAAGGGAGCCCTGTATTGTGAGCTGTGCTATGAGAAATTCTTTGCTCCCGAATGTGGTCGATGCCAAAGGAAGATCCTTGGAGTAAGTGTTGGAAATGTTTTTATTCTTGGCGAGTTTCAAAGCAGAATGATCTTTTGTTACGAAACTCTTCTCTCATTTTAACTTTTTATTTTCTTCTTGCTTTGTCCCCTCTCCGTTTTCATCACTATTTATTATTGTAAAGCAAAACTAAATAGACCTCTGCAGAAGGATATCGGACTCATGGGGTTAGGTTGTCTTTGGTTTTGTCTCCCTGAGTGCTGGCCTGTCTGGGGAAAGTCTAGCCACTGTGGGGGAAAAATAACTTGCTGCGGGTGTGCTACCTCCACAGGCCCCTGTTTGCTCAGGAATGAAGAGGTCGCACAGGACCACACACATCCGAGTTCTCAGAACTGACACCTTCGCTGTTTTAAATTAAATTCCATGGCTTTTATAAGAGCAGCATTTCCCCACTTGTCAGGGTTCAAGTGCGGGACACTGATTTCATGAAATATATAAAACCTGAGCCTTATAAATGATATATTTTTCTTGAATGCATATAAAGTTTAAAAATATAACCTCAGTTTTATGAGAGCACACATGTGATGGAAAAATAATTTCAAATCATACCTTTTCTTTTTTCTTTTCTTTCTTTTTTATTTTTTTTCCCAAAAAGGGAGTAATTTAGGAATTAGACAGTACATAATAAATAATGATGAATAAACAAATTTCGTGCTCCAGAACAACTAGTTTGCAATTATAAAGTAAGGATCAGGCTTTTCTTATGGGTAACCAGGAGCTGGAATTTGATTTTAGAAGAAGCCAAGGTGCCTGGCCTTATACAAAAGTTGGAAATGGCCCTGCTGAATTCTAATACTCTCAATATGAAAATATAGTAATGAAACCGTAATTGATACTAATCGAGAGAAAAGTTAGTATAAATTATGAAGTAGTCTTAATTTTAGGGCATACCTTTAAATGAGTCTAAAACTTTGA
>NW_012148174.1:10282920-10286721 GCF_000956105.1 Propithecus coquereli
ATTAAAATAAATACTAGTGTGCCAGAAAATACAAAGCCAAAGAAGAAAAAAGAAATAATAAATATTTGTGTATTTAGTGTCATCTTTTTTTTACAACGCATTACCTTTCTGTAACAGGAAGTCATCAATGCTCTGAAACAAACCTGGCACGTTTCCTGTTTTGTGTGTGTGGCCTGTGGGAAACCCATTCGTAATAATGTCTTTCACTTGGAGGATGGCGAACCCTACTGCGAGACTGGTAAGATCATGAAGCCGTTAGTTTCTTGAATTTTGAATAAAGGTAAAACATTAACCATTATATTGCTATCAAGTTGAAAGAATATAGTAGGTGAAGTAATTTTCTTAATTATTTTGGGAGCATTTAATGTTGCTCTAAACATATAGGAAAAAATTATTTAAACTTTTTCTGTGACTTTTTCAAAACAGATATTTCCAACTTCATTATAAGAATTGAGAATGTAAACATTACTTAGTAGGAAAAATATTTTGCTTGAATCCCTGATAATTTATGGATATAAATTCTACCAAACCATGTAGCTTAAAGCTACCTCTTAAGTCCAGTCGTGAATTTTGAGTGTTTATAAACATCAGAAATGTTCAACTTTAGAGTATGATATTGACTTGCTTTTTAAGGCAACTGCCTCGAAAATAAACTTGAAATCCTTTGTTACTTTTACTGAATGGAAGGGTAATCCTGGCATTACCCTTGGTAAAATGATTTTTAATAAATTAAACTATAAGGACCTGTCTACTACATTTGTTTTTTACCTGAACTCTGAACGTTTTCTTTTCCTTCCCAAAGTCTGTGTTTCATACCATTTATTTATTAATATTGCCCTCACTTAGATATTACTACCCACAGACACATTTCAAACTATAAAAGACTTTTCCCTTATCATGCCTCCACTCACCACCACTGCATTCCACTATCAACTTTTATTGCCATTCTACCTTGAAATTTGAAGTGCGTTGCTGGAAGAAGGGAATATTCCAGAGTAGTGAAGTTAGAGGCAGAGTCAGCTTCTAAGTTGAAGCTGTATTGACATCACTCAACCATTCTTTGCTCATTCAGTATTCTCCTATTTTCACCTCCTTTTGACTGCTTAATTAGGACCAACCTGGATCTATTCCAGACTGTCCATCAGGAACCCTAGAAATTCCAGTGAAATAACCCATGGGCAATTTTGGGACAAGTTGGCTACAAACTGCCTACTCTGATTCAACCAGAATATTTCACATTTTTTAATTCCACTGAATTTTCCTGAAGAAAGAGCTGTTTGGTTTTTTTGTTTTGTTTGTTTTAGGAGCTTTGCAAGACATTTTGACTAACTAGCAGACAGTCCCTATGTAACCAAAACACATATAAAACTCTCTAGTCTTCATATTGTATTTAATGTATTCAAAGAAGTCATAATTTAAAAACCCAAAGGGAATACCATTGAATATTTGTTTAAATGCCACTTTTAATCAACTTGGTCTATTTTTGTTCTTTCTTTTTCTTTAACTCCTCAAACCAGTTCTTAACCCAGTCTTCTTCATTTCAGTAAATAACCCCTCTGTCCTCTATCCAAAAACCTAAGGGCCATTTTGGATTCTACTTTTTCCCTTGTTCTTCCCATATCCCGTCTAATCAGTAAATCCTAATAGTTCTAACCCCAGTGTATATCACATTCATTTATCTCTCCATCTCAGCCATCACCATTAAATCTCACCTGCTCCTGCCCTTTGCCTGGACATCGTAATTGCCACCTTGATGGTGTATCTCCTCCCCTGCCCATGAGCTCCAAATAGCAGCAACAGAGCAGCCACTGTAATATTTTTTAAACTGTGAATCAGATCGTGCTGGAAACCCTTTGGTGGCTCCCACTAGAATAAAAACCACACTCTTCACTAGGGCCGGCTCTGCCAGTCTCGCCTCTGGACTCTGGCTGCACCCGGCCCCTCTGCTGCTCCTGAACACGCTGAAGTCCTGCCTCAGGGCTTTTGTGCTTCTTATTTCTCGTCAGTGGAATGTTCTTCCTCAGCCTTCTGTGGCCATTCTTCTTCTTCCAGTCTCATTACAACTATTCCCTCCTTGGAGAGGCCTTTTCTAACCCTCCTAAATAATGTAGTGCCCCCTCCTAATTATTTTATATTATATTACTATTTTTTTTCCTTCATGGCATTTATCCCAATGTGAAGTGTATTTATTACCATCTATTAATACTTTTTAAAAATTCAATATATGATGACATCCTGTTTCTGGTGATAACATAAGCCCCAGGAGAAAGGCAGCCTCACCTGTTGTCTTCACCATTGTACCCCGCAGTGCCCAGAACAGAAATGACACGCAGTAGACTCTGTGCGTATATGTCGAGCAAGCGCTAAGAAATACTGAAGATTTAAGATGCTAAGGAAGGTGAACCGAGTTGCATATTATAGCCTCCTTTCCCCTCTAGCCCAGGTTGGATTGGCAATGTCAAAGGCAAAGGGGAACCATGAGTCAACACAGTAGTGACAGCTTTTACGTGTACACAGTTGCATGAAAGAAAACAAAATACTGATAAATTCTAATTCAGTAACAGAGAAACATCTTGTCAAAACTGCTTTCTTCAAAAAGAAATCCTGTTAATATTTATAATTGCAATTTGTGTCAGGTAAATGGTGTTTTCTGGCTAAGATTTTTCAACATGAAGTCATAAAATTGAAAAGAAAATATAGCAAAAGATACTGTGGCTAATATTATTGTGATACAGTCCAGCAAGACATTCAGTCATGGCACTTACTCGGGAAGTTTCCTGTTGACTTTTATTTTTCTTCCTCATCCAAGGCAGATACACTATTAAATCTGCCAATATCAGACATTTGTTCTTGATTTATAGTCATTAGTCTTATTGTTGCTAGTTATTGGACGCCCTCTTGTATTTCTTTGAAACAGTCATGTTTACTGATAACGGGTCAGAGAACAGTATTCTGTATACATATTGGTCAAGGAAGTAGTTGGAGAGAAGTGAGAAGGATTACATGGAAAATTATAATAAAGAACGTTAAGGTGTGTAAATAACGTTTAGCCAGGGAAACCTGAAATATGCTAAACATATATCTCAAGCCAAATATTATGCCATCTCCTGAAAATCTACTTACTGCTATCTTTATCTTCAACATCTCATTTAATCCCAATTTTATTGCTGCTTCCTAGGAACTATCATTGTAAAACTTCATCATGTTTGTATTATATCTCTACCCCCCTGCCCCAATACAGATTATTACGCTCTCTTTGGTACCATATGCCATGGATGTGAATTTCCTATAGAAGCTGGCGACATGTTTCTGGAAGCTCTGGGCTACACCTGGCATGACACTTGCTTTGTATGCTCAGTAAGTAAACTCTTATTTCCTAATTACAGGAGGACAGTCCAGCCATTTCTAGCCTGATTACTTAATGGAAATATCAGCTCTTGTATCTTTCAGTCCTTCAGACCTAAAGAAAAAATATTTTTACAGTGAGTTTGAAAGTTGTTTATTAAATTTTTCGGCACTTTTGAAATTATTTGGCATGTAATAAGATCCTTACCCTTAGAGAAAAGACAATTTTGAATAAATTTTTGTCTATTAGGGCGAGCTATGTAGTTCTCAAAACAGTAAGGGTCCTTTACTTTAAACAAAATGTGTTTTTAGAGTATTTTTAGTAGTTTTTGGAAATATTAGGTACGTCTTAAAATAGAAATAAACAATTATAAAAATTTGATACTGAGTCATCTACATGTTGATCCATCTTTTTCCTCAGCAAAAGCCAATGGGTATTCCTTTCCTTTTTTTTTT
>NW_012148174.1:10288191-10289506 GCF_000956105.1 Propithecus coquereli
TCATTCTATAATTGTAGGGAAGGGCAATGAGGTTTTTGATCAGAATGTGTTGTGCCAATAGGAGATGCTATATTTTTTCACATGTCCCTCCAAAAAGCTACGATAGAGCTTATAAATCTCAAATGTTTGCCTTTTATTAAAACGTGACTGTTTCTATTCATTGTATTTCATCACCTATATTAGTCGAACTCTATTTTTTTTCCCTTCCTTCATGGAGGTAAAGAGCTAATTAAATAACTTTGGGCTGTAACAGTTTCCTCTCTCTTTAAAGAGAATAAATAGAAAAGAATGTGGCTTGGAATTATGATAAATCAGAAGATTACACCTGAAACTAAAAAAAAAAAAATTCCCCCCTTTTCAGATAATGAAACTGATGAAAATTTGAGAGCTCTCTTTGCTGAATAATTCTTTTGCATTTTTTTTTTAAATTCTACATTAGAAAAATCAAAGATTAGCTTAGGGGTATGGTAAAATCAAGGATTTTTTTGGTATGTTTTGGTTTGGTTTGGTAGTTTTCTCTCAGTAAGAAGCGAACCACTTTCAAATGTGATCATGAAATTTGGAAAGCTTGTATTCGCAGAGGTTTGGTGGCGTAGGAGGAGAGCTCAATTAATTGCTCAGACTGGCCTGTTACTTGTTTTCCTCATTTGGAGAAAGAATTATGTAGCTACCACATGAAGGCAGAGAAACAATTGTGGTAAAACGGTGGATCCTGTTGATATTTGTCCAGCGAGAAAACAGACTATACTATTACGGCATTTGATAGTATTTCTCTTTGTTTTCTAGAATAGATGAAAGCCCACAATCCCACTAAGTAACAATTTCAATTTGTTTGGGGCAAGGAGAGCCCCCGAATCCTTCCTGCCCCATCACTCACTAACGCACGCCTTCACTTCCATTGTGTGCGTGTTTGTTAAAGAGGAGGTTTTAGGCTACAATATTTGTTTAACCTCCCTAAGAACTTTCAGGGCTTCTGTCCTGAAAGCTGTTAACTTATGGTCTAGCAGATTTATGTTATATGCAGATAATAATTAACTGGGGACAAAAGAATGGCAAGGGGTGACACAAAGTGGCAAACTGAATGCCTCTCCAATAGCAACCCCAAAGTACCCTCCTCACCCTGCATCTTGCAGGGAAGCTGGAAGTTTCTTGTGAAATAAAGTGCTGGAACTGAATCGTGCATTATTTCTCATTGCTGCTGAAACCACCTAAGAGACCTGCTGGCTACTGTGCATTGTCACATATCTTATGTCAGTCTTTTGCAATATAGAATACAAAATAAGCTGGTGGTTTTGTTCTGGTGTGACAGAGATTT
>NW_012148174.1:10291061-10293631 GCF_000956105.1 Propithecus coquereli
CAAATCAATTCTGGCTTCAGTTTGTCCCGCTCTCTCCTCAAATGTTTAAAGGTATTAGATTTGGATTCTCAATGTATAACTTGCCTTATCCATTAATCTCTATTTTCTGTTTCTTTAAGTTTTTAAGTTTGTATATATCTGCTGTTTTGCTTTTGGAGACATTTTCTAGTTAAAAGCCACATGAGAAATATAATCAGTATAGTAATACTTTCATGTACACATACTCAACAAATAAATGACTGCATTGATGTAGACAAGCTCTCCTGGTTTTTCTTTTTGGGTGGTAAGTGGTTTCCATTAAGTCATCATGGGAAAAAAACCTGTTCCATGTTCACAGAATAGGATAAGATGTAATAATCCTCAGAAGAATCCCTCTTTTATGCTATGTGCCTATCAAAGTGTCCCAGAAACCAAACATTTGAAAATATTGTCACATTTATTCTACTTTTATCAATTATACTTTTATGCTCTGCATGTAGAATGTACACAATGTCTACGAGTTAATAGATAAATAAGTTGTATTGGTTTTTAACAAATAGTTATTGCGGAAATTACTTTTTGGAATAACCTGTCATATCAAGCATTAATTATATCACAGATCATAATCTAACAACATAAATCATCTACCTTTTCACATTTTGCATTAGCCAGGGTACGTTGCTTCATGCTTAACTCATCCCAGTCCCATTAGCTAACTATTTCAGAACCAGGTAGGCTCCCCTCTTCCTCATTTGTTTATTACTTTGAGTAAGATTTTTTTCCCAACTGTACAAAGTTAAGACAAACGTTTCTATTGCAGGCTGTGTATTGGGAATAAAAGAGAAATTCAAGTCTATTTGCTCACAGTATATTAAACTCCAGAAGCCAAACTTTTAAGAGCATCAGGTCTGCATCTGACGTTTTAATAGCTGCTGTTTGGTTTCTATCAATCACGTCATTGCACATTAAAATACACCGACAAAATAAGAGATCTGTCATTCCTTCGTTAAGAAACAGTAATCCAGTACAAGATTTATAGGCTTAAGTCTCAACTGTGTGTTCACAATAAATCCCCATTCAGCGCTCAAACCAGAGCAAGCCTCCCTGTCGTTCAGTGTTTTCTAGTCAAAACGTCCCCAATATAAGATTATCAAAGGTTTTCTTACAGAACTACATATAAAATCCTTTTGCCAGCAAAAGCTTAATTTAGGTTGGCGGTTTCCCTTTTTGCGTACTCTCTCAGACAAGATCTTGGTTATATCAGAAACACATAGGTACTGATGTATTATTAGCAGGCCTGGTGTTAATTAGGGAGAATTACCAGAAATAGTTTGCTTCGTGGAAATTTATTACAGAATCACACTTGACGGATGGCAGCATAGGAGTTGCTGAGAGAGAGCAGCTCCCACTCATAACCACTAATTAATAGGGTGCCAGAATTCCGCAGAGAAAGTTTCATCCCAAGTGTGGGAGGCTCCCAGGGAAAATGGTTCCCTTGCAGTGTTTAAAATTTAACAGAGGAAAAGGGGCTAGGACACATGGCTACTTAACAGAAATCTCCAACTGATACGGTTTTATGTTCTACATGTGAACGAGGATTTAACTCACTAAGCACCAAGCCCAGCAGTTGCCTTTTAGCGTACAAAGGAGATATGCACATTATTTTTAACATGACAAGTGTCTGATTTGCCAAACTGTTCATTTTGTGAAGAGAATTTAGAGCAAACCGTTTGCGTGTGGTGTCATATTACTGAATTTCATTCTTGATGCTGTGATTTAGAAGCCGTCTGAGTAGGTGGCAAGATTGCATCAGTGATTAATAAGAAAGGTGTGGCCTCCACACCTTGAACACAGTGGGGGGAAGCGAGGTGCATTTAGGGATTGGCACGAATGGCAGAGCACTGGGAGAACCTTATTAAATGAAAGTTTGCCAGGTAGGCAGTTTTTTTTTTTTCGTGTCTGTAACTGCGTGTAATCACACACAGTGAGGCTTGGAGCTGTTGTTTAGCGTAGAAGAATAAAACATTTCCATGTCAGAAAACCACTGGTCACCGACCTCAGGGAGAAAGATAAAACAACTGAGAATGCACAGGGAGTATAATTTTTCAATTTCTCAAATATGGCAAATAGAGTTCCCAAGGAAAATGACTTCTGTGCCAGGTCCCTGAATTGACGGACAGTCTCATGCACCCATGTGTCAAAGGACAAAGTTTCTGTCTTTTCTGTCCAAAGTTTCCTAATTGGGTTCCAAATTATTTTTTCATCTTCATATTCTAAACTGTCATATTTGCTCTATAGCTCAAATATAATTGGGTTTGCTTTTTTGCTTTTTTCCCTCTTTCCTTTGTTTCTTTTGCTTGTGAGGCACACACACAACTGGCGCTATTCTAAACCTACTCAAAAGTACCATTGTTTCTATGTTTCAAGTATTTTAGTGAACTGTAATATCTTTAGGTATGTGTTTTGAATTTTCTAGACTAGTGTATCACTAACATGCACAACTGTTTCCTTGGTAAATGGGAAAGTAAATGGAACTCCCAGTGACATCATAGCAGTATTAGTTTTTGCATAAATAAACCTGTTTAGGTGAC
>NW_012148174.1:10294526-10311005 GCF_000956105.1 Propithecus coquereli
AAAAAAAAAAAAAAATCCTCTAGTAATTAACATACTTTCAATATGCAAAGTAAACATAATGTTGCATTGATTGTGTTTGTCAAGGTCTACCCTCTAAACATCCACTATAACTAAATAGTTCTGAATATTTGAGAGATTTAATTGGTTGTATACTAAGATATAGCCAAAGGGATTTTATTAAATAAGTTCATTTCCTTCTACTGTAACTCTTTTCCTACAGTTAAAAAGAGTGAAACATTCTTAACTGAAGATTTTTGTTATTTGGGATTTCAGTTTATAGAAGTTTTTCTGTATAAACCTCAATCCTTGTCATATAGAAAAAAGAATGATTTTCATATTGAGTAATAGAAAGCAAGGAGATTAACAGTTTCCCCTTCTCAATAAACTAAACCACGAAGGGATCAAGCCCAGCGGATCTGTAACAACTTGCATTTGTTACATAGTCTTTGTAATTTGTGTGGTATGTTATCTGTTACATTAGGGTTCACTAGTACCTGGTGTAACGTTCTAATTGGAGAAACTCTGAGAGTATTTTTAATCCACATTTTAGAGATGAGAAAATTGAAAACTCAGAGAAATGATTCTCTACAAACATTCCATTTTTAACTGGAAGATCTGAGACTTACACTTTCTAATAGACTAGGGAGAAAATTTATTCCTTTATCCACATTCCATTAGCATCCTTCTTATTAATAAGGGACAATTCCCATATATTCAGTTAGTAAAGGACAGTATTGGGAATTGCTTAGTTTTGCTAGAATATGTAAAACTTAAAGGCTGTGTCTATCCCGTAGCTATCTGACTTGTGCAGTTGCTGGCCACACAGATGTCAGTATCTGGGAGGTTTGCAATTGGACCATCTGTCCTTCAAGGGTATTTGTGGTGTGATAGTCCTCTCTGCAATGCACCATTTGCTGCTCTTTGTGTTTTCTCGACGTTTCACAGTCCATATGCTGTGGATATAAAACAAAAAAACCACAGGAATAATGAAAGTTGGTTTGCAGTGTACATAACACCGAACGTGATATCGAACAAATTAGACGACTGTAGAAAACGCATTTAAAATTACTTGCCCACACCGAGGTCCATAATACCTATTTGTAAGATGTTGGAAAACAGGTCAGAATGGCTCCCACCCAGTTAATTGTTACCTTTTCAGTGTGATGGATTGAGTTCCAGGCTGGGAAGAAGGAAGAATGAGAGATGGAAAAGGGGAGAGACCTCGGTGGGAGGGGAGAGAAACTGCGTAGCTGTTCAATTATGCTGACAAGGTTGCATAAGATTCTTGGTTTTATTCAACTGAAATAAAATCTCTCTGCTATTTGGCAATGACAAGCACCGCCGCTAAGTCCACGGAAGCGTAGCTGGAAAATCCAGCTGCCCTCACATCTGTTTTGCATGACCTTTCAATCATCAGCAAGTAGCTGCCACTAGGCATGGAAGTCTGGGGAGGATATGGCTGTGTGACTTTCTAAGCTATTGCTATGGAAAACATATTGAAACCAAATTCACGCATGCCATGGTCTGTGCCCAGAAATTATAGACTCATCTGGGTGGCGTTAAGGATTTGACCTATGGAGAGTCCTCACACCTGCTTCTTACATTCAAGTTGTTAATCCTTTGTTCAGAAAACGAGACATTTTACGAAATATGTGAATGAACTTCTGTGACTTAAATCTTAAGTGTTTAGGTTCTCAAACGGGTTTGAACTAAAATAACATTGATGAAATAAGTGTGTTTCAGACTTCTATTACATTTATTGTACTTCAGAAACCTGTGTGACTTGACTTTGCTCTCGTTGGAGATCTGTGACTCGGTTGGAGTGCTTACTTGAGTTCTGAGTTGTGACAGAATGTTCTGGAAAGGTTTGCTTTCCCAAAATTTTAAAAAGGAGGACAAAAAAAATCCCTAACGAATCTCTTGAAAGGATTGTAATAAAGTTCACTCTCATACTCATAAATATCTTTCTCACACCAATGTTATGAGGAGCTAATGGAATGTGTTCAAGAACTACAGTTCAGCTGATCTCAAGACCAACTGAAACTGTCGTTAAAGTAGAAGCATTAGCCAGTAGCAATCAACTATAGCAATCGTATGTAAACAGACGAGCCAGGTGCTTACAGGGAGAAGACCTTGTTTAGGAGGAACACAGGTACTGCATTTGAAAGCCCTACCCAAGCGTGAATTTATACACAGAAGGGCTGCATGCAACCTGGCAAATAATTTGGATCATCTCCAAATCAATAGTGTTGCTTGATTAAATTATTATTATTCAACACTTACCTAGAGGGAAGACTGAGCACCTTCTTGGAAGGAAGGAGAAAGTAGAGGATCACTGGAAGCAACGATCAGCCTCTTAAAATGCTCAGATCCACTTAGCTGTGTCCCCCGTCCCTGTCCCCCCGCCACTCGGCAAAGCAGCCCTTGGCCAGGAGTTACCTGGTGTTGCTTCAGAATCTCCCTTAGGAGTCTCGATCCTTGACTCTAAGCTGCGTATCGAAACAGCACGTCCAACCTCACGGAGTTCTCTTCTCAAAAATCACCCCAGTAACTTGCAGTGATCTGCACCTCGTGTCTCCAGATGTTTTAGAGCTTCTCACGGATTGGCACCCCGGGCAACTGCCTCGTAGGCCAACTTCTCTGACCACTGTTCCCTCACTGAGGAATCTTCTGACCTCGGAAAAACTGCAGAACTTGGTTCAACCTACGTTTCTTCGTTAGTGCGTGCCCACGCCATCTTAGAGCATGAGTCTGCAATCTCTTGGAGAACGGTAGCGACACAAATGAGATCGTGTATGAAACTATCAGAGCTCCAGACAACCTATGCAGCCCTTTTTTTTCCAGGAGACAAAAGAGGTATGCCTCAAAAACCAAATTCAAATTATTAGTCCTTTGTTCAGAAAATGAGACATAAGAAACACGAGAATGGGCTGCTAGCGCATAAATCTCAAGCGATCCAAATAAATTGGAAAATTACCGTTAACTATCTCAGAGATTCCCGATGCATATTGAAGCTGGGTAGTCTTGCCATGAAAAAAAACCTGATTCATAGTTTTAACTATGTATTTCCCAAATAGACTTGACCATGAACTTCTTTATATAAAGAACTCCTATTCTACGTAATATAATTTAGGAAATACTGGTTTATCCTCTCTCTTTTTTTAGGGTGAATGTCCCGAGTCGTGCCAATCTTTACACGTTAGACCAGTGGTTCTCGCAATTTAGTGTATATCAGAATCTTCTGGAGGGCTTCTTAAAACTCGATTGCTGGGCCCTGGAGCCAGAGCTGCTGAAACAAGATGAAAACCTGCATTTGTAACGAGTTCCCAGGTGAAGCTGATCCTGCCGGTCTGGGGCCCACTCAATGAAAGGCACCTGTTCTAGTCCTAGACCAGGGCCTCTCACTTTAGCGTGCAGAGAAGCCACCTGGGCATCGCGTTCTATGACATGCGTAGACTCCGCCTCCAGAGATGCTGATTCACGGAGCGGGGCCAACAAGGTTGCATTTCCAACAAGCTCCCAGGTAACGCTGACGCCTCCGGTCCGAAGACCACACATCGAAGACGGATTCTCTGGCTTAAGACGTCAGGAAACAAAACAGTGAAGAGCCTTGGGGACCCCAAAGGTACAGACCGACACTTTCTGTCCTCTTGTGTCTAAAATCAGAGAATCATGCTTTGCTTTCTGAAAATGAGATACATAGAAAGATAGAATCTGCTCTGAGGATTTTGCAAAGTTTTTTCATCATGCGGTTTTTCCCTCTGAATCTCTGTGGCACTGGTGATAGGTAGGGCGGCTACGACAGCCCCCGCGCAGGCCGGACACCAGCAGGGGACGTGAGCCCCGCAGGTGAGCTTGGAATTAAGTTAAATCTCAAATGGTAGATTTTTTTTCATTGTTTCGTATGAGGAGTGTTAATTTCTGTAACCTTTAACAGTAGACTTAATGGGGGTGGCGGGAGTAAGTTCTAGAACGTGCTACTAAGCCAGGGGTAATGGATTTAGGTCTTTGGCTGGTTGATCACTCGTTATTCCTCCGACCCTGGAAAAGGCGCTTAACCGGTTTTGATCAGAGAGCTTCCTACTCTACAAAATGAACTAGATCCGTGGTTTCCACACTTTGCTTTAATAACTCTCTTTTAAAAACATCTCCAGAACCCAACACATAAAACACAATAGCAGACACTTTAATTTCTTAATTTTTTAGCAGAAGATGCTTCTAACTTGCAAAACCTCTGAAGGAACTCTGTGTTGCTCACGTTCCCAGCAACAAGATTTGTGATTTCGCTTAGCTGGAAGGCCGCCTCGATTCCTTCCACTCTGAAGCGAAACCACCTGTGCGGATTGTGGACGAACCTGTGTTGTTTGCTCCACGTCCATTCAAATTCCCCACAATGACTTTGGCTGCTCCTAAGAATGGTTCGGTTTTGGTTTTGTTTGCAATCTTAATCCGTGTCTTCAATGCTTTTCCCCTTAAAACTAACAGGCAGATTTTCTTTTTTTTTTCCCCCCCCTTTTCAAACTATTGAAAGCTACTTAGCTCCGGGAGGGGAGGTAAGAGGAAAGGTTGTCTGCAGCCGCACGGGGAGGTCTGGGAGTTGCTTTGTTTTCTTAGCTGTGCTGTGCAAATGAACTGAAGGTTTAACACTTAGGTGCTGTTTGAAGATAGAACGCGACAGAGCACAGAGTAGCGAGTCCAGGAACACCACCGCAGGCCCCGCTGCTCTGCAGCTGTTCTGAGAGCCGCAAAGCTAAAATTGGTTGCCATGGCTTAGACCTAAACAAACCCATGCCTGTTCTGGTGTGCAGATTGTGTTCTCCGAGGGCAGCCCTGCTCACTCGTTCCGCCTCCATCTGTGGGGCGCACGGGTCTCAATCATCCCCCCACCATCTCCCGTTCTGAAGCCGCAGTTTGTTACGTGATATACTGCCTTGTCACCTAGCATGGTGTTGGAATCGGCCTATTCCTCCTCCTTTCCCCGGCCATACTGGAGCTTCTGTCCTCGGGGACCTCGCTGTGGGACCACCTTGCAGGCGTTAATACTTTTCCCACTAAACCTGCTTGGCCGGAGGCCAACGCGAATGCTGCACTCAACCGCGTAATGGATATTCCAGGGTGGTTTTCCATTTGGTTCGTTTCGAGGCCATAGAGAGCAGTATTCCCCTTCTCCCATCAGTGGTCGTCCTTCTTTTTTAATTTCCCATTTCTCTTTCTGTCTCTCCCTGCCCACGCTCTGGGAGACGAGTCTCCTTTTGGTTTATTCCAGCACCACATTTGGTTCCATTTTTTAGTTCCCTCCATCTCAGAGGACTCAGAAGAAATTTCCAGAAGGTCTCCTGGGAAACCTCTAGTTTCATGCACCATATTAGAGAGGTAGGTGATGCATATACATTCCTATATCAATATGAAGTCTAACCAGCAAGTGCAAAAGCGCAGATAATTTTAATTGGAACAGCCTCCTGTGCACGCACGCACACACGCTTGCCATGATTTAGTAACGACCGTGGTCTTAAGTTATTTCCCTGGCAGCTAAGAAAAAGGGTTATGTGGTCTGCACAGACAGTTTCAAAAGATGCAAATAACGGTTACTCCGGAGAAATCCCTAAGCCCTGGATTCTTGAAGGAATTTATTGTGTTGATCTTTTATGTGAGAGATGTTAGGTGACAAAACGGCCCATGTTTTCCACCTCCAAATGGGTAGGAAAGACCATCATTTGCATAAAGTCATGTTTCTTATCAGCTCTTTCTAAGAGCAAAATATTAACTCTCGTCCCAGAACACATTTCTGCAAGGAGTTGAGAGAGTTGGAGTCTCATTCACCCTGTCACCCACGCACTCGTTCAACAAAGCTGTATTGGGGCATCCAGGATTCACAATGGACCGCAGTGATGGAGGATGTAGCGACAAACAAGGCACAAGTATCTGCCCTCCTGATGTTCAGTCAGGAGGGACACAATAAAATTAGAATTGAGTATATGGGCTATCAGAGGCTAACTGGAGTGCAGTAAAGACCGGAGAGGGATAAGAGAGTGTAGGTGTGGGAGACCCAAAGGAAGTGAGAGAAGAAGCCACATGGATGTTTGGGGAAGGTCGTTCCAGGCAAAGGGAGAAGTTTGGCATGTTCAAAGAACACCAAAGGGCCAGCGTGGCTGGAGGAATGAGAAAGTAAGGACGTTGGGAAGAAGGGAGGTTTGGGGAGTCCACGCAGGGCCTGGTCGGCCATTGTAAGGACTTCAGCTTTTACTCTAACGATAATGAGTTTAACCAGCCCTTTAGGTTGGTGCATGTTGTTCATCCTCGTGTGTCTCCACCACTCCCCACTTTGGAGGCAGGTCTCTGGCAACCGGTGGACGACATTCCAACATGGGAATGAATGAAGGCCAAGGGTGTCTGTGACATTGCTAACCACCTTTGACTTTTACTGTGATTTGCTCACAGGGCAGGGCTTCCTGAACGCTCTATTTTTGGCTTGTAAGAAAAATTATGTCGTTCTCATCTTGATGAAATTTCACAAGTCTGGATTCCCTATAATTTCCGTAATACAAAATTTAGTAGTCTCCCATTTTCCTTTTCTTGTTGTTTTGCCGTTTCTGGGCCCAGAGGGAGCTCATTTTCACAGGGTTGGCAGCACTATGACATTAGCCTCTGGCAGCCCCTTGCTGGAGTCAGCCCTTAGGCGCTGGGAAGGAGCGTCCATGGAAGAATTCTCAACAGCTGGGATGGGCGACAGATAGGTGAAATGACCAGATGTTGAATACCTTGCAGAGGGGCACAGGAGAATGAAGTAGAAGGACCTGCAGCCACAGGTGAAGGGAATAACCTCTGCCTTCCTCCCACATGAAACCCCCAAAAGAGGTGCTGTGAAACTTGAAATTAAAAGTATTAGACTCTTGCATTTTGCCTATCCGATTGGTTGGTTCATTGTCTTAAAATGGTTCTCGCCTATTCTAGAGATCTCCAGAGCTTTTGGGAAATCACATCGTAATGTTCACCACAGACATTTTTGTACCAAACAAATAACTAGCAGGAGCAGTTTAAAGGCTAAAGAGAGTCCCCAGAACAGATCATGAGTGTGTTCACGTTAAGAGAGTGTGAAGACCACAGCGACTTTGTCTTGGTGTTGGGACTTGGTGGAGGCGGAGAGTATGAACCGGTGGTGTAGCTGCAGCCCTCGGATTTTGTTCGATACCATTGACAAAACGGTGTCCTGGGCTGCCCTCCTCCATCCGGCCCTTTGCTCGTCTTCTTGAGTGACTGTCAAGCCAGGCGACATTCACCTTGCTCTTCAAACTGCTTTCTGGCCATGTAACCACATTTTCAAAGCTTTAACAGACAGCACCACCTAAGCACACAAAGGATGCTTAATGCTAGGGACAGGATTTGCTCCTTTTCGACTCCAGGTATATCACGTGCACGTGCCCATTTGTGTGGCTCGATTTTATGAGCTTGGAAAGGTCATGAGCAGCTGGTGGGTTGATCGTTTATCCCAAGTAAGAAAGGCCCGGCAGGGTTGGGTCCCCTCCTTTGCCACCCTCCTTGAACGATCATTTATCAGAATAACTCCCCCCCAAACACTTCTCTCGAATACTGTTTCCAGATCACCACCTCTAAGTGACATCATGGGAGCTGAGTGCAAATAAATCTCCAGAGAGACCCACGCTGGACAGATATTGAAATGGATTGCCGCAGGAGGGCTTCGCTTATCTCCTTAGAGAGCAGGATTATCGCTAACGCGAGGCTTTGACGAAAACCACTCCTGGGTCTTCTGTGGACCTTTGCGTGTTCAGAGCGTTTCACCATCGCGTCTGGACATCGCCCAGAGCACAATTAGAGCAGGATCTTATTAGCAGCTTAAAACTAGGGC
Source organism: Propithecus coquereli (assembly GCF_000956105.1). Taxonomy (NCBI): domain Eukaryota; kingdom Metazoa; phylum Chordata; class Mammalia; order Primates; family Indriidae; genus Propithecus; species Propithecus coquereli. The sequence continues at coordinate 10,302,391 of NW_012148174.1, forward strand.
CATGCTTTGGGGTCCAAGAGGAAGCAGCCGTGATAATACCTGCTAGTTATTATTATTGATATCGTTGTGATTTAATGAGCCAGGATAGAAGCGATTCCTGGTTGTGGCTGTGAAACCAGTCTTTGTCGGTATTGAAAAAGCAACCCTCAACAAGATACCCTTTTCCATGTCTCTGAATTGTCCTACGTGGAAGTTTTATGTCGCCGCAGGGGCACTGTATGATTTTGCATTATGCAATGATGCTTGGGACTCATCAGAATTTGAAATGTGGGCGATTGCTGAGAACGTGTTCTGTTTTCAGACAGTTTCACTCTTTCTAACTGAGGCTAGAATTTGACAATGGGAGGTGATCAGTTTCAAGGCATCTTTGAAATCCTGAACGAGACAAAAGAATGACAGACAAAAAGATTTGGGGTGATGGAAAAACAAAAGCTTGTGAGAATAAGGCAGAGAAGTCACTTCGGACTGAGCTGGCCTAACAGGGCCACAGATGGGATCCCGGTGGCCTGGAAGTCAGGCCAGAGAACAGCACAGACGCAGAACACAGCTGTATCCAAAGACACTTCCAGCCCGGAGAGAGGAGGGAAAACCATTTCAAAACCCAGCACTTAGAAATTATTAACTTTCTTTGAAAGCTAGGAAGACTGAGGTTCAAAATAGTAAAGTACGTTTCACAGAGCAGCAAATGGCAGAATCAGAACTTGTCCCACGATCTGTTTTCAAAGCCCAGGTTCCGTGCCCTCGTCTGTAAATGGGAGTGTTGGACTCAGCTGCTGATTCCAAGAACATCATGAAGAGAGTGTATGTGCTGGGCCCCAGAATAAGTCAGGACTGCATGACAGTCTTGATTCTCCTAAAATTCACTTTTTATGTCATAAATTATAAGCAAGTAGCCTGTCCACCTGCCAGTTGGGATGTGGCCATCAGGTTCAAAAGATTTTAACCATTGTTTCCAACGATTAAAATTCTAAGGATTCTACACCCCCAAGGTCAAATTGCTGTCTCGTTTCAAGGAAGAGATAGATTTGGCAACTGTTGGCCTTCCTGCTTGGCCCCAGGGGGCTGGTGCCCAGTGGCCACTGTCCCTTGTCACAGGCAGGAGCTGGTCAGTTTGCCCCTGTGCCCTGGTCCTGCTTCACTCATCATCTTTGCCTGCCTGGCCTGGCAGTCACGTGAGTGTAAAGCCCCTGATTTAATAATGAAAAGCTACAGAAGGCTTCCAGTAGGAAAGTGATAAGATGTAGGGAGAGTTTTGAGAAGCAAGAAAAGGAGCAAAGCGATACATGAAGATAGACCTTTAAATATATACACATCTTATGCACTTGCTAGCAATCCTTTAATAGCCACTAACTTCCACTCAAATCTTCCCATTCAACAAGCTATTCTAGGAGCAAAATATTATCTGTTAGCTAAAGAAGCCAGTATGTTTGTAATGTTAGTGTTGGGATGTATTTTAGCAACTGCGTCCAGCGCTCGTTTTATAATCGAGGACAGAAAGGCTATCTAGGAAAAACGATTTTACTCAAGGTTGCGTGGTATGAAAGCTGTTCTCTGTTGAATGTGTCTTAGAAAGTTCTTTCATCAGTGATGGTATAAAATAATACAAAGTATCAGAAAGGTTTTGAATAAAAGTCCTAACAGAACCGTGCATTGCACGCTGAACCTGATTTTTTTTATTCTTTTCCTTTTCTCTTTTTTTTTTTTTCTTTTTTATTTTTCTTGAACAGAAAACATCTCATGACCCTTCTCAGTGGGGTTTCTATGCGGTGAGCTGTAGCTCCCTATGTAAACCTGTCTGATTGTACCAACATCGTGCCTGAGGTCTTGGGCCTTCTGCCCATCCCTGTCCCCAACCCTGTTCTTTGTCAGGCTCATTGATATGACAGCAAACCAGTAGCCTGGAAAATAGAAAATGCAGTCAATTTTGGGTTTCGAGGCTTTTGGGTTTCATGTAGTATCGACATTCCCCAAAAAACAAAATTCAGAGGTTGACAGTTTTTAAACTTTCCCCAGATTGACAACCATCATTACTATGGAAGTCATTACATAAAGACCATTTTAACATCAAAGCAGTTGAAAGGCCACAATCTCAGAATAATTGACAATTTTCGTCAGTAAAGACTGTTGGCACTCTAACTCTGACATACGTATATACATTTGTTTTTCCATGTATAAATGTTCAAATCTCTCCTATTTTGCTCTGAATGAGTGAACGTTTTAACATAGTCTGGCATTTGGGGAACATTTGTTCTAAACAGCCCCCAACTAGAAACCGAAAAAATTTTATTGCCTCTGTGACTGAATTTGGATTATTGCTTTGTTTTCATGTCAAACCATGTACCAAGTTTTATTTCAAATCTGAAACGGTCTACAAAAGCCATTCTCACCGCACATTTCTAGGCTTGCAGAAATCGACTTACAGATATTTATAGTCTAATCTCTGTGTCACTTCTGAATACATTCCCAAAACCTGGCAGAAAAGGGGCTGTCTGCCCCGTGTTCTTGTAGTCACAGTTCTGTCTGTGGTCTCAGTTTGATTCCTTTTAACATAAACCGCGCAGTAAAGGTGACTTTCTCTTGCGAGTGGTCATGGGGAAGGCAATTATGAAGTCTGACATTATTCTTGGAATGATTTTAAGCAAAATATCATAGTTCATCAAAACCTGTCTGCAGAACGCCAACTAGTTAATAGTCATTTATGTACAGAAGGAAAAAATTATGGCTGCCAGACCACCTTCATGTGGGAGATTTGGCCATAAATTTTAAATATCCATTGTGAGAATTATACTATGTGTAAGGAAATCAGCATCCTGCTGTTTTACAAGTGAGCCTTAGAAGGGCATAATGCACAAAGGCACATTAAGAACAGAAAGACTTAAGAAATGTAAGCAGGACGGGCGGGTAAAAAGGCATCTCTGAAACTTCTGGTGCCTTCTAGAAGGCTTTCAGGAATGGGCACCGTTCCTAAGGCATATTTTTTTTGTTTTAACGTGTTTTTTTTTTTTTTTTTAATTTCAGCATATTATGGGGCTAAGGCATATTTTTTTAAAAGATAAAATGGTGGTGTGGGGTCCTGAGAGTTTTAATCACTTAGAATTGCTACCAGTTTTGAGTACGTTCTTTGTGCTGTCGCACGTGGGTTATCTAGGCTTCGGAAGAGCATGGTGAGATGTAGACACGGATGAAGAAATTGGGGTTTAATGAATGGTGGGAAATGGCCCAAGGTCTCGATATGGTAGGGCTTGGCTGTCCTGTACGTGGCCCTTGTACCAAATCCAAAATGGCACCTCCTAAGGGTAGACGAGGCTAGAACAGTCCCTCACTGGGCAGAGGAGTTGCGCAAAGGTGTCTGTCCCTCTGTGTCCACATATCCCCTTGGGGAGGATTCAGCCCCAGGACATCTTGGAGCGCAGAGAGCATCTTTGTCCCAAGAGAAAGATGTCTCTACCTCGAGGCAGACACAGCCTGCGCCAGGGCACAGCTCAGGGAGTGGGCTGAGTTTCAGTGCAGTTCCTGCCTCACCCCCTGTCTTAGTCAGTTTGAGCTACTGTGATAAACACACCATAGGCTGGGTGGCACAAACAGTAGAAATTTATGTCTCGCAGTTTTGGAGGCCAGGAAGCCAAAGATCAAGGTGCTGGCTGGTGCCTGCTAAGGGGCCTCTTCCTGGCTGTGTCTTCCCATGGCAGAGACAGAGAGACAGATCGTCTCTTGCCTCTTAGGAAAGCACTAAACTCATTCATGGGGACACCACCCTCATGGCCTAGTCACTTCCCAAGCCCCCACGTGGTCATATCATCACACTGGAGATGAAGGTTTCAGCGCAGGCATTTGGAGGGGGCACAAATGTTCCGTCAGGGCCCCCCAACCCCCCCCAACAGCAGAGCCGCGGCACAAAAACCCACACGCGCGCCCCACAAAAAAAAAGACCCGAGACAAAAACCCGCACACCCGCCCCACAGAGACACCCGCACAGGCGCCACCCTCTGACACCCCCCGGCTCCCCCCCCCGCCTTCCCAACCCAAGGCAACCCAAGGGCCCGCAACCCCGGCAATCAACCAAAACGCCAACCCCTCCCTCCCCCCAACCGTCCAATTCCCCAACCAAAAAAAGCCCTCAACCCCCCAAAACTCCGAAACCAAGGGGAAAAAAGAATCCAAGAACAAAAAAGAACGAAACCCCCAAAAAAGGCAAAAATTAAAAAAAGAAAAACCAAGTAAACCAAAAGGGGCCCAAGGCCCCTGGGGGGTGGGGGAACACAGAGGACAGACAGGAGCTAACAGAGGAAAGGCTGGGAGCAGGAGGAAGTTGGGCACCATCGTCCTGGCCTGTGGGCCAAGGGAAACCATTGCACAGATTTAAGCAGAAACACAGTTCTTGGGTTTACCTTTTGGAAACATAATTATGTCTTCTAAAGCAATAATCCTACATGCTCATGGAATCACGTCTACACGCAACTTCGGAGCTTTGCCTTCATTTATGATCACATTGTACGACAAGCTCTTATCTGGTTCTTTTCATTTATAAGCTATTTTCAAAACATTTTCTAATCTTCCCCCGAAGACTAAGTGACTGGGGTAGAAGTCAGGAAATTCAGATTCTAGCCATGACACTGCCATTTCGATGCTCTGTGATCTTGAACCTCCATTTAGACTAGGTCCAAGGTTTCCAAATTTTTTAAGACTAACACTTTATGTTTAAACAAAATCTTACAATATGAAAATCAGAACACATCATCTGAAAAACAGTGAACTATATTATTCTTATTAAGTTGTTTTATAATTCTGAGACAGTACAGGTTAGTTGATGAAGCAAGAAAATCTTTCTAAGAGACTGGAGATATTTTTTTTTTACTGTTAAAATGACTATTTTGCTCTTCCTGGCTATTTCATTTATAAGCGCAGAGGTTATAAGACAAAGTAACTTGTAAACGGCTTTTCCAGATAGAGCTATAAGAACTTTCTATCAGTATGTGTACCACTCCCATCACGTGTACCGCTGTCAACTCTATTGACAGGTATGTCAACAATTTAGTAAAAACAAAAGGAATTTTAAAGGTGCAATTTTCAAATATCTGTACTTTAAAGGGGAAAAATCCTGAATGTTAAACTATAAGAGGGCTTTTAATCTGGTATTTAGACCTTCTATAAAGTGAACAAACACAAATATTTTTGTTCTCTTGTTAAGTTCTCTACATGAGAAAGTTTATTACCGTTTCTTCTTTTGGCCTTTGGGAAACGCTCTGAAAGAAGCTGATTGTGCGTCCTGGTTGATTTGAGACAAGCCATTTCATGCATAATTCAGAACCCATTGTCAAGAGACAGAATGACGTTCTTCTGTGCTAGAGAATGTCTATTTTATCTTTTGTACCTACTCTCTGAAGGCTAGTTGTGACCACAGTGCCCACGCATGTCATCGGGCACTTCCCCCTTGGTGACCTAGCCCCACCCTCCATCCTCCAGGGTTCTGTGTCCCACAGCCGTTCCCAGCCTGTGGCCCCGGGGGCGGGGGGGGGGGGGCTTCCCTCTCTCCTGGAACAGCTCCCTCCACCCTATTCAGTGTTGCCTAGAAACCTCTCTACTCTGCTCTCCTATTCTCCATTTCTTAGGAAAACTTGCTAAGTCGGTGCCTGCTCCTTCCCACTGGAATTCCAGGGCTGTTCTTGCTCCCTGCCTTGTTTTGGGTGATACTGCACAAGCCCGTGCCTTGGCCCAGCCTTGCTCCCACCTTAGTGCCCTTGACCTGACCCCAGCGAAAACAGCCCCACACCTGCCGGGTCCCCTCCCTACCCACTAACGTCCAGGGTGTCACTCACTCAGCACCACTTACCATTGTGGCTTTGCTTTCTTGAGTGAATTCTAAATGAAAGCTTGAGTTTATCGTTTAAAGCAAATTTAGAGTTGTTTAAGCTTGAGTTCTTCTTTTCATCCAAGAAAAGACAGAAGACACCCTCTCAAAATTATTTTCTTCTTTCTCCCCCACACCTGTCTCCAAATCAGCTAAAATCTTTTAATAAAAGGCTCGCTTTTCCATGACTATTTTGTACAAATCCTCTTTGCAGAAACTTGACCAATGCTCAGGTAATGGTTTTGGACCCTGTTTTATGTATGCACTGAATTAATTAGAACTTAATTTAATAATTTTTCTCTTGATGCCTTCATGAATTATTCATACACAGTAGTATTGAAAGGATATTTGATTCATGTAGGTGGGCAAATTTCTGAAAATACTAATTACTCCTTAATTTATCCTTTCATTGTTTGATGAAACAACATGTGTAAGACATTTACTGTCTACAGGATTCCATAAGGGAAAAATTTACAACCTACTGGACAGGTCAGAATAATAAAAGCTCACACAAACATCTATTTTTCTCTCCTTGCATGGTTATCATATGTGCTTGTATTTGTCTTTTTGCAGAAAGGACAAAATCCCTTTTAAATATACTGTTTTCACGCAATCGTGCAAAGTGTTTTATGGTATAATTCCACATAAAAGCTTCAGTTCTTATGCTGTAAAATATACTATTATACCTTAAATCCTAAACATTCTTGCTTGTGAGCTGAAAATTAAGAATCAGGATCCAGTCAAGCCCTTTCATTTGCTTTTGGAACAGGTGCCGGGGGCAAAGCTGTGCAAACAGAAAGCTGAGCGCCAGGAATTCCCATGGCCTCCGAGAATGGGACAGACAAAACCGAGGGGTGGTCCGGCTCTCGCTGCCAAGTGACACAGCTCGCTCTAATCACCGTGTGTTTTGAGAGCAAATGCACTGCAATAACGAAACGTTTTTCCTTCAGTTTTACATTTTGAAAAATAGGAGTTAGGACAGTCGTGAGAATTTTCTGTTTTGGAAAGAGAAAGTAACGGAGGTGGGGGAGGGCTCTGAAGCTGGGATTTTTCATTAGGAAATGAAAAGAAGGACACAGGTCTCTGCTGCTCTTGGTTACCCAGTGTCGCTGGGCTCGGCTGCGCGAGGGTGAACTCAGGGAGAGGGAGGTGTCGCGGTGCTCCCTGCATCTGCCACCCCATTGGGGACTGTGCTCTCTTCTGGCGCCACAACCCTCTGGGCACTGCTTCCCCAGGCTAAGGGAGCCCTGGGGAGGGGGGTCCCACAGCTGCAGGGACTCAGTGCTCGGGAGCCCCCAGTTTTGCTTTGCACCTTTGGTCAGTCAGTTAACATGCCGGGGACTCGGTTTCCTTGTCTGAACACGGGATCGGTAACAACAGGCCCACCTATGTCAGAGGGTCAAATAAAAGAATGTGCACAAACGTGCTTTTAAAAGTAGAAATCAAGATGCGAAGGTGGGTATTATCATTGGCGCTGTGAACTGCCAGCTGATGCGAATAGATGTTGATCAGACGTTTAAGGGAGACTTACAGACAGAGAGAGAGGTTATCATGAACGCAAGAAAGGTATCATTTCCCAGTGAAGAACTGTAAGAGAGAGAAGACCAAAACAAAACAAAAATAAGAGGAAATGAAGGGGAAAGATAGACAAAAATTCAGAAACGTGAGGCTAGCTCTAGCTCTGTTGGTCTACGGACAGGTTGTCTGGTTACAAACAACTGAAACAAACTCGGGCTACACTGGGGCGAAGAAAGTTGACAACACCCAGGGGCTGGGGGTGTGAGGACAGGAGAAAGAGGTGAGAATTCCCAAGTGATGTGGTGGAGACAGCAAGCATACTGTAAACTCTTAAAACAGGATTTATTTTTATCTATTTATTTCACCTCGTCTATACAGGCAATAGAAGTGCAAGACACTCACTCGGTTCAAGCTTTTCTTTCCTTCCACCCGGAATAAATTGAAGCGAAAAACAGCTCAGAAATCTTACTTTTTGGAATGCCATGATTTCTGTTAACTTTTTATTTTGAAATAATTTAGACTTACAGAAAAGTGCACAAATAGTACGGAGAGATCCTGTATAGCCCTCACCCAGCCTCCTCTGATACTAGCATCTTCTATAACCATAGCACAAGGATCAGAACCAGGACATTGACACTGATACCATCCTATTAACTACAGACCTTATTCAGGTTCACTGGGTTTCCCACTAATGTGTTCTTCTCACCCAGAATCCAATCCCAGGATTCCATGTTGCATTGTCATGAATTCTCAATCTGCTCTAGTCAGTGATGGTTCCTCAGTCCTTCCTGTCTTTCATGACCTCGACACTCGGTCATTTCCTAGTATGTCCTGCAATGTGAGTTCATCTGAAGTTTTCTAGGATGAGATGGAGGTTATGCATTTTTGGCAAAAACATCACAGAAGTGATTTTGTGCCCTTCTAGGTGCGTGACCTCAGAGGTTATATAACATCGATAGGTTTTCTACCTAGCGATATCAATGTTGCTCATTTGGTTAATGTGATGTCTGCCAGACTTCTCCAGTGTAGAGCTATGTTTTTCTCCCTTTGTTATTAAAAATTATCTGGTGAGGAGATACTTTCAGACAATACCCATACGCTGTTTATCATTGCACTTTTGCTCATTAATTTTGACATCCATTGATGGCTCTTGCCTTATAACTATGTTTGCTTAATGGAGATTTTCCATTTTTTCTCATTCCTTTTTCATTTATTAAGAAGTCCGTGATTTCTTTTTTTTTTTTTTTTT
>NW_012148174.1:10311900-10314143 GCF_000956105.1 Propithecus coquereli
TCTAGCCTCTAAGTTGGGAACAGCCCTGGGGGAGAAAAATTAAGAGCCTAGAGTAACCAGAAGGTGTTAAGGAGGCCATAAAACCTTTTCCTCTCCATGGCAGCCAGAAACTGGCTGAAGGCGAAGGTGCCAGGGGCCATGAAAAGGCCCAATAACTTGAACCTGTGGCATTATTTCAGATCGCAACGTTTAGTTGCCATAACTGATAAAAACACTGCATAAAATGAATAGAATATTCCTGATTCGTAGGGTCATGGGGGAAATGAAATAAAATATGTACATACTTAGCAATGGCTGGTATTCAGTAAGCAGTGAATAAATAGTATTCATTTTCGAAACAAACATCCATTGAGTTTTCATGTAGTTTTACACTAAACCATTTTGGGCCTTAGTTTTTGTGCACTCATAAAAGCCATTGTACTAATGACTTCTAAAGTGCCTTTTCACTCTGAAATGCTATGACTATAGTGCCATAGGTGGGGAATTTAAAACAAAAAAACTGCACACGAGACTTTTACAAAGTCAACTGCCTTTATTCATTTATTAAGCACTGGCTTTGTAGCAGGAACTATACTAAAGGCTAGAAATTTTAAAACTAAATAAATAACACTTGTTTCCTGAATTCATCCAGGCTCACATTCTATTTTGACTAGAAATGACCATGCAAACAAACTATTAATGAGTAATATGGTAGAGTAGTGGGAGAAAGGATTAATTCCCCCTAGATGAATAAAGGCTGGTTTCAGACAAGGGAAGATACTAGACCTGGTCCATGAAGAAACCTGAGAAGAAACTTTCCAAGCAGAAAACAGTACATACCAGGTAGGAGAATTTGTTTGAACAGGGGCATGCAGATATACGATGGTTTCGGAATGAGTATTAAACTTCCATGTGTAGAGAATAAAGTGGTTGCATGTGAGTCGCAGTAAGTTGGGACGAGACTAGAGTTTGACTTCTATATGCAAAAGGGAGCCACCATTTTTAAGCAAAGGAGTCACATGGAAAGTCAGTGTTTTACAAAGTGTCAGCAGGGTAGAACATGAAATTAATGGAGAATAACTGAAGATGAAGAAAACTGTTTAAAAGACTATTTCAACAATTCAGGTAGGAAACAATGACTTAAACTAGGGCAGGAGCCATATGAATAGAAAAGAGGGATTTCATAAATATTTTGGAAAAATGGTGGCTTCTGTGAGTTCCATATCTGTAATATGGCTACCGATATGTTAATATTTGTACTAACCTTCTCCCTGAAAATAACTACAAATGTTGTATTTCTGTGTGTCTGTTTATGCAGCAAAATGCTAAAAAAGTAGTAAGGAAATATCAGGCCACAATTCATGTAAAAGGAAAAAATGGAAAGATAAACAAAACTGTGATGTTGTAGCTGGCTTAATTTTTCAAGGCCTGGCAGGGTATGAAGGACAGCAGACAGAGCCCATCTAACAAAGCTAGGAAGTCTAACAAGTAAATTCTCACTATATCTGGGACCTCAAAGTGTTCCAGTACATGTGTAAGGCTGTAAGAGTGAACTAATACTAAACCCTCTCTGCTTCTTCCTCTCCTTCAACCTCAGGGGACTGTGAGAATTGAAAATTATCTTACGTTGGGAAGAGCAAGGTATGGTGAAAAAACAACAGAGTTATCCCTGGGAAGTTGCAACCTCAAGCCTGTCTTGAATGAGATTTTATAGGCAAAATTCACATCTTCTGGGAGGCCCCTCAAATTTCAAGTCTTGAATTTAACCTTAATTTCCAGGACCAATAGTACTTCTGTATAACATGGTAAAAGTAAACACAAATCCCCTGTGGAGAAACCCACTTACATCCTAGGCCTCAAAAATTTTCCATGTAGAATTTTTCGAAGAGCAGTTCACAGTCTATGATAATTAGGTACACAAGGAAATAAGGTACCATGAGCAATAACCAGCAGGAACAATAGGCAACAAAAATATATATATATTTTTCAAATGTTGATATGAGAGAAATATTTTAATGTAAATATAAGTATAAATTTATATGTTTAAAACGAATCATGTTTAAAGACAGAAAAGACGAGCTTAAAAATGCCTGCAGGAACAGAAAACCATTTTTAAAAAGTCTTAGTGGATTTTCAAAAGAACAATACAGAACTAGACAAAATGATAAAAACTCAATAGAGGCCGGGCACGGTGGCTCACACCTGTAATCCTAGCTCTCCGGGAGGCCGAGGCGGGCAGATTGTTTGAGCTCAGGAGTTCGAAA